>NC_092733.1:43979288-44279288 GCF_047496885.1 Scyliorhinus torazame | reverse complement strand
GCTCTCGCTGTCGAGCATCCAACTCCTGCAACACCCGTTCATCAATTGCTTCCATTTTCATACCTGCCTTGTTTGGCTTCTGCCATGTCTTTGATGATGGCATCTGCCGCTTGCTTTTCTTGTTCACTCGAGCTGGGTAGACTGTCAGTCTTCCTCTGGTGGCACAAATAATCTGGGTGGACGGTCATGGTCGCTTTGTTGTTGATGTGAGTGTGGCAGACTGTCAGAGTCTTTCTGTTGTACACCTGAGCGTGGCAGACCTGCATCGTCTGCTGCTGGTTGCTCAGAGGAGGTTGCTAGACCCTCATGGTCTTGTTCGCGCAAGGACTGCGCTCTGGAGTCCTGTGTTCCTTCCATCGTGGAGTCTGTCCACGAGCTCGCTGTGGAGGCTTGTGTCACTTTCTGTGTGGAGACTGGGACCCTTCGTGGTGCGTTGAAGTGTAAGAATCTCGGGCAACCCCTGGTCCCCTTGAACTGCGAAGCCGGACTTTAACCTCAGAAACTGTAAAATGGACACCTTTCTTGGCCAAATTTTTCCCAGCAAGCTTGGCTTGCAGGGCTGTCTGTGTGTGAAAGGAATGTTTGCAGCAACCCCCCCTGGACTTACAACTCATCAGTAGACAGACAGCACTAACTGGATCAGCAAAGGGCACAATGGAAATGCTAATAGTCCTGAAACTCCCCCAGCCAAGAAACAATGTGTTGGTAAGAACCCCTTACATATGTTAATGACCTTGTCTCCATCGGAGCTGAAAAACCCATCAGCATAATCAGGTCATAATGGCAGCAATCTCGAGCGAATGGCAGACTCGAAAATCCCATCTTCTTAACGAGGTGTGGAAGACCGCGATCTCCCCGGACAATGGAGCGGGCAGGAAGCAGTTTACCCTGGAGGGAAACTGCCCGGAGATGGTGGATCGCACTGGGCAGGCCCCAGCAGAAGTTGCCGGTGGAATACAGTGACTGAAGCTGGCTACCTGGACCTATCTGGAGAAGGGGTGGGACCTGTGGGAACTTTGAAATGCTAACTTGCCTGCTCACACAAAAGAAGCTGGACTGGAGCGAAAATACTTGGATTTTGGACTATAAAAAGGGTGGTCAAACGGCCATTCGATCTCTTGGGATCTTTTGCTCGTGCTGAACTCTCTGCTCCCACAACATCTCGAATTGAGCTTGACCTCGTGCTCCAGCTACAGCCTTGGATTGTAAGTATCCCGCAGCAGCTTGCGAAGCTCCCGGGACTAGTATCGTGGTTGAGGCTTTGGGGAAAGGGGATGCATGCTCCTATTTTGTCTTTTAAAAGATTGCTAAAATTGTGTCGAAGTTTTACGTTGTGCTGCAATAGTATTCCTTCCATAGTAATAGTCATTAAAGTATAAGATAATTGTGTGTTTTCTGTATTTGGTGGGGGTTGATCTTGGCAATTAATACAATATGTGTTTGGATTTTGAATTAGAGTCTGTCTCAATTCCTTCAATCCCTCACAAACGAGCTCTGGCAAAGTCACTCTATTACAATACTCCTCACCATAAATCCGGTGTCGAGAACTGAGGGAAATCCCTGGGCGATTCGAACCCGCTCACTTGGGAAAGGCTGCCAGGTACAGGTGGTCAGAGGTTTTCCTTTCCTCTCTCTCTTGGGGGCGCTGCTCAGGTAAAGCAGGCGGTAGCGAACCCACCGGTGAGAGAGAGGATCACCCGGGCAGTGGTGGGGCTTGGACGACGGGGTGCCAAGCCTGGTAGAAGCCAACGGGGGTGGAGGTAAAAGGGGATCCCGCTACAGAAGACTCTGTGTGGAGTCGGGGACCCTTCGCGGTGCGTGGACCTCTCTCTGTGTGGAGTCGGGGACTCTGCGCGGTGCGTAGACCACTCTCTGTGTGGAGTCGGGGACACTGCGCGGTGCGTGGACCACTCTCTGTGTGGAGTCGGGGACACTGCGCGGTGCGTGGACCACTATCTGTGTGGAGTCGGGGACTCTGCGCGGTGCGTGGACCACTCTCTGTGTGGAGTCGGGGACCCTTCGCGGTGCGTGGACCACTCTCTGTGTGGAGTCGGGGACCCTTCGCGGTGCGTAGACCACTCTCTGTGTGGAGTCGGGGACCCTTCGCGGTGCGTGGACCACTCTCTGTGTGGAGTCGTGGACCCTTCGCGGTGCGTGGACCTCTCTCTGTGTGGAGTCAGGGACTCTGCGCGGACTGTTCTGTGTGGAGTCGGGGACACTGCGCGGTGCGTGGACCACTCTCTGTGTGGAGTCGGGGACCCTTCGCGGTGCGTGGACCACTCTCTGTGTGGAGTCGGGGACCCTTCGCGGTGCGTGGACCACTCTCTGTGTGGAGTCGGGGACCCTTCGCGGTGCGTGGACCACTCTCTGTGTGGAGTCGGGGACTCTGCGCGGTGCGTGGACCACTGTGTGGAGTCGGGGACCCTTTGCGGTGCGTAGACCTCTCTCTGTGTGGAGTCGGGGACCCTTTGCGGTGCGTGGACCACTCTCTGTGTGGAGTCGGGGACCCTTCGCGGTGCGTGGACCTCTCTGTGTGGAGTCAGGGACTCTGCGCGGACTGCTCTGTGTGGAGTCGGGGACACTGCGCGGTGCGTGGACCTCTCTCTGTGTGGAGTCGGGGACTCTGCGCGGTGCGTGGACCACTCTCTGTGTGGAGTCGGGGATCCTTTGCGGTGCGTGGACCACTCTCTGTGTGGAGTCGTGGACCCTTCGCGGTGCGTGGACCTCTCTGTGTGGAACAAAGAACAAAGAACAAAGAAATGTACAGCACAGGAACAGGCCCTTCGGCCCTCCAAGCCCGCGCCGACCATACTGCCCGACTAAACTACAATCTTCTACACTTCCTGGGTCCGTATCCTTCTATTCCCATCCTATTCATATATTTGTCAAGATGCCCCTTAAATGTCCCTATCGTCCCTGCTTCCACTACCTCCTCCGGTAGCGAGTTCCAGGCACCCACTACCCTCTGCGTAAAAAACTTGCCTCGTACATCTACTCTAAACCTTGCCCCTCTCACCTTAAACCTATGCCCCCTAGTAATTGACCCCTCTACCCTGGGGAAAAGCCTCTGACTATCCACTCTGTCTATGCCCCTCATAATTTTGTAGACCTCTATCAGGTCGCCCCTCAACCTCCTTCGTTCCAGAGAGAACAAACCGAGTTTATTCAATCGCTCCTCATAGCTTATGCCCTCCATACCAGGCAACATTCTGGTAAATCTCTTCTGCACCCTCTCTAAAGCCTCCACATCCTTCTGGTAGTGTGGCGACCAGAATTGAACACTATACTCCAAGTGTGGCCTAACTAAGGTTCTATACAGCTGCAACATGACTTGCCAATTCTTATACTCAATGCCCCGTCCAATGAAGGCAAGCATGCCGTATGCCTTCTTGACTACCTTCTCCACCTGTGTTGCCCCTTTCAATGACCTGTGGACCTATACTGAACTTACTGAATTGTGGTCACTGTTACCGAAATGCTCCCCTACTGAAACATCTACCACCTGGCCGGGCTCATTCCCCAATACCAGGTCCAGTACCGCCCCTTCCCTAGTTGGACTGTTTACATATTGTTTTAAGAAGCCCTCCTGGATGCTCCTTACAAACTCTGCCCCGTCTAAGCCCCTGGCACTAAGTGAGTCCCAGTCAATATTGGGGAAGTTGAAGTCTCCCATCACCACAACCCTGTTGTTTTTACTCTTTTCCAAAATCTGTCTACCTATCTGCTCCTCTATCTCCCGCTGGCTGTTGGGAGGCCTGTAGTATACCCCCAACATTGTGACTGCACCCTTCTTATTCCTGATCTCTACCCATATAGCCTCACTGCCCTCTGAGGTGTCCTCTCGCAGTATAGCTGTGATATTCTCCCGAACAAGTAGCGCAACTCCGCCTCCCCTTTTACATCCCCCTCTATCCCGCCTGAAACATCTAAATCCTGGAACGTTTAGCTGCCAATCCTGCCCTTCCCTCAACCAGGTCTCTGTAATGGCAATAACATCATAGTTCCAAGTAGTAATCCAAGCTCTAAGTTCATCTGCCTTACCCGTAATGCTCCTTGCATTAAAACATATGCACTTCAGGCCACCAGACCCGCTGTGTTCAGCAACTTTTCCCCGTCTGCTCTGCCTCAGAGCCACACTGTCCCTATTCCCTAGTTCTCCCTCAATGCTCTCACCTTCTGACCTATTGCTCCCGTACCCACCCCCCTGCCATACTAGTTTAAACCCTCCCGTGTGACACTAGCAAACCTCGCGGCCAGGATATTTATGCCTCTCCGGTTTAGATGCAACCCGTCCATCTTATACAGGTCACACCTGCCCCGGAAGAGCTCCCAGTGGTCCAGAAAACGGAAACCCTCCCTCCTACACCAGCTGTTTAGCCACGTGTTTGTCTGCTCTATCTTCCTATTTCTAGCCTCACTGGCACGTGGCACAGGGAGTAATCCCGAGATTACAACCCTCGAGGTCCTGTCCTTTAACTTTCTGCCTAGCTCCCTGAACTCCTGCTGCAGGACCTCATGCCCCTTCCTGCCTATGTCGTTAGTACCAATATGTACAACGACCTCTGCCTGTTTGCCCTCCCCCTTCAGAATTCCCTCTACCCGTTCGGAGACATCCTGGACCCTGGCACCAGGGAGGCAACATACCATCCTGGAGTCTCTTTCACGTCCACAGAAGCGCCTATCTGTGCCCCTGACTATAGAGTCCCCTATTACTATTACTCTTCTGCGCTTTGACCCTCCCTTCTGAACATCAGAGCCAGCCGTGGTGCCACTGCTCTGGCTGCTGCTGTTTTCCCCTGATAGGCTATCCCCCCCGACAGTATCCAAAGGGGTATATCTGTTCGAGAGGGGGACAACCACAGGGGATTCCTGCACTGACTGCCTGCCCTTTCTGGTGGTCACCCATTTCTCTGCCTGCACCTTGGGTGTGACCACATTTACATAACTGCGATCTATGACGCTTTCCGCCACCTGCATGCTCCTAAGTGCATCCAATTGCTGCTCCAACCGAACCATGCGGTCTGTGAGGAGCTCCAGTTGGGTGCACTTTCTGCAGATTAAGCCACCCGGGACGCTGGAAGCCTCCCGGACCTGCCACATCTCACAGTCAGAGCACAGCACCCCTCTAACTGACATTGCGTCAATTAATTAAAATTAAAATTTGTCTTTTTTTTTATAAATACTTTTTTTTTTTTAAATTGCAAAGTTACTGTCAACTATCTGTTTCCTAGCACTAAATTTCTAATAGAAATGCGATAGCTAACTATAATACTCTCCGATCTCTGGCTTAGATATCCTCTAAATTATAATTAAGTTATTATGTTTAATTAGTTCCCAAATACTCAAATATTTTTTAAATTTAGGTTAGAATCCCAACCAGCCACTCAGGTCACAGCTTTTCTGTGATGTCGCTTCAATTTCCCCCCCGACACACACAATTTGAAAAAAGGTATAAAAGTAAAAATCACTTACTTGCCTTCTGAGTGTCTGAGATGTTCTCAGGTTCTCTCGCTGACAGAGACTGCTCCTCCACCACCGATCCTTGACCTGCACAATGCTAATAATATAATATGGCACTTACCTTACACCAATGGGTCTTATTATTAGGTTAGAGGAGGAGGGTGGGTGGGAGACACTACACGTGTAGTGTCTCGGGTTTCCTCTCCACCAGAATTTATTGGTTGGGGGGGGGGGGGGGGCACTTGCCAGAGGTAGAACTTCCGGTTCCCGCCTTATATAAAAACAAATAAAACTGCTGTCACTACTCACCTCCAAGAAGGCCCCTGCGCACCAAAATCCAATGGGCTGCTCCTGTAAAGGTAAGGTTTTTAAACTAACTACTCACCTCCCAGAAGGCCCCTGCGCACCGCTGCCGCCGAAATCCAAAGGGCTGCTCCTGTAAAGGTAAGTGGTTTTAAATTCACTACTCACCTCCAAGAAGGCCCCTGCGCACCGCTGCCGCCGAAATCCAATGGGCTGCTCCTGTAAAGGTAAGGTTTTTAAACTAACTACTCACCTCCCAGAAGGCCCCTGCGCACCGCTGCCGCCGAAATCCAAAGGGCTGCTCCTGTAAAGGTAAGTGGTTTTAAATTCACTACTCACCTCCAAGAAGGCCCCTGCGCACCGCTGCCGCCGAAATCCAGGGACTCTGCGCGGACTGCTCTGTGTGGAGTCGGGGACACTGCGCGGTGCGTGGACCACTCTCTGTGTGGAGTCGGGGATCCTTTGCGGTGCGTGGACCACTCTCTGTGTGGAGTCGTGGACCCTTCGCGGTGCGTGGACCTCTCTCTGTGTGGAGTCGGGGACTCTGCGCGGTGCGTGGACCACTGTGTGGAGTTGGGCACCCTTCGCGGTGCGTGGACCTCTCTCTGTGTGGAGTCGGGGATCCTTTGCGGTGCGTGGACCACTCTCTGTGTGGAGTCGGGGACTCTGCGCGGTGCGTGGACCACTGTGTGGAGTTGGGGACCCTTCGCGGTGCGTGGACCTCTCTCTGTGTGGAGTCGGGGACCCTTCGCGGTGCGTGGACCACTCTCTGTGTGGAGTCGGGGACTCTGCGCGGTGCGTGGACCACTGTCTGGAGTTGGGGACCCTTCGCGGTGCGTGGACCTCTCTCTGTGTGGAGTCGGGGACCCTTCGCGGTGCGTGGACCACTCTCTGTGTGGAGTCGGGGACCCTTTGCGGTGCGTGGACCACTCTCTGTGTGGAGTCGGGGACCCTTCGCGGTGCGTGGACCTCTGTGTGGAGTCAGGGACTCTGCGCGGACTGCTCTGTGTGGAGTCGGGGACACTGCGCGGTGCGTGGACCACTCTCTGTGTGGAGTCGGGGATCCTTCGCGGTGCGTGGACCACTGTGTGGAGTCGGGGACCCTTTGCGGTGCGTGGACCTCTCTCTGTGTGGAGTCGGGGACCCTTCGCGGTGCGTGGACCTCTGTGTGGAGTCGGGGACCCTTCGCGGTGCGTGGACCACTCTCTGTGCGGAGTCGGGGACCCTTCGTGGGGCGCGGACCTCTCTCTGTGTGGAGTCAGGGACCCTTCGCGGTGCGCGGACCACTCTCTGTGTGGAGTCGGGGACCCTTCGTGGGGCGCGGACCACTCTGTGTGGAGTCGGGGACCCTTCGTGGGGCGCGGACCACTCTGTGTGGAGTCGGGGACCCTTCGCGGGGCACGGACCTCTCTCTCTGTGTGGAGTCGGGGACCCTTCGCGGGGCACGGACCGCTGTGTGTGGCAGCAGTCCGCTCTCTGTGGGCTTGTACCTCTCTCTGTCTCTTGGCGTCAGGCCGCAGCATAATCCTGCACTCACGAGTCGGGATGTCATTTATGCTGGGCTGAAGATTCCCCAATCCGATGAACTCGTTGTCGGGGTCTTCCATGTACAACTCTTCTAGTTGCGGTTCGGATTTGGTACTGGGGTCGCCATCTCCAATAATGAAATCATTGTCTGAGTCGTAGTCTTCTAGGACCATATCATCACGTATTGTGTTGGAGCTGGCATTGGGCTCACGATGTCCAAAGAATTCGAGGTCTGAGTCATTATCTTCAAGGACTGTATCATCACTTTGGGTGGTGTTTACTGCTTGTTGCAGGGTTCTGCGGAGGTTATTTTCAGCCACTGGTCAGATTTCAGGCATTGTGCTATTGTTCCAGGTGAAAGACTCAGATTTTAAGGCTTTAAATTTTTTTTTCGTGTTTTGGAACATTTCCCCTTTAAGTGGGCATGGTCCGGGGCCTCTGATGTCATGAAGCATGTGACAAAGAACAAAGAACAAAGAAATGTACAGCACAGGAACAGGCCCTTCGGCCCTCCAAGCCCGTGCCGACCATGCTGCCCGACTAAACTACAATCTTCTACACTTCCTGGGTCCGTATCCCTCTATTCCCATCCTATTCATGTATTTGTCAAGATGCCCCTTAAATGTCACTATCGTCCCTGCTTCCACCACCTCCTCCGGTAGCGAGTTCCAGGAACCCACTACCCTCTGCGTAAAAAAACTTGCCTCGTACATCTACTTTAAACCTTGCCCCTCTCACCTTAAACCTATGCCCCCTAGTAATTGACCCCTCTACCCTGGGGAAAAGCCTCTGACTATCCACTCTGTCTATGCCCCTCATAATTTTGTAGACCTCTATCAGGTCGCCCCTCAACCTCCTTCGTTCCAGTGAGAACAAACCGAGTTTATTCAACCGCTCCTCATAGCTAATGCCCTCCATACCAGGCAACATTCTGGAAAATCTCTTCTGCACCCTCTCTAAAGCCTCGACATCCTTCTGGTAGTGTGGCGACCAGAATTGAACACTATACTCCAAGTGTGGCCTAACTAAGGTTCTATACAGCTGCAACATGCTTGACAGGTTTTATACTCAATGCCCCGGCCAATGAAGGCAAGCATGCCGTATGCCTTCTTGACTACCTTCTCCACCTGTGTTGCCCCTTTCAGTGACCTGTGGACCTGTTCACCTAGATCTGCGTTTCAATACTCTTGAGGGTTCTACCATTCACTGTATATTCCCTCCCTGCATTAGACCTTAGATGTAGTGCGTAGGAAGTGATTGTGCATACGCGGATCGCTGCTCCTTCACATGGGACCTTTTTCACAACTGCACATGTGCAGCTCCTTTTCCAATATGGCCGCAAATCAAAACTGCCGTTTTCTGCGCTGGACAGCTTACCTTCGCCTCGTGGTGAGTTTTGGTGCCTCTTCTACCGTTGTTCCTTGTAGAAGCTTTATTTTCTCTGCATCCGCCACGCCATCTAGGTCGGACGCAACCAGGTAGATCTTGAATCTCTGGCGGAACCAATGCCAGTTTTCACTGAGATTGCCTTGGTACCTGAGCTGCTGTGGAACTGGAATCCTGAACATCATCTTGCCTGGCTGCAGTTGCTGGTTGTCGCTGTTTGCTGAGTTATAACTATATGGATTTAAACAGTTCACTCTGTGGTACCATGTTTTGTTACACTCTTTGACGTAGCATATGCTGCTTCCTTGATGTGCACTCTGACAAAGGAAGGTTCCGACTTGGAGATAGTTTTAACACATTTATTAAGCTATTAACAATTCTCCTACTTGAATTCCACTCTACTGTTAATCCTTCTATAGCTACTCAGATTGATGAACCAGTCTGCTACAATCCAGCTGGTGGGTGTGATGTTCAATCAGCCCTGTGTCTGTACTCACTGAGTGTCACCACTGGAAAAGAGACTGAGCATGTGAGCTGTGTCCTTTTATATGGGTTGGTGTAATGCCCTCCTGTGGTAGTGTCACCTCTGTGTATCGCGACTGCCCATTGGTTGTGTCCTATCTTACTGACCTATTGGTTGAATGTCTGTGTGTCATGTCTCTGGTGCTCCCTCTAGTGTCTAGCTAGGTGTGTTGCTAACTTTAGTTGGCTCTTAATTCGTTGCTCATTGTGTCTTTACTTAATTTGCTCTGTTTCTATAACCTTTGCTCGAGAGTCGCCAGGTACCTTTATGATACCACCACGAGGTTCAAGTTCAAGTGCTGATCAATAGCTCAATACACCAGTTAGTAAGTTTCAAATCAAAACACATTTATTATACACAGTCAATCACTACTCATGTATAAAACTCTACTTACCTGACTATCTCTAACACTAAAAGGCCTATACTTAGCTTCGGAATTGGCCCACCAGGTATGGGGAACAAATGGCCTTTTGTTCGATTCTGAGTCTGCGGGATTCAAAGCTGGTATGGACTGATAGCTAGGAGCGCCTATCCCGTAGCGAGCGTTGACTGGAGGCTTACTTGGTTGATGCGGCAACTTTAGGCAGTTCACTGTCAAGGGTTGGTTCGCGTTGCTGAGTGACCCGGCAAGAAGCATGATTTGAACTTGGGGACTCTACTTTATAGTCCCCAGGGGCTTCCCGCCATTCGGGGCGGACCCCGTACCTGGTTTCAAGTGATTGGACTACGTTCCGGTCACTTGGATCGATTTCTCCAATACTGGAGTTGTTCCCTGATCGCTGGGCGGTCCCTGAGTGTCCGTTGACCTTCCTTTGTCTTAGCTCCTGCTGGCGCCGAGGAGTCTGGCTTGGCCTTATTCACCTTAAATGTTTCAATTGTTCCCGGGGATCGCTCATTAGTATGTAGATGGCTGCTGGGTTCAGTGCTGTCTGCGTTCCTGCAAGTTCTGATACACAGGAAACTTTGTACCTGCTAGTTTCTCCTGTGTTGGCTGAATTTCCCTGCATCCTTTGCGGATCTCCATTTTAAGTCGGGAAGTGGCCAACCCAGGTTGCTACAGGTGTAGTGTATGTACATTAACCCCTTGTGTATTTACAGTGATGCCTATCACCAGAGAGGATGTTTCCTCTTGTGGGAGAATCCAGAACTCGGGTCAGTGTTTAACAACAAGGGGTTGGCCGTTTAAGACGGAGATGAGGAGAATGTTTTCTCTCGGGGGGAGGGGGAGTCTCGGGAACTCTCCCCCTCAAAGGGCAGTGGAAGCAGAATCTTTGAATATTTTTAAGGCCGAGCGAGAGAGATTCTTGGTGAACGCGGGGGTGAAAGGTTATCGGGGGGTCAACAGGAATGTGGGGCTGAGGTTAGGTTACAATCAGATCAGCCAATGATCTTATTGAATGGTGGGGCAGGCTCGAGGGGCCGAGTGGCCTCCTCCTGATCCTAAACCCGATGTTGGTATGTTCAAATTTGCACCCCCCCCCCCCCCCCTCCCCCCCTCTGTTTCCCCTCACTCATTCTCCCTGTCTCTGTCCTCTCTTCCCCATTTCTCATATTCAAAGAAATCGGTGGAGAGAGAGACGCAGAGAGAGAGAGAGAGAGAGAGACGCAGAGAGAGAGAGAGAGAGAGACGCAGAAAGAGAGAGAGAGAGAGACGCAGAGAGAGAGAGAGAGAGAGAGACGCAGAGAGAGAGAGAGAGAGAGAGACGCAGAGAGAGAGAGAGAGAGAGAGACGCAGAGAGAGAGAGACGCAGAGAGAGAGAGAGACGCAGAGAGAGAGAGACGCAGAGAGAGAGAGAGACGCAGAGAGAGAGAGAGAGAGAGAGAGAGAGACGCAGAGAGAGAGAGAGAGAGAGAGAGAGAGAGGCAGAGAGAGAGAGAGAGAGAGAGAGACGCAGAGAGAGAGAGAGAGAGACGCAGAGAGAGAGAGAGAGAGAGGCAGAGAGAGGCAGAGAGAGGCAGAGAGAGACGCAGAGAGAGACGCAGAGAGAGACGCAGAGAGAGACGCAGAGGCAGAGAGAGAGACAGACGCAGAGAGAGAGAGAGAGAGACAGACGCAGAGAGAGAGAGAGAGAGACAGACGCAGAGAGACAGACGCAGAGAGAGAGAGAGAGAATGACGCAGAGAGAGAGAGAGAGAGAGAGAGAATGACGCAGAGAGAGAGAGAGAGACAGACGCAGAGAGAGAGAGAGAGACGCAGAGAGAGAGAGAGAGAGAGACGCAGAGAGAGACGCAGAGAGAGAGAGAGAGAGAGAGAGAGACGCCGAGAGAGAGAGAGAGAGACAGACGCAGAGAGAGAGAGAGACGCAGAGAGAGAGAGAGAGAGACGCAGAGAGAGAGAGAGAGAGACGCAGAGAGAGAGAGAGAGACGCAGAGAGAGAGAGAGAGAGAGAGAGACGCAGAGAGAGAGAGAGAGAGAGAGAGACGCAGAGAGAGAGAGAGAGAGAGAGAGACGCAGAGAGAGAGAGAGAGAGAGAGAGACGCAGAATCAGAACCACAGGAATTGGGATTCAAATGGCCCTCGGGCTGTTCGTTTAAACATTAAATTCATTAAACTAAAACACAGGCATTCATTCTTGGCAATTAGACCAGATTTAAGTTTTAAACTTGATCATTTCAGACCCTCTCGAGGGTGTTACAGTCGATTGATTTATGTTTAAACTGTAGTCACTATTGCAATTTGATTGCTGCTGTTAGATGTCCCAGGATGGCCGAGTGGTTAAGGTGTTGGATTTAAGATCCAATGGAATGTGTGTGTGTGGGTTCGATCGCCACTCCTGTAGTTGTGTTTTTCTCATCCTCTTGCTGTTTAATTTAGCGTCAGGATTCGGAGCAGGAATCGACCACAAGGCCCCTCGAGGCTTCTCTGTTGTTCAACAAGGTTCGAGCTGAGCTGATACTGGTCTCAAATCCACTCTCCGCCCTTTCCCCACAACCCCCGACATTCCTTTCTAGATTCTGTCTAACTCAGCCTCGGGTATATTCAATGACACAGTCTCCCACTCTCTCTGGGATAGAGAATTCCAAAGATTCACAATCGTCTGAGGGAAGGAATTCCTCCCCATCTCCGTTTGGAACAGGTAGGATTGGACGGAGCCTGGAGTGGACGGACCCATCTGGCCGTGACCATGTGTATCTCCGCTGCGCTCCCTCTGCAGGGTTGCTGAAGTTGCCTCCCTGGAGCAGAATACCCAGTCCGGGGGAACGACAATCGTTTCCTCCTCACCAGATGGATGGCCCGTGGGACCACCAGCTCGACCAGCGTCTGTAGTTGCTGAGGTGCGGAGTGCCACATTCCAGCAGGAACAGTGGGTCAGATTTAACGTTGGTCAGGTAACTCAGGGGAGCGACTCATCGCAAAGTGTCTTTGATGCTTCACACATTAATTGATGCAATTTTAAAACCCATTTTAACACAGGGGACTTGCCAGTGTCAGAGTCCGGAGTGTGGACACGTGCGAGCTCCAGTTGTTGGATGTGCTGCTGACAGGCTGGGCTGAGAAAACAGCCCTGGTCAGTATCGGGCCTGTACCCCTGACTGGGAGACAATGGGGGGGGGGCCGGGGCCCTGCCCCCATCATTGTACTCAGTGGGTGTTGGGGTCTCAGGACCGTCTTCACCTGGGGTGTCCCGATCCTGGGGCTGAAATGATCAAGTCCCAAACATTAAACTGGTCAAATTGCAAAATAATTAAAGTTGTTGTTTTAGATACACTGTCCTTTCCCCCTCTGGGACTGGGTGTCACAGTGTGTTAGATACACTGTCCTTTCCCTCTCTGGGACTGGGTGTCACAGTGTGTTAGATACACTGTCCTTTCCCTCTCTGGGACTGGGTGTCACAGTGTGTTAGATACACTGTCCTTTCCCTCGCTAGGACTGGGTGTCACAGTGTGTTAGATACACTGTCCTTTCCCTCTCTGGGACTGGGTGTCACAGTGTGTTAGATACACTGTCCTTTCCCTCGCTAGGACTGGGTGTCACAGTGTGTTAGATACACTGTCCTTTCCCTCTCTGGGACTGGGTGTCACAGTGTGTTAGATACACTGTCCTTTCCCCCTCTGGGACTGGGTCACAGTGTGTTAGATACACTGTCCTTTCCCCCTCTGGGACTGGGTCACAGTGTGTTAGATACACTGTCCTTTCCCTCTCTGGGACTGGGTGTCACAGTGTGTTAGACACACTGTCCTTTCCCCCTCTGGGACTGGGTGTAACAGTGTGTTAGATACACTGTCCTTTCCCCCTCTGGGACTGTGTCACAGTGTTAGATACACTGTCCTTTCCCTCTCTGGGACTGGGTGTGAGTGTGTTAAATACACTGTCCTTGCCTTCTCTGGGACTAGGTGTCAGTGTGTTAGATACACTGTCCTTTCCCTCTCTGGGACTGGGTGTCACAGTGTGTTAGATACACTGTCCTCTCCCTGTCTGGGACTGGGTGTGAGTGTGTTAGATACACTGTCCTTTCCCTCTCTGGGACTGGGTGTCACAGTGTGTTCAATACACTGTCCTTTCCCTCTCTGGGACTGGGTGTGAGTGTGTTTGATACACTGTCCTTTCCCTCTCTGGGACTGGGTGTCACAGTGTGTTAGATAAGCTGTCCTTTCCCTCTCTGGGACTGGGTGTCGCCAAAATGAAAGAACCTATAATTTATGGGATCTTAACCTGTCGAACTACGCCAAGTTTGGGGGAAGCTTAGTTGATGAATCAAGTCCTGGCGCAATACGACAAGTTGTAAGATTTGTAATATTTGTAGACTGTGTTAAGTTGTTCGATTCCTTGTATTATTCGACTGTGTATAGTTGAAGGAATTTATATCATCTCTGCTATTCGGTTGTTAGTAGCACTTTGCGAATACTGGAACTCAGCAGAAATTTGCAGTTAAAACTTCTGAGGTGCCAAAAAGAATTGTTTTATTTGTAGTCGCTTGATTACAATTTGAAAGTCATTTAAAAGGCAATTCGTAGACAATTCGAAGCTTTCAGAGAATTACAGACATTATCTTTCTTTGCTTAGGCAGACAGCTCGAAAGTAACTTTTAAAAAGGTCAAAGTCTGGCAATGAAACATGAAGAGAGAGAGAGAGCTAATCTTCAGCTAAACTCAAACTCAAAGTCAAAAGTGGACTAACATCACTGACGCAGACTGGTAGACTGACAGAACCCCCAAAAGACATCTCCTAAAATGGAGACTATTAAGGACAAAACTGACTAAACTAACAGAAAGACAAACTGACAGAATCAAAGACAGAAATTAAGGACAGACAACACCAAAAGACAACACAGCACAACACACGAGACAACACAACAACACTAAAATGGCGGGCGGAAACTTTTCAGTTATACACTTTCATATCTGTCTTAAGTCATCTAATCACACCCCAATATAATCCTAATTGGTTTGGGTTAGACTCAAACACATTTGATTTGATGGCAAGCCGTCCATCTTCAATGTGCAACATTAGCTTTTCTGACCCAGCTGTTATCTGCATTGTGAACAATGGTGCCTTCATGTTGCTATGGTATTCAGTCCCTGTTCTTGACAATTAGCACAAGCAGTGTCAAATTGTCTTGCAACTGTGCTGTTTTAATGTCACACTGACTTTGAAAATATGCATTTGCCAGAACAACGGACCTCAGTAAAAGTGAATTATGCTGTATAAATGGGTATTTAAAACTGGGGCTCAACATTTATGCTTAAACAGCTATCTTTTACCTATACTAGTTGTATTCGACATACCTGGCTTCTACAGTCGGCCCTTTGATAAATCGAAAAATTAAGTGAGATATATCAGAAAAGATTAAAATACATCATTAATGCGATAGGATAGGTAAAAGCGCAAAGAATCATTGCAGGTATTTCAAAATAATTATTATAATTAATAAATTAATGAAATTTGATCACATTGGTATGTTATGTAAATGATGAATACAGCTACACAGGACAATGAGATTATTCTTATTGTGGACATTCCAGTGTGTCCAAGCCACCCACAAATTTTATCCCAGAGAGAGATAAATTGGGGTGGATCAAGTTTTTTGATGTCGTTTTGGATATGTAATGCCAAATCTTTAACTTCTTTAGAGTTATCGGGAATGAAAGTGCAACACTCTGCGCCAATCAGGGCGCAGGTGCCACCTTTTCCAGCTGGCACACAGTCCAGTGCCTTTCGATTTTGTAATACCACGGTTAACATTTTACAGATCTTACCATTGATATCATGATTACATAATTCAGCAATAAACAATTAATAATAACTTCTTGTATACAAATAAAATGATTATACAATAAAAGTTGAACATATGATCTAGTAATAAATGGTAAAATGATTATCAAAATTGATGTCAAGTCTTTGACATCTTCTGGATAATACACAAAAGCTTGTTGAAAGGGTTAATTTTCTTGCAGAGACAAAAGAGGCGTATAGCTTGGAATGATGCCATTCGCATCTTTAAACTTTTTTTTTTTGTCACTCAAATGGACTGGGAGTAAAAGTTGGATTGCTGCCAAATTCCCGTTATGAAATTTCTTTGAACAACCTGTTCCTTTGGCTTTTAATCAAAGATTGTTGTTTTTTTTTAAAAACCAGCTTCCACATTGTTTGAAGTTTTAATTTCCAGGCTAATTTTAAACATTTATTTTAAAATATCAAATACAATAACTTATTAAATATATAACTGAACCAATCTTGTGCTGTATCTTGATTTTCTGTAGATGAATTTGTCGATTCTGTTAAAGGAAACACAGCTAACAAGATATGTTAATTTCTTTAAATTAATAAAGCAACGTTCAGAATAATGACAGTTTTCTTAAGTTGACAGTTCTTGGCAACTTTTTAGCGATACATTGAGGGTTCTTTAGCTGCTTTGATGGCAGCCGTTCTGTTCTGAGTAAGTTCCCTTTTTCGTTTGGAAATTTTCTGTCCCAAGTAAACATCTTTCTGGGCAATTTGTGCTTTGTGAAAGCTAGCTTTGTGACTGTTAGTGCTGAGGTGGTTCAAGACCACCCGTAAGTCTTTGTCATGATCAT
The DNA here is from genome assembly GCF_047496885.1 of Scyliorhinus torazame. NCBI lineage: Eukaryota > Metazoa > Chordata > Chondrichthyes > Carcharhiniformes > Scyliorhinidae > Scyliorhinus > Scyliorhinus torazame. The sequence goes on along the minus strand of NC_092733.1, from coordinate 44,263,072 downwards.
CTTTATTGATGGAGGTTATCAGAACATCATCTTCATATTGGATAATGGTGGAAGGCCGAACAGACATTTGCCTGAGATGATTCTGTAAAGCCATGTGGTAAACAGTTGGGCTATTATGATACTGTTGTTGATTAACTGTAAAAGCAAACCATGGTTGTAGTTGCTTAGCCAGTGTTGCTGACCAGAAGCCATACTGGGTGTGTCTTGTTGGTACGTGTTACATGGTTGACCACGAGGTGGAGATGTATTGTAGTGAACATTGTCTACTTCATTATCATCTCTCGAATCCATCCGTTGTTTTTGATAGCATTTTGCCATCCAGTGTCCTACTCTACCACAGAAAAGACATTGTGGTATTTTCTTACATGATTTTAATGGAGCAAGGGTACATGTTTGCCCTGGCGCTGGTGGTGAAATTGTAGTTACTGCTGATATTCCTGTAGGTGCTGCAACAGCCGCCGCTGGAGCAGCAGGTAACATGGGCTGGATTTGAGCAATAGGCTGCATTTGAGCAGCTGCAGTGTTAAAAGTTGCCTGATTGTGCAAACCACGATCTATCTGAATGCATCAGTCAACTATGTCTCGGTATGTGCCAGCTGTGGCCCAAGCTGGTAAAACCAAATTCAAGGCAGCAGAAACTCCAGGTTTAACACCGGCTATAAAAGCCGTTTTTAATGGACTTAAAGTGCTTGCATCCCATGTGTCATTTTCCTTGTCGAGTGTCATCCCTGAATATTCCATCCAAGTATGTAAAAATCTTTCCTCAAAATCCTGAATATCTTCATCATTTTTTTGAAAGCATGACGTGATCTTAGACCAATTGGTCCTTGGGGGGTGAAATTTTAATAGCCAACTCTTGACTGCTAGCCAACCAGCTTCTAAATTTTGCAAATCGTCTCCAAGAGCAACTTCTACTTCATTTCTAAGGGTTGATAGGGTGGACAGTGAGAGCCTTCTCCCGCAGATGGAAGTTGCTGGCACGAGGGGACATAACTTTAAACTGAGGGGTAATAGATATAGGACAGAGGTCAGAGGTAGGTTCTTTACGCAAAGAGTAGTGAGGCCATGGAATGCCCTACCTGCTACAGGAGTGAACTCGCCAACATTGAGGGCATTTAAAAGTTTATTGGAGAAGCATATGGATGATAAGGGCATAGTGTAGGTTAGATGGCTTTTGTTACGGTGCAACATCGTGGGCCGAAGGGCCTGTACTGCGCTCTATCGTTCTATGTTCTATGTTCTATGTGTACCTAGCATGATAGTCAGAATTTGTACTCCATCAAATGGGTGGAGACTGTAAATGGCTTGTAATCTGTGAATTCCATCCCATGTGGTCATACCACCCTTTTTAGGGTGTGGAAGACCTTTGGACCATTCGTCAATTTTAGAAGGATCAATTTGTTCATGAACCCATTGGTGGTCAAATATGTTTCTAGTGATAGTTTCACCATCTTCTTCTATTTTTTTGCTTCCAACTCTAACCCGTTTGCGTTTTAAAGGGGCTAGTCGAATTACTTTAGTATTTTGTATTGTAGGAACACTATCTTCGTCTGATTCATCCGACAGAGAAAATGATTTATTTTTAACAATTGATCTCGGCTGTGCAATTGTCGATTGCGCCACTAGGTGGGGGGCTTGGGCTGCTTTCTGAGTTTGTTCAATTTTTTCCACAGAAAGCCTGTTTGTCAAAGAATTGCAGTGTTCAATTACATTGTTTATATCTCTTTCTAAAACACATCTTTCTTTCATTAACTTGCAATTTTCAAGTTCAATTCGCTCAGTTTTTAATTGCAATTGTCGGTATTTTGACTCCACTCCAAAGACTTGATTTTGGAATTCTGTTATTTGAAAAGATATCTGCTGGAGTTCAGAGGTTTTGTTTTGCAAATCTGTTTTAATTTCATCATAATGCTCAAGTTTGGATTTTGCATCTTGCAAATCTTCAACAACTGCACTTAGTTGGTCTTTAGTGGACTGAAGCTGATGATCACTTTTATTTTTAACAATAATCTCTTGCTGACTGTGTATCTGTCCCGTAATTACCAGGGACCATTTTACACGTTCTGCACCGTGTAATCGTGTGCATTTTAGAACATAAGAACTAGGAGCAGGAGTAGGCCATCTGGCCCCTCAAGCCTGCTCCACCATTCAATGAGACCATGGCTGATCTTTTGTGGACTCAGCTCCACTTTCCGGCCCGAACACCATAACACTTAATCCCTTTATTCTTCAAAAAAATATCTATCTTTATCTTAAAAACATTTAATGAATGAGCCTCTACTGCTTCACTGGGCAAGGAATTCCATAGATTCACAACCCTTTGGGTGAAGAAGCTCCTCCTAAACTCAGTCCTAAATCTACTTCCCCTTATTTTGAGGCTATGCCCCCTAGTTCTGCTTTCACCCGCCAGTGGAAACAACCTGCCCGCATCTATCCTATCTATTCCCTACATAATCTTATATGTTTCTATAAGATCCCCCCTCATCCTTCTAAATTCCAACGAGTACAGTCCCAGTCTACTCAACCTCTCCTCGTAATCCAACCCCTTCAGCTCTGGGATTAACCTAGTGAATCTATTCTGCACACCCTCCAGTGCCAGTACGTCCTTTCTCAAGTAAGAAGACCAAAACTGAACACAATACTCCAGGTGTGGCCTCACTAACACCTTATACAATTGCAGCAGAACCTCCCTAGTCTTAAACTCCATCCCTCTAGCAATGAAGGACAAAATTCCATTTGCCTTCTTAATCACCTGTTGCACCTGAAAACCAACTTTTTGCGACTCATGCACTAGCACACCCAGGTCTCTCAGCACAGCAGCATGTTTTAATATTTTATCATTTAAATAATAATCCCTCGGATAAATAAAATACCCTCGGATATTTAAATCCCAGTCGTGACCATCCTTTAACCATGTTTCAGTAATGGCCACAGATGGAATACAATGTATTTTCCCCATGCTCTCTTGATATTATTGAAAGACCACTGTCCTCTGGGGATATCATACTTTGATTCAATTTTTTTTGAGGTTTCACATAGGTTAAAATGTCTACGAGTGAAAGATCTACAATCCCCCAACATATCTTCAACAGAAACATCTGGTATTCCAGTACCCCCCTTGGATATAGTGGGGAGTAATTTTCTGTCTGCTAAAGGCTCTGAATCTACACTTTGATTTGGATCAGCCATAACTTTTCTTGATCGCTGACTGCCGTTTTATTTTAGTTACTGCAGTGACTAATCTTCCAGTCACGTCTATGATAGTCTGAACGACTGGCACTTGATTTATTTTACACAGTCTATAAAAAATGTTCTTTTCAAGAGTCGAAGTACTGATTGATGCGGCTTTAAGACTTTTAATGGGTGAAAAAGATATTTCTTACCCTAGTCTAGCCGTGGATTCCGGCTGTCTTCTGGGCCTCCTCCGATTATCTCCGAAGCTTCCCGTAGGTTCCGGACATCCTCCGATTATCTTCGAAGCATTCCGTCGTCACCTGGGCTTCCGAAGGTCGTTCAGTACTCCCCCTCCCAGCTGCAGACTACGCCAATTATAAATGGTTTGTAATCAGAAGATTCTAGGTTTGACTCCTGGCTGGCTCGCCAAAATGAAAGAATCTTTAATTGATGGGATGTTAACCTGTCGAACTACGCCAAGTTTGGGGGAAACTTAGTTGATGAATCAAGTCCTGGCACAATACGACAAGTTGTAAGATTTGTACTATTTCTGGACTATGCCAAGTTGTTCGATTCCTTGTATTATTCGACTGTGTAACGTTGAAGGAATTTATATTATCTCTGCTATTCGGTTATCAGTAGCACTTTGCAAATACTGGAACTCAGCAGAAATTTGCAGTTATAACTTCTGAGGTGCCAAAAAGAATTGTTTAATTTGTAGTCGCTTGATTACAATTTGAAAGTCATTTAAAAGGCAATTCGTAGACAATTTGAAGCTTTCAGAGAATTACAGACATTATCTTTCTTTGCTTAGGCAGACAGCTTGAAAGCAACTTTTAAACAGTCAAAGTCTGGCAATGAAACATGAAGAGAGAGACAAAACTATTAAGGACAAAACTGACTAAACTAACAGAAAGACAAACTGACAGAATCAAAGATAGAAATTAAGGACACACAACACCAAAAGACAACACAGCACAACACACGAGACAACACAACAACACTAAAATGGCGGGCGGAAACTTTTCAGTTATACACTTTCATATCTGTCTTAAGTCATCTAATTACACCCCAATATAATCCTAATTGGTTTGGGTTAGACTCAAACACATTTGATTTGATGGCAAGCCGTCCATCTTCAATGTGCAACATCAGCTTTTCTGACCCAGCTGTTATCTGCATTGTGAACAATGGTGCCTTCATGTTGCTATGGTATTCAGTCCTTGTCCTCGACAATTAGCACACGCAGTGTCAAATTATCTTGCAACTGTGCTGTTTTATATTAATGATTTGGATGAGAATTTAGGAGGCATGGTTAGTAAGTTTGCAGATGACACCAAGATTGGTGGCACAGTGGATAGTGAAGAAGGTTATCTAGGATTGCAACAGGATCTTGATCAATTAGGCCAGTGGGCCGACGAATGGCAGATGGAGTTTAATTTAGATAAATGTGAGGTGATGCATTTTGGCAGATCGAATCAGGCCAGGACCTACTCAGTTAATGGTATGGCGTTGGGGAGAGTTATAGAACAAAGAGATCTAGGAGTACAGGTTCATAGCTCCTTGAAGGTGGAGTCGCAGGTGGACAGGGTGGTGAAGAAGGCATTCGGCATGCTTGGTTTCATTGGTCAGAACATTGAATATAGGAGTTGGGACGTCTTGTTGAAGTTGTACAAGACATTGGTACGGCCACACTTGGAATACTGTGTGCAGTTCTGGTCACCCTATTATAGAAAGGATATTATTAAACTAGAAAGAGTGCAGAAAAGATTTACTAGGATGTTGCCGGGACTTGATGGTTTGAGTTATAAGGAGAGGCTGGATAGACTGGGACTTTTTTCCCTGGAGCGTAGGAGGCTTAGGGGTGATCTTATAGAGGTCTATAAAATAATGAGGGGCATAGATAAGGTAGATAGTCAACATCTTTTCCCAAAGGTAGGGGAGTCTAAAACTAGAGGGCATAGGTTTAAGGTGAGAGGGGAGAGATTCAGAAGGGCCCAGAGGGGCAATTTCTTCACTCAGAGGGTAGTGAGTGTCTGGAATGGGCTGCCAGAGGTAGTAGTAGAGGCGGGTACAATTGTGTCTTTCAAAAAGCATTTAGATGGTTACATGGGTAAGATGGGTATAGAGGGTTATGGGCCAAGTGCGGGCAACTGGGACTAGCTTAATGGTAAAAACTGGGCGGCATGGACTGGTTGGGCCGAAGGGCCTGTTTCCATGCTGTAAACTTCTATGATTCTAATAGGCCCCGACCCCGAACGTATGCGCACCCTCGTGGAATTCCCCCTCCCGCACTGCCCAAAAGCCCTGAAACGCTGCCTGGGTTTTTTTTTCATACTACGCCCAGTGGGTCCCCCAGTACGCAGACAAGGCCCGCCCCCTAATACAGACCACGACCTTCCCTCTGTCGACAGAGGCTTGCCAGGCCTTCAGCCGCATCAAAGCGGATATCGCAAAGGCCACGATGCGCGCCATCGAGTCCCTCCCCTTCCAGGTAGAGAGCGACGCCTCCGACGTAGCTCTAGCGGCCACCCTTAACCAAGCGGGCAGACCCGTGGCCTTTTTCTCCCGGACCCTCGACGCCTCAGAAATCAGCCACTCCTCAGTGGAAAAGGAAGCCCAAGCCATAGTGGAAGCTGTGCGACATTGGAGGCATTACCTGGCCGGCAGGAGATTCACTCTCCTCATTGACCAACGGTCGGTAGCCTTCATGTTCGATAATGCACTGCGGGGCAAAATCAAAAACGACAAGATCTTAAGGTGGAGGATCGAGCTCTCCACCTTCAACTATGAGATCTTGTACCGTCCCGGAAAGCTGAACGAGCCGTCCGATGCCTCATCCCGCGGCACATGTGCCAACGCACAAATTAACCGCCTCCAAACCCTCCACGAGGACCTCTGCCACCCGGGGGTCACTCGGTTTTTCCACTTTATCAAGTCCCGCAATCTCCCATACTCTTTAGAGGAGGTCCGTACAGTCACAAGGAACTGCCACATCTGCGCAGAATGCAAACCGCATTTTTTTAGGCCGGATGGTGTGCACCTGATTAAGGCTTCCCGCCCCTTTGAACGCCTTAGTCTCGATTTCAAAGGGCCCCTACCCTCCACCGACCGCAACACATATTTTCTTAATGTGGTGGACGAATACCCCCGCTTCCCATTCGCCATTCCCTGCTCTGACATGACCGTGGCCACAGTCATTAAAGCCCTGAACACCATATTCACACTGTTCGGTTACCCCGCATACGTCCACAGCGACAGGGGGTCCTCTTTCACGAGTGACGAGCTGCGCCAGTTCCTGCTCAGCAAGGGCATAGCCTCAAGCAGGACGACCAGGTACAACCCCCGGGGGAACGGGCAAGTAGAGAGGGAGAACGGCACGGTCTGGAAGGCCGTCCTACTGGCCCTACGGTCCAGGGACCTCCCAGTTTCACGGTGGCAGGAGGTCCTCCCGGACGCTCTCCACTCCATCCGGTCGTTATTATGTATGAGGGCCCTTCGGCCCTCCAAGTCTGCGCTGATCACGTGATCCTATCTGGACCAATCGCCTGTATCCTTCTATACCCAGTCTGTTCATGTGCCTATCCAGTTAAGTCTTAATGGTGGCTAATCTGTCTGCCTCAACCCCCTCACTGGGCCATGCATTCCAAGCCACCAACACCCTCTGTGTAAAAAACTTTCCCCGCACATCTCCACTGAACCTTTTCCCCCCTCACCTTGAGCCTGTGCCCTCTTGTAATTGTCATTTCCGCCCTGGGAAAAAGCCTCCAACTGTTACCCCATCTGTACCCCTCATAATTTTATAAACTTCTATCAGGTCGCCCCTCAGTCTCCGTCTCTCTCGGGAGAACAATCCCAGTTTATTCAACCTCTCCTCATAGCTAATACCCTCCATACCAGGCAACATCCTGGTAAACGTTTCCTGCTCCCTCTGCAAAGCCTCCCCATCCTTCTGGCAATGCGATGACCAGAATTGGACACAGTTTTCCAAATGTGGCCTAACCAACGTTCTACATAATTGTAACATAATTTTTGAGCTTTTGTCCTAAGAAAGCAAGCAGTCCGTATGCTTTCTCCATCACCATTTCACCTGTGCTGCCACTTTGAAGGATTTGTGGACCTGCACGCCCAGATCTCTCTGTGTCTCTATGCTCCTGATGGTGCTGCCATGTATTTTTTTTCAATAAATAGAGTATCCAATTCATTTCTTCCGATTAAGGGGCAATTTAACGTGGCCAATCCACCTACTCTGCACATCACGGACAGTGACCCAGAGCCGGGATGGAACCTGGGACCTCGGCGTCGTGAGGCAACCGTGCTAATCACTTGCGCCACCGTGGAACTCATACTGCCATGTATTCTGCAGCTCCCACCTGAATTGGACCTGCCAAAAACCCAAACCTTTCATTTGTCCGGGTTAAATTCCATCTGCCATTTCGCTGCCCAATTTTGCAGCCGGTCTATATCCTGCTGTATTCTCTGACTATCCGCAACTCCTGCAATCTTAATATCATCGCAAACTTGCTAATCGGACCCGCTACATTTTCTTCCAAGTCGTTTATATATATTACAAAGAACAGAGGTCCCAGAACTGATCCCTGTGGAATTCCATTAGTTACAGATCTCCATTCGGAAAAACACCCTTCCACTGCTACCCTCGGTCTTCTGTGGCCAAGCCCGTTCTGGATCCATCCAGCTAGTTCCCCCATGACCCCATGACCCCATGTGATCTAATCTTTTGCACCAGCCCGCCATGAGGGACCTTATCAAATGCTTTGCTGAAGTCCATGTAGACAACATCCACAGCCCTTCCCTCGTCAATTATTTTTGTCACCGCTTCAAAACGTTCAATCAAATTAGTGAGACATGACCTCCCTCGTACTAAACAATACTGTCTGTCGCTAATCAGACCATTTACTCCCAAATGTGCAGCGATGCTGGGCGGGATTCTCCGAGCAGAAATCGCGCTCGGCGCGGGGGCGGAGAATGGAACATCAGATCCGCGATCGGGTCGGAAGCCTTGCCACGATTCTCCACGGTCCGGTGAGTTGCCGCCAGTCGGGCGCCCCAAGTTGATTTGGCGGCGATCGGGGGCCATTGAAAGAGGCCCTCGCAGCGATTCTCCGCTGGCAACTGGCCGAGTTCCCGCTGGCGTGGTTCCCTCGTGGCTCCACCTGGCGGGAGCTCGGAGTGGCCACTGCGGGCAGAGTCCGCAGCCGCCCTGGTGGGGGGCGGGGGGATCGGTCACCGGGGGGGGGCCTCCAGGGCGACCAGGCTCACCATCAGGGGCCACCGTCGGCGGGCACACTCGATCTTGGGGGTGGGGGGGAGGGAGGGAGGGAGGGGGCCTCTATTGTGGGGGCCGGCCCGCTGTATGGGTCCGCCATGTTACGCGGACCCGTGACCGGTCGAGCAGGGATCCGTATCGGCAGCTGTGTGGACTACTCCGGGGCCCTGCGAGCCCACTTCAAAACGCAGAATCCCTCTGGACTGTCACAGAGCGATTGGCGCCCGTTTTCCCGTGGGCGGGTGGTCATTGCCCCATTATCAGTGAATTCCGTCCCCTATCTGAGAACCTTTTCCAACATTTTCACTGTCACTGACGTCAAGCTCACGGGCCTATAATTTCCCGGATTATCCTTGCAACCCTTCTTCAATAACGGTACAACATTGGCGACCCTCCAATCCTCGGATCTCACCTGTGGCAATCAGGACACAAAGATTTGTGTCAGAGGCCCAGCAATTTCATCTCTTGGCAGACAGGCTGCTTGCATCCTATCCACTTTACAACTGGTTTTCCGTGTTCCAACTTGACTTGTGTCCATTCCTCTGACGTGTTTCGAACACATTCTCCACAATTATCATAAATGAGTGATTAGGAACAGGAAGTGGAATGTTCGGAATTGGGCGTCACGGTGGTTAGCACTGTTGCCTCACAGCGGCAGGACCCGGGTTTGATTCCGACCTCGAGTGACTGTCTGTGTGGAGTTTGTACCTTCTCCCTGTGTCAGCGTGGGTTCCCGCCGGGAGCTCCGGTTTGCTCCCACTGTCCATAGATATGGATTGGCTTTGCCATATTGGCCATAGGTGGCGTTACGGAGCTGGGGTGTGCTGTGGGCCGAGGGAGGGTGCTCTTTCAATGGGTCGGTGCAGATTTGATGGGCCAAATGGCGTCATTCTGCACGGCAGGGATTCTATTGTATTCTTATTGAAATAGCAACACTCCTGGTTCATGAACCGCTCCGTCCCTTTTAACCAGAATCAGTCCGCTCAGAGAGTAGTGGTGGGAGGGAGTGTCTCAAAATGGAGAAAGGTGACTAGTGGTGTTCCACAGGGATCCGTGTTCGGACCACTGTTGTTTGTGATATACATAAATGATCTGGACGCAGGTATAGGTGGCCTGATTAGCAAGTTTGCAGATGATACTAAGATTGGTGGAGTTGCAGATAGCGAGGAGGACTGTCAGAGAATACAGCAAAATATAGATAGATTGGAGAGTTAGAACATAGAACATAGCAAATACAGCACAGAACAGGCCCTTCGGCCCACGATGTTGTGCCGAAGCTTTGTCCTAGATTAATCATAGATTATCATTGAATTTACAGTGCAGAAGGAGGCCATTCGGCCCTTTGAGTCTGCACCGGCTCTTGGAAAGAGCACCCTACCCAAACTCAACACCTCCACCCAACACCAAGGGCAATTTTGGACATAAAGGGCAATTTATCATTGGCCAATTCACCTAACCTGCACATCTTTGGACTGAGGGAGGAAACCGGAGCACCCGGAGGAAACCCACGCAGACACGGGGAGGACGTGCAGACTCCGCACAGACAGTGACCCAAGCCGGAATCGAACCTGGGACCCTGGAGCTGTGAAGCAATTGTGCTATCCACAATGCTACCGTGCTGCCCTTAAGAACAAATAAATCTACACTATATCATTTTACCGTAATCCATGTACCTATCCAATAGCTGCTTGAAGGTCCCTAATGTTTCCGACTCAACTACTTCCACAGGCAGTGCATTCCATGCCCCCACTACTCTCTGGGTAAAGAACCTACCTCTGATATCCCTCGTATATCTTCCACCTTTCACCTTAAATTTATGTCCCCTTGTAATGGTTTGTTCCACCCGGGGAAAAGTCTCTGACTGTCTACTCTTATCTATTCCCCTGATCATCTTATAAACCTCTATCAAGTCGCCCCTCATCCTTCTCCGTTCTAATGAGAAAAGGCCTAGCACCCGCAACCTTTCCTCGTAAGACCTACTCTCCATTCCAGGCAACATCCTGGTAAATCTTCTTTGCATCTTTTCCAAAGCTTCCACATCCTTCCTAAAATGAGGCGACCAGAACTGTACACAGTACTCCAAATGTGGCCTTACCAAAGTTTTGTACAGCTGCATCATCACCTCACGGCTCTTAAATTCAATCCCTCTGTTAATGAACGCGAGCACACCATAGGCCTTCTTCACAGCTCTATCCACTTGAGTGGCAACTTTCAAAGATGTATGAACATAGACCCCAAGATCTCTCTGCTCCTCCACATTGCCAAGAACTCTACCGTTATCCCTGTATTCCGCATTCATATTTGTCCTTCCAAAATGGACAACCTCACACTTTTCAGGGTTAAACTCCATCTGCCACTTCTCAGCCCAGCTCTGCATCCTATCTATGTCTCTTTGCAGCCGACAACAGCCCGCCTTACTATCCACAACTCCACCAATCTTCGTATCGTCTGCAAATTTACTGACCCACCCTTCAACTCCCTCATCCAAGTCATTAATGAAAATCACAAACAGCAGAGGACCCAGAACTGATATCTGCGGTACGCCACTGGTAACTGGGATCCAGGCTGAATATTTACCATCCACCACCACTCTCTGACTTCTATCAGTTAGCCAGTTCGTTATCCAACTGGCCAAATTTCCCACTATCCCATGCCTCCTTACTTTCTGCAGAAGCCTACCATGGGGAACCTTATCAAATGCCTTACTAAAATCCATGTACACTACATCCACTGCTTTACCTTCATCCACATGCTTGGTCACCTCCTCAAAGAATTCAATAAGACTTGTAAGGCAAGACCTACCCCTCACAAATCCGTGCTGACTATCCCTAATCAAGCAGTGTCTTTCCAGATGCTCAGAAATCCTATCCTTCAGTACCCTTTCCATTACTTTGCTTAGCACCGAAGACAGACTAACTGGCCTGTAATTCCCAGGTTTATCCCTATTCCCTTTTTTGAACAGGGGCACGACATTCGCCACTCTCCAATCCCCTGGTACCACCCCTGTTGACAGTGAGGACGAAAAGATCATTGCCAACGGCTCTGCAATTTCATCTCTTGCTTCCCATAGAATCCTTGGATATATCCGGTCAGGCCCGGGGGACTTGTCTATCCTCAAGTTTTTCAAAATGCCCAACACATCTTCCTTCCTAACAAGTATTTCCTCGAGCTTACCAATCTGTTTCACACTGTCCTCTCCAACAATATCGCCCCTCTCATTTGTAAATACAGAACAAAAGTACTCGTTCAAGACCTCTCCTATCTACAGGCAGCACGGTAGCATTGTGGATAGCACAAATGCTTCACAGCTCCAGGGTCCCAGGTTCGATTCCGGCTTGGGTCACTGTCTGTGCGGAGTCTGCACATCCTCCCCGTGTGTGCGTGTGTTTCCTGCGGGTGCTCCGGTTTCCTCCCACAGTCCAAAGATGTGCAGGTTAGGTGGATTGGCCATGCTAAAATTGCCCATAGTGGGGTTACTGGGTTATGGGGATAGGGTGGAGGTGTGGACCTTGGGTGGGGTGCTCTTTCCAAGAGCCGGTGCAGACTCGATGGGCCGAATGGCCTCCTTCTGCACTGCAAATTCTATGAAATTCTATGATCTCTTCAGACTCAATACACAATCTCCCGCTACTGTCCTTGATCGGACCTACCCTCGCTCTAGTCATTCTCATATTTCTCACATATGTGTAAAAGGCCTTGGGGTTTTCCTTGATCCTACCCGCCAAAGATTGTTCATGCCCTCTCTTAGCTCTCCTAATCCCTTTCTTCAGTTCCCTCCTGGCTATCTTGTATCCCTCCAATGCCCTGTCTGAACCTTGTTTCCTCAGCCTTACATAAGTCTCCTTTTTCCTCATAACAAGACATTCAACCTCTCTTGTCAACCATGTTTCCCTCACTCGACCATCTCTTCCCTGCCTGACAGGGACATACATATCAAGGACACGTAGCACCTGTTCCTTGAACAAGTTCCACATTTCACTTGTGTCCTTCCCTGCCAGCCCATGTTCCCAACTTATGCACTTCAATTCTTGTCTGACAACACCGTATTTACCCTTCCCCCAATTGTAAACCTTGCCCTGTTGCACGTACCTATCCCTCTCCATTACTAAAGTGAAAGTCACAGAATTGTGGTCACTATCTCCAAAATGCTCCCCCACTAACAAATCTATCACTTGCCCTGGTTCATTACCAAGTACTAAATCCAATATTGCCCCTCCTCTGGTCGGACAATCTACATACTGTGTTAGAAAAGCTTCCTGGACACACTGCACAAACACCACCCCATCCAAACTATTTGATCTAAAGAGTTTCCACTCAATATTTGGGAAGTTAAAGTCGCCCATGACTACTACCCTATGACTTCTGCACCTTTCCAAAATCTGTTTCCCAATCTGTTCCTCCACATCTCTGCTACTATTGGGGGGCCTATAGAAAACTCCTAACAAGGTGACTGCTCCTTTCCTATTTCTGACTTCAACCCATACTACCTCAATAGGCTGATACTCCTCGAACTGCCTTTCTGCAGCTGTTATACTATCTCTAATTAATAATGCCACCCCCCCCACCTCTTTTACCACCCTCCCTAATCTTATTGAAACATCTATAACCAGGGACCTCCAACAACCATTTCTGCCCCTCTTCTATCCAAGTTTCCGTGATGGCCACCACATCGTAGTCCCAAGTACCGATCCATGCCTTAAGTTCACCCACCTTATTCCTGATGCTTCTTGCGTTGAAGTATACACACTTCAACCCATCTCCGTGCCTGCAAGTACTCTCCTTTGTCAGTGTTCCCTTCCCCACTGCCTCATTACACGCTTTGGCGTCCTGAATATCGGCTACCTTAGTTGGGCAGAGAAATGGCAGGTGGAGTTCAATCCAGGCAAATGAGAGGTGATGCATTTTGGAAGATCTAATTCAAGAGCGGACTATATGGGCAATGGAAGATTCCTGGGGAAAAATGATGTACAGAGAGATCTGGGAGTTCAGGTCCATTGTACCCTGAAGGTGGCAACGCAGGTCAATAGAGTGGTCAAGAAGGCATACAGCATGCTTGCTTTCATCGGACGGGGTATTGAGTGCAAGAGTCGGCAGGTCATGTTACAGTTGTATAGGACTTTAGTTCGGCCACATTTGGAATACTGCGTGCAGTTCTGGTCGCCACATCACCAGAAGGATGTGGATGCTTTAGATAGGGTACAGAGGAGGTTCACCAGGATGTTGCCTGGTATGGAGGGTGCTAGCTATGAAGAAAGGTTTAGTAGATTAGGATTGTTTTCGTTGGAAAGTCTGAGGTTGAGGGGGGACCTGATTGAGGTCTACAAAATTATGAGAGGGCAGCACGGTAGCACTGTGGATAGCACAATTGCTTCACAGCTCCAGGGTCCCAGGTTCGATTCCGGCTTGGGTCACTGTCTGTGCGGAGTCTGCACGTCTTCCCCGTGTCTGCGTGGGTTTCCTCCGGGTGCTCCGGTTTCCTCCCACAGTCCAAAGATGTGCAGGTTAGGTGGATTGGCCATGATAAATTGCCCTTAGTGTCCAAAGTTGCCCTTCGTGTTGGGTGGGGTTCCGGGGATAGGGTGGAGGTATTGACCGTGCGTAGGGTGCTCTTTCCAAGAGCCGGTACAGACCCGATGGGCCGAATGGCCTCCTTCTGCACTGTAAATTCTATGAAATCTATGTATGGACAGGGTGGATAGCAACAAGCTTTTTCCAAGAGTGGGGGTGTCAATTACAAGGGGTCACGATTTCAAGGTGAGAGGGGGAAAGTTTAAGGGAGATGTGCGTGGAAAGTTTTTTACGCAGAGGGTGGTGGGTGCCTGGAACGCTTTGCCAGCGGAGGTGGTAGAGGCGGGCACGATAGCATCATTTAAGATGCATCTAGACAGATATATGAATGGGCGGGGAACAGAGGGAAGTAGATCCTTGGAAAATAGGTGACACTTTTGATAAAGGATCTGGATCGGCGCAGGCTGGGAGGGCCGAAGGGCCTGTTCCTGTGCTGTACTTTTCTTTGTTCTCACTTCCTCCGTGTTCACTGCACAATATTGCTGATGTAAATCTTTTTTATTCTTTCCCAGGTTGCTGGGATCCCTGGCTGGGCTCATTTACTGCCCATCACTAACTGCCCCTTGTGAAGGTGGCGATGATCTGCTCTCTCCAGCCGCGTGCTCCATGTGGTGTAGGTACAGCCACCGTGCTATTAGGGAACGAGCTCCGGGATTTTGACCCAGTGGCAGTGAAGGAACGGCGATGTAATTCCAAGTCAGGATGGTGAGTGACGTGGAGGGGAATTTGCAGGTGGTGGTGTTCCCATGTGTCTGCTGTCCTTGTCCCCCTCGGTGTTCAGCGGCCGTGTGTTCGGAAGGTGCTGTCTGTGAAATCTGATGGAAGGCTGTCACTATCTGCTGCATTTTACACTGAACCTGGGATTCTGTTTCAGATATCGTCACTCCAATTTCTGTAAAGACTCAGGCTGCTCAATGACACACACAGGTGTAAAAAAATAAACTCTCTCCACATTGTTATATCGACCTTTCCAGGTAAATCTGAGGAGAGGTATTGAGAATGTCGCCCTTAACACTGTCTCCATCTATCACTCCCAGGACACATACAGCATTGGGTTAGATGGAGAGCAAATCTCCCTTCACACTGTCCCAACCACTCACTCCCAGCGCAGCGACAGTATGAAGTTAGGAACACAGTAAAGCTCCCATTACACTGGATGTCAAAGTTGAAGTTACCCTATTCTTTCCCTCTCTGGGACTGGGTGTCACAGTGTGTTAGATACACTGTCCGTTCCATCTCTGGGACTGGGTGTCACAGTGTGTTAGATACACTGTCCTTTCCCTCTCTGGGACTGGGTGTCACACTGTGTTAAATATACTGTCCTTTCCCACTCAGGCACTGGGTGTCACAGTGTGTTAGATACACTGTCATTTCCCCCTCTGGGACTGGGTGTCACACTGTGTTAGATACACTGTCCTTTCCCTCTCGGGGACTGGGTGTCACACTGTTAGATACACTGTCCTTTCCCTCTCGGGGACTGGGTGTCACACTGTGTTAGATATACTGTCCTTTCCCACTCAGGCACTGGGTGTCACAGTGTGTTAGATACACTGTCCTTTCCCTCTCTGGGACTGCATGTGAGTGTGTTAGATACACTGTCCTTTCCCTCTCTGGGACTGGGTGTCACAGTGTGTTAGATACACTGTCCTTTCCCTCTCTGGGACTGCATGTGAGTGTGTTAGATACACTGTCCTTTCCCTCTCTGGGACTGGGTGTCACAGTGTGTTAGATACACTGTCCTTTCCCTCTCTGGGACTGCATGTGAGTGTGTTAGATACACTGTCCTTTCCCTCTCTGGGATTGGGTGTCACAGTGTGTTAGATACACTGTCCGTTCCATCTCTGGGACTGGGTGTCACTGTGTTAGATACACTGTCCATTCCCTCTCTGGGACTGGGTGTGAAGATGTTAAATACACTGTCCTTTCCCTCTCTGGGACTGGGTGTCACACTGTGTTAGATACACTGTCCGTTCCATCTCTGGGACTGGGTGTCACACTGTGTTAGATACACTGTCCGTTCCATCTCTGGGACTGGGTGTCACAGTGTGTTAGATACACTGTCCTTTCCCTTTCTGGGACTTTGATTTACCTACTACTGATGTGAGGCTCACCGGCCAATAGTTCCCGGGATTTTCCCTGCTACCTTTCTTAAACATCGGTATAACATTATGTTTTGTCCCGTCCTCTGGGACCTCACCAGTAGCCAATTAGAAGACAAAGATATCAGTCGAGACCCCAGCAATTTCTTCCCTTGCTTCCCTCAGTATTCTGGGGTAAATCCCATCCGGCCCAGGAGACTTATCTCCCTTCCATTTTTTTAAAGACCCAATAACTCCTCCTTTTTGATGTCAACATGACCCAGAATGTCCACACACTCTACCCAAGAATCATCTTCCACAAAGTCCTTTTCTTTGGTGAACACTGATGCAAAGTGCTCATTTCGTACCTCGCCCATTTCCTCTGGCTCAGCACATAGATTCGCCCCACTTTCCTTAAGGGTCCAATCCTTTCTCTGGCTACCCTCTTGCTTTTTACATATGAATAAAACGCTTTGGGATGCACATTAACATTGCAAAAGCCTCTTTTTCTTTTTCACAAGGTTCACAATATCACTCGTTATCCAAGGCTCCCTAAACTTCCCATATATATCCTGCGTTCTCTCAGGAATTTCCTGAATCCTAATCAACTGTCGCTTGAAAGACTCCCACATGTCCAATGCTGATTTACACTCCAACAGCACCCAATCCAAATTCTTCAATTCCTGCCTCATGTTATCGTAATTTGCCTTTCCCCAGTTTCGCTCCCTAACCCGAGGGTTACCCTCATCCCTGTCCAAATGTGCCCTAAAATTACCGAATTGTGGTCACTGTTCCTGAAAGGTACATCTGCTGAGCCTCAACCACCTGTCCAGGCTCATTCCCCAATTCCAAGTCCAGTACTGCCCCTTCCCCAGTTGGACCATCTGCATATTGCATCAAGAAGGCTTCCTGGGTACACCTTACAAACTCTGCCCCATCCAAACCCCGAGCACTAAGAGTCCCAGTCAATATCGGGGAAATTAAAATCCCCCACCGTAACAACCCTGTTACTTTTGCACCTGTCCAAAATCTCTGCTCCTCTATCTCTCGCTGGAAGTTGGGGGGCCTGTAATAAACCCCCAACATTGTGATTGCCCCCTGCCTGTTCCTCAGCTCTACCCAAATTGCCTCATTGTATGAGCCCTCCAAGGTGTCCTCCCACAGTATGGCTGTAATCTCCTTAACCAGTAATGCTACTCCCCCACCCCTATTACATCCCCCCTATCTCTCCTGAAGCATCTGTATCCTCCAACGTTCAGCTGCCAATGCTGCCCTTCCTCTAACCACGTTTCTGTGATAGCCACAACATCATAGTTGCCAGTACTAATCAGTGCTCGAAGTCCATCTGCCTTACCTGCTGCACTTCTGGCATTGAAACAAAAACACTTCAGACCACTGGGCAGTACGGTAGCACAGTGCTTAGCACAGATGCTTCACAGCTCCAGGGTCCCAGGTTCGATTCCGGCTTGGGTCACTGTCTGTGCGGAGTCCACTGTCCAAGGGCCGGTGCAGACTCGATGGGCCGAATGGCCTCCTTCTGCACTGTCAATTCTATGATTCTATGATTTGAGCAGACGGTGATATTGTTCTTCTCTATTTTTGTTCTCGATTTGACAAGTTCATCAGATATTGGAGCGGAATTAGGTCATTCGGCCCATCGAGCTGCTGCACCATTCTATAATGGCTGATATCTTCCTCATCTGCTCCCTGCAATGTTACAGACCACGAGCTGGATTGTGAAATCAGCCAGAGCATCTCCTCCCGAGATCACATGACCTCGGAACAGGAATAGACAACTTACCCTCCCTCGCCGAAACACCCTCAACCCTCCCTCGCCGAAACACCCTCAACCCTCCCTCGCCGAAACACCCTCAACCCTCCCTCGCCGAAACACCCTCAACCCTCCCTCGCCGAAACACCCTCAACCCTCCCTCGTCAAAACACCCTCAACCCTCCCCTCGCCGAAACACCCTCAACCCTCCCTCGCCGAAACACCCTCAACCCTCCCTCGCCGAAACACCCTCAACCCTCCCTCGCCGAAACACCCTCAACCCTCCCTCGCCGAAACACCCTCAACCCTCCCTCGCCGAAACACCCTCAACCCTCCCTCGCCGAAACACCCTCAACCCTCCCTCGCCGAAACACCCTCAACCCTCCCTCGCCGAAACACCCTCAACCCTCCCTCGCCGAAACACCCTCAATGTGATCATGGCTGATCCCATCCTGGCCTCAACTCCACCGTGCTGCCCGTTCTCCATAACCCTTCAACCCGATTAAAAACCTGTCTAACTCCTCCTTAACTTTACTCACTGTCCCTGTATCCACCCCACTCTGGGATAGCGAGTTCCACAGGTTCACAACCCTTTGGCAGAAGTACATTTTCCTCAAATCTGTTTGAACTTTGCTACCTCCTATTCTCAGATTATGACCTCTTGTTCAGAATGCCCCAGAAGAGGAAGCACCAGCTCCACGTCTACTTTATTCAGACCTTTTAGCATCTTGTATACTTCAATTTAATCTCCCCTCATTCTTCCAAACTCGAGAGAGTATCGACCTAAACTGTACAATCTCTCCTCATACGACAAACCCCTCATCTCTGGAATCTAGTGAACCTTCTCTGAACTGCCTCCAATGCCGCTACATCTTTCCTCAAATAAGGGACCAATACTGTGCACAATACTCCAGGTGCGGTCTTCCCAATGCCTTGTATAGTTGCAACAACACTCCCTTCATACTCAATTCCTTTTGCTATAAATGCCAACATTCCATTTGCTTTCCTTATTATCTGCTGTACCTGCATGTTTGTTTTCTGTGACTGATGTACGAGGATACCCAGAACCCTCTGCATCGAAGCTCCCCGAAAGTTCTCTCCAATTAGACAAGAAGCTGCCTTTCCACATCTCCGACCAAAATCCATGACCTCACACTTATCCACGATAAACTCCATCTGCCACATTTTGGCCCACTCTCCATTAGTAAGGTTCTTATTTCCTCATTGCAACTTACTGTCCCACCTATTTTGTGTGATCTGTGGATTTGGCTACAGAACCTTCTATTCCTGTATCCATGTCGTTAATATAGATTGTAAATAGCTGGGGCCCAAGGACCGAACCTTGTGCCCCCCCCCCACTGGCTACATCTTGCCATCCAGAGAAAGAGCCATTTATCCCAAATCTGTCTGCTGTCCATCAGCCAGTCTTCTATACAAGCTAATAAATTACCCCTAATCCCACGTGATCTCACCTCGTTAATTAAACCTTTGGTGTGGCACCGTTTAAACGCTTTGCGGAACTCCAGATGTACAACATTTACAGGATCCCCATTTGCATGTGATATAGAATCATAGAATCACAGAATTTACAGTGTTGAAGGAGGCCATTCGGCCCATCGAGTATGCACCGGCCCTTGGAAAGAGCAACCCACCGAAGCCCACCCTTCCACCCTGTCCCCGTAACCCGCTAACTCCAGCTAACCTTTCTTTTGGGACACTAAGGGTAATTTAGAATGGTCCATCCAACTGCACATCTTTGGACTGTGGGCGGAAACCGGAAC
This sequence comes from Scyliorhinus torazame, assembly GCF_047496885.1. Classification (NCBI taxonomy): domain Eukaryota; kingdom Metazoa; phylum Chordata; class Chondrichthyes; order Carcharhiniformes; family Scyliorhinidae; genus Scyliorhinus; species Scyliorhinus torazame. The sequence continues at coordinate 44,243,413 of NC_092733.1, read as the reverse complement.
ACCCGGAGGAAACGCAATCAGTCACGGGGAGAACGTGCCGACTCCGCAGTCAGTGACCCAAGTCGGGAATTGAACCTGGGACCCTGGAGCTGTGAAGCAACAGTACGAACCACTGTGCTACCATGTCACCCTTCAAAGAACTCACGCAAATGAGTCAAACATGATTTGCCCTTCACAAAACCATGCTGACTGTGAGGGATCGAGCTTTCGCTTTCCAAATGTCCTGATATTACATCCTTGATCATTGATTCCAATAATTATCCAACAACAGATGTTGAACCATCTGCTCTGTGATTTCCCACATTCTGCCTCCCTCCCTTTTTGAATAAGGGGGTTACGTTCGCATTTTTCCAATCCACTGGAACGTTTCCCATGTCCATGGAATTTTGGAATGTCATAACCAATGGATCCACTATCTCCACTGCCACTTCCTTTAACAAAGAACATAGAACATAGAACAATACAGCGCAGTACAGGCCCTTCGGCCCACGATGTTGCACCGAAACAAACGCCATCTAACCTACACTATACCATTATCATCCATATGTTTATCCAATTAACTTTTAAATGCCCTCAATGTTGGCGAGTTCACTACTGGAGCAGGTAGGGCATTCCACGGCCTCACTACTCTTTGCGTAAAGAACCTACCTCTGACCTCTGTCCTATACCTATTACCCCTCAGTTTAAAGTTATGTCCCCTTGTGCCAGCCATTTCCATCCGCGGGAGAATGCTCTCACTGTCCACCCTACCCAACCCCCTGATCATTTTGTATGCCTCTATTAAGTCTCCTCTTAACCTTCTTCTCCCCAACGAAAACAACTTCAAGTCCATCAGCCTTTCCTCATAAGATTTTCCCTCCATACCAGGCAACCTCCTGGTAAATGTCCTCTGCACCCGCTCCAAATCCTCCACGTCCTTCCTATAATGCGGTGACCAGAACTGTACGCAATACTCCAAATGCGGCCGAACCAGAGTTCTGTACAGCTGCAACATGACCTCCTGACTCCGGAACTCAATCCCTCTACTAATAAAGGCCAACACCCCATAGGCCTTCTTCACCACCCTATCAACCTGGGTGGCAACTTTCAGGGATCTATGTACATGGACACCTAGATCCCACTGCTCATCCACACTTCCAAGAACTTTACCATTAGCCAAATATTCCGCATTCCTGTTATTCCTTCCAAAGTGAATCACCTCACACTTCTCTACATTAAACTCCATTTGCCACCTCTCAGCCCAGCTCTGCAGCTTATCTATATCCCTCTGTAACCTGCTACTTCCTTCCACACTATCGACAACACCACCGACTTTAGTATCGTCTGCAAATTTACTCACCCACCCTTCTGCGCCTTCCTCTAGGTCATTGATAAAAATGACAAACAGCAACGGCCCCAGAACAGATCCTTGTGGTACTCCACTTGTGACTAAACTCCATTCTGAACATTTCCCATCAACCACCATCCTCGGTCTTCTTTCAGCGAGCCAATTTCTGATCCACATTTCTAAATCACCCTCAATCCCCAGCCTCCGTATTTTCTGCAATAGCCTACCGTGGGGAACCTTATCAAACGCTTTGCTGAAATCCATATACACCACATCAACTGCTCTACCCTCGTCTACCTGTTCAGTCACCTTCTCAAAGAACTCGATAAGGTTTGTGAGGCATGACCTACCCTTCACAAAGCCATGCTGACTATCCGTGATCATATTATTCCTATCTAGATGATTATAAATCTTGTCTCTTATAATCCCCTCCAAGACTTTACCCACTACAGACGTGAGGCTCACCGGTCTATAGTTGCCGGGGTTGTCTCTGCTCCCCTTTTTGAACAAAGGGACCACATTTGCTATCCTCCAGTCCTCTGGCACTATTCCTGTAGCCAATGATGACATGAAAATCAAAGCCAATGGTCCAGCAATCTCTTCCCTGGCCTCCCAGAGAATCCTAGGATAAATCCCATCAGGTCCCGGGGACTTATCTATTTTCAGCCTGTCCAGTATTGCCAACACCTCTTCCCTACATACCTCAATGCCATCTAATCTATTTACCTGGAGCTCAGCATTCTCCTCCACAACATTATCTTTTTCCTGAGTGAATACTGACGAAAAATATTCATTTAGTATCTCGCCTATCTCTTCAGACTCTACACACAACTTCCCATCCCTGTCCTTGACTGGTCCTACTCTTTCCCTAGTCATTCGCTTATTCCTGACATACCTATAGAAAGCTTTTGGGTTTTCCTTGATCCTTCCTGCCAAATACTTCTCATGTCCCCTCCTTGCTCGTCTTAGCTCTCTCTTTAGATCCTTCCTCGCTACCTTGTAACTATCCATCGCCCCAACTGAAACTTCACACCTCATCTTCACATAGGCCTCCTTCTTCCTCTTAACAAGAGATTCCACTTCTTTGGTAAACCACGGTTCCCTCGCTCGGCACCTTCCTCCCTGCCTGACCGGTACATACTTATCAAGAACACGCAGTAGCTGATCCTTGAACAAGCTCCACTTATCCAGTGTGTCCAACACTTGCAGCCTACTTCTCCACCTTATCCCCCCCAAGTCAGGTCTAATGGCATCATAATTTCCCTTCCCCCAGCTATAACTCTTGCCCTGCGGTGTATACTTATCCCTTTCCATCCTTAGCGTAAACGTTACCGAATTGTGGTCACTGTCCCCAAAGTGTTCACCTACCTCCAAATCCAACACCTGGCCTGGTTCATTACCCAAAACCAAATCCAATGTGGCCTCGCCTCTTGTTGGCCTGTCAACAAACTGTGTCAGGAAACCCTCCTGCACACACTGTACAAAAAACGACCCATCTAATGTACTCAAACTATATCTTTTCCAGTCAATATTTGGAAAGTTAAAGTCTCCCATAATAACTACCCTGTTACTTTCGCTCTTATCCAGGATCATCCTCGCCATCCTTTCCTCTACATCCCGAGAACTATTTGGAGGCCTATAGAAAACTCCCAACAGGGTGACCTCTCCTTTCCTGTTTCTAACCTCAGCCCATACTACCTCGGAAGAAGAGTCCCCATCTAGCATCCTCTCCGCCACCGTAATACTGCTCTTGACTAGCAGCGCCACACCTCCCCCTCTTTTGCCTCCTTCTCTGAGCTTACTAAAACACCTAAACCCCGGAACCTGCAACATCCATTCCTGTCCCTGCTCTATCCATGGGAATCATTCTCCGACCCCCCGCCGGGTCGGAGAATGGCCGTTGGCCGCCGTGAATCCCGCCCCCGCCCCCGCCGAAGTCTCCGCTCCCGGAGATTGGGCGGGGGCGGGAATCCGGCCGCGCCGTTTGGCGGGACCCCCCGCTGGATTCTCCGGCCCGCATGGGCCGAAGTCCCGCCCAGGAATTGCCTGTCCCGCCGGCGTAAATCAAACCTGGTATTTACCGGCGGGACCAGGCGGCGTGGGCAGGCTCCGGGGTCCTGGGGGGGGCGGCGCGGGGCGATCTGACCCCGGGGGGTGCCCCCACGGTGGCCTGGCCCGCAATCGGGGCCCACCAATCCGCGGGTGGGCCTGTGCCGTGGGGGCACTCTTTCCCTTCCGCCTCCGCCACGGCCTCCACCATGGCGGAGGCGGAAGAGACTCTCCCCACTGCGCATGCGCGGGAAACTGACAGCGGCCGCTGACGCTCCCGCGCATGCGCCGCATTTCCGCGCCAGCTGGCGGGGCAACAAACGCCATTTCCGCCAGCTGGCGGGGCGGAAATCCCTCCGGCGTCGGCCTAGCCCCTCAATGTTGGGGCTAGGCCGCCAAAGATGCAGAGCATTCCGCACCTTTGGGCCGGCGCGATGCCAGTCTGATTGGCGCCGGCTTTGGCGCCAGTCGGCGGGCATCCCGCCGTTGGGGGAGAATTTCGCCCCATGTCTCCGAAATGGCCACAACATCGAAGCCCCAGGTACCAACCCACGCTGCCAGTTCCCCTACCTTATTTCGTATACTCCTGGCATTGAAGTAGACACACTTCAAACCACCTACCTGAACACTGGCCCCCTCCTGCGACGTCAAATCTGAGCTCCTGACCTCTATACTCTCATTCTCCCTTACCCTAAAACTACAATCCAGGTTCCCGTGCCCCTGCTGCATTAGTTTAAACCCCCCCAAAGAGCACTAACAAATCTCCCCCCCAGGATATTTGTGCCCCGTAGGTTCAGATGTAGACCATCCTGTCTGTAGAGGTCCCACCTTCCACAGAAAGAGCCCCAGTTTTCCAGAAATCTGAATCCCTCCCCCCTGCACCATCCCTGTAGCCACGTGTTTAATTGCTCTCTCTCCCTATTCCTCATCTCACTATCACGTGGCACGGGCAACAACCCAGAGATAACAACTCTGTTTGTTCTAGTTCTGAGCTTCCATCCTAGCTCCCTGAAAGCCTGCCTGACATCCTTATCCCCTTTCCTACCTATGTCGTTAGTGCCAATGTGGACCACGACTTGGGGCTGCTCCCCCTCCCCCCTAAGGACCCGGAAAACACGATCCGAGACATCACGTACCCTTGCACCTGGGAGGCAACATACCAAACGTGAGTCTCTCACGCTCCCACAAAATCTCCTATCTGTGCCCCTGACTATAGAGTCCCCAATTACTAATGCTCTGCTCCTCTCCCCCCTTCCCTTCTGAGCAACAGGGACAGACTCCGTGCCAGAGGCCCGTACCCCATGGCTTACCCCTGGTAAGTCGTCCCCCCCACAAGTATCCAAAGCGGTATACTTGTTTCTCAGGGGAACGACCGCAGGGGATCCCTGCACTGACTGCTTCTTCCCAGTCCCTCTGACAGTTACCCATCTATCTCCAATCTTTGGTGTAACTAATTCCCTGAAACTGCTATCTATGACCCCCTCTGCCTCCCGAATGATCCGAAGTTCTTCCAACTCCAGCTCCAGTTCCCTAACTCGGTCTTGGAGGAGCTGGAGATGGCAGCACTTCCTGCAGGTAAAATCAGCAGGGACACTAACGGCATCCCTCACCTCAAACATCGTGCAGGAGGAACATTGCACTCCCTTCCCTGCCATCCCTCTAACTTTCTACCAAGATCTGGCTAACAACTAAATTAAATTTTTTATATAAAAAAAAATATTAATAACAAAAATAAAATATGGTACTTACCTCAGACCAATGGGTTTTATTATTAGGTTAGAGGAGGAGGGCGGGTGGGAGACACTACACGTGTAGTGTCTCGGGTTTCCTCTCCACCAGAATTTATTGGTGAGGGTCTTCCCAGAAGTCCGCGGGTTGACTTCCTGTTCCCACCTTAACACTAAAATTAAAAAAAAAAAAAAAAAAATTTAAAGGAGAGACTTACCTCCCAGAAATCACTTCCGCACTGCCCCCGCTGAAATGGACTAGCCTGCTTCGCTCCTGCTGAAATCGACTTGGCCTGCAAGGTAAGCAAGTTGTTAATCAGTACTTACCTCACCCAGGCAGCGACCTTTTAAACGGTCCCCTCTGCCTCGCAGCTCCCGCGCTTTTTCAAATTCCCGCGCTGTTTCTCAGGTCCCGGCTCTCACTCCCGAACTAAACAGCTGACCTGCAAGGTAAGTAAGTTAACACCCTAGGATGTCGGCCATCAGGCCCTGGGGACTTGTCTGCCCTCAATCCCAAGAGTTTGTTGAGCACTGTTTCCCTGTTGATGTTGATTGTTCCAAGTTCCACTCTTTCTATTCCCTCTGAAATGCCCGTTCCTATAGGAATGGTACTAGTGTCGTCCACTGTGAAAACTGAGGCAAAGTATTGATTCAGCATCTCTGTCATTTCTGTGTTCCCCACAATTAACTCACCAGTTTCATCTTCCAAGGGACCAACATTAACCTTAGCGACTCTCTTCCCTTTTATGTACCTGTGGAAGCTTCTGCTGTCCTTTTTGATATTTGGAGGTAGTTTTGTTTTGTAAATTACCTTAGATTCTTTTATTCCTTTTTAGTATCCATTGTTTATGTTTGAAAGTTTCCCAATCTTCCAGCCTGCCACTGGCCTGTGCAATATGATAGAACTTAGTTTTGTCTTTATAATCTCCTTGACCGCCTTGTTCAGACATGGATGTTTTTTCCCCTCTTCCCATCTTTCATCCTCACTGGGATATATTTTAGTTGAGGAATTGACTATCTCCTTAAACAACTGCCACTGCTCCATGGAGCATACCAGAATGACAGGGAGTGGGGTAGCTTGATCTTGGTTTCGGACAATGCTCGGCACAACATCGAGGGCCGAAGGGTCTGTTCTGTGCTGTACTGTTCTATGTTCTCTGATCATTCACTGTCCTACCTTTTAGCCATCCTGCCCAGTCTATACGGCCCAAATCTGTCTTCAAGCCTACGTCATATCTTTTGTTTAATTCCAGAACACTAGTGTGGGACTCCACTTTCTCTCTCAAACTGAATCTTGAACTCTACCAGACTATGGTCACTACTTCCCAGTGGATCCTTAACTATGAGCTCATTATGGGTGACATGGTAGCACAGTGGTTAGCACTGTTGCTTCACAGCTCCAGGGTCCCAGGTTCGATTCCCGGCTTGGGTCACTGTCTGTGCGGAGTCTGCACGTTCTCCCTGTGTCTGTGTGGGTTTCCTCCGGGTGCTCCGGTTTCCTCCCACAAGTCCCGAAAGACGTGCTGTTAAGAAATTTGGACATTCTGAATTCTCCCTCTGTGTACCCGAACAGGTGCCGGAATGTGGCGACTAGGGGCCTTTTACTGTAACTTCATTTCGGTGTTAGTGTGAGCTACTTGTGACAATAAAGATTATTCATTAATTAATCCCTCCTCATTACAAAATATCAAATTGCCAGTAGCCTCCTCCCTGGTTGGTTCCCAACGTACTGTTCCAGGAAACAATCTCGGATTCATTCAATGAACTCTATTCAGTTTCCAAATATTTGTCCCTGTTCCAACTTCCTTGTTACATTTCTGAGATGATCATTGAACATATTCTGCACAATTACCACAAATTAATGAATAGTAGAAGAGGAATGGTTGGAATTGGGCGGCACGGCGACAGTGGTTAGCACTGTTGCCACACAGCGCCAGGTCCGGGGTTTGATTCCCACCTCGGCTGACTGACTGTGTGCAGTCTGTACGTTCTCATGTCGGCGTGGGTTTCCTCCGGGTGCTCCGGTTTCCTCCCACAGTCCACAGAGGTGCTGGTTAGGTGGCTGGAGAATCTGAGGAGAGATATTGAGAAAATCTCCCTGAAGACTGTCTCCATCTTTTTTTAAGTGCGGGATTCTCTGATCCTGGGGCTGTGTTGACGCCGTCCTAAATGCCGTCGCGTTTCTCGATGACGTCAACATGGCCTCAGGAGCAGCAATTCTGACCCCGACAGGGGGCCAGCACGGCACTGGAACGACCCACTACCGATCCCGGCGTCAGATGGGCGCCGCTGGTCTGTGCATGCGCAGTGGGGTCGGTGCGATTGCCGCGCATGCGCAGTGGGGCCGGCGCGATTGCCGCGCATGCGCAGTGGGGCCGGTGCGATTGCCGCGCATGCGCCGTGGGGCCGGTGCGATTGCCGCGCATGCGCCGTGGGGCCGGTGCGATTGCCGCGCATGCGCCGTGGGGCCGGTGCGATTGCCGCGCATGCGCCGTGGGGCCGGTGCGATTGCCGCACATGCGCAGTGGTTCCCTTCTCCTTGCCGGCCCCGACGCAACATGGCGTAGGGCTACAGGGGCTGGCACGGAACAATAGAGGCCCCCAGCCCGAGAGGCTGGCCTGCCGATCGGTAGGCCCCGATTGTGGGCCAGGCCACAGCGGAGGCCCCCACCCCGGTGTCGGACACCCCCCCCCCCCCACAAGGTCGTCCCTGGATCCATTCACGCCGAGGTACCGGCGGGTAAGACCAGGTTAGAACGGCGGCAGCGGGACTCAGGTTTTTTTGTGCGGCCGCTCGGCCCATCCCGGGCTGAGAATTGCCAGGAGGGCCCCGTAAAGCGTCCCCCGACCGGCACCGCGCCGACCGCGCCAGCACCAATGGTAGAGATTGTCCGCTCTCTAGAGAATCAGCGGACCGGCGGCGGGGCAACATGGCGCGATTCGCGCCCGTCCCGGCGATACCCGTTCCGGCGCTGGGCTAAGAGAATCCCGCACAGAGTACCCAATTTTTTTTTTTTCCTGTTAAGGGGCAATTCAGCGTGGCCAATCACCTATCCTGCACATAATAATAATCTTTATTGTCACAAGTAGGCTCACATTAACACTGCGATGAAGTTACTGTGAAAAGCCCCTAGTCGCCACATTCCAGCGCCTGTTCGGGTACACGGAGGGAGAATTCAGAATGTCTAAATTGCCTAACAGCACGTCTTTCGGGACTTGTGGGAGGAAACCGGAGCACCCGGAGGAAACACCGTGGGTTGTGGGGGTGAGACCCACGCAGACACGGGGAGAATGTGCAAACGCCACACGGAGAGTGACCCGGGACCGGGATTAAACCCGGGCCCTCCATGTTAGTCGTTTTAGTGGCTGTGAAATGAAGAGTCTAAAGTTCTTGTTCCTTTTCACCAAACACCATTTATTTCACTTCCACAGCCTCTGCACAAAACTCTTAACAACACACCACCTGACAGAGGCCACCTGAAGCCCCTTTACATATCAGTGTCAATTAATGGATACGTAACATAAATGAGACAACTAATTGCAATGTCTCTTAACCCATTACTTAACAGTCTCCCCTTCCTTGGAGAAAAAAAAAAAATTTGGTGAAAACAAAATTTCAAGAAACTCAAAAACACACACATATGATGTCCCCCTTTTTTTTTTTAGACGAGAAAGAGAAAAAAAAACAAGTCACAGAAACAAGCGCCCTTCATTAACAACATCCAAAAGTTTCTGTGAACTCGCCCCTCTTTTCGTAAAACAGTCTGACAGTTGATAGCTCCTGTCGACCCATTTAATTTTTGTTATTTCCCCTCTGTCCAACATCTGCTTCAAACTTGCGATGTCTATCCGTAACCTCTTTTCATTGACACTTTTTGTCGAGTGCACATTTTCCCACAGGGATTTATTGTCAATGTGACAGTTAATAGGTATATTACACAAATCCCCAAATTTCTGTCAATATCATACTTGTATAAAAAGCCATATCCACCGCCTCTACAAGGCTTAACTTCTCAGCAGCCAAAGTGCTTTTTACCACTCCTTATTTTCTTTGTTTCCCACACAAGTGGGCAACATTTACCATTGTTCCCCAAAAGGAAAATTATAAAACCTCCTGCGCTTGAAACCCCATCACATAAATTTGCTTAGGACGCATCACTATAAACTGAGTTTCAAGTGCTTAAGGTCACCTAAAACCGGGAACTTCAAAACACACTCCTGCATTTTTAGTTTGGCCAACGCTTTATTTGCTCTTATTAGGTCTTCCACTTTGGGATCATTGATTTTTGTACTCAACTCTTAAGACATCAAAACTCACGTCCGGTCTAGTCTGTCTACCTAACCAGTTCAGTTGCCCAATTAAACTTCGCAGTTGCTCTTTTCCTATCTTTGAAACCATTGCGTCTTTTTGTGAAACTCGGCCACCACTAATTGCTATTGGGGTGATGCTTTCCAAATAAGATTGCTGACATAAAGTTGCCCCTAATTTAGTCTGTCCAATTTCCAGTCCAATATATTTAAATGCACCGGAAGCCTGACTTCCAACCCGGAATTCTTTCCTCAAACCAGAGATTACAATAGCTTCAAAATCACTAGTCCCACCCCACAAAAAATCATCGGCATCCATCATATAAATGCCAGAAAGATTTCCTTTATAGTGCCAGTAAAACATTGCAGGATCTGCTTTCATAAGAACTAGGAGCAGGAGTCGGCCATCTGGCCCCTCGAGCCTGCTCCGCCATTCAATGAGATCATGGCTGATCTTTTGTGGACTCAGCTCCACATTCCGGCCCGAACACCATGACCCTTAATCCCTTTATTCTTCAAAAAACTATCTATCTTTATCTTAAAAACATTTAATGAAGGAGCCTCTACTGCTTCACTGGGCAAGGAATTCCATAGATTCACAACCCTTTGGGTGAAGAAGTTCCTCCTAAACTCAGTCCTAAATCTACTTCCCCTTATTTTGAGGCTATGCCCCCTAGTTCTGCTTTCACCCGCCAGTGGAAACAACCTGCCCGCATCTATCCTATCGATTCCCTTCATAATTTTATATGTTTCTATCAGATCCCCCCCTCATCCTTCTAAATTCCAACGAGTACAGTCCCAGTCTACTCAACGTCTCCTCGTAATCCAACCCCTTCAACTCTGCGATTAACCTAGTGAATCTCCTCTGCACACCCTCCAGTGCCAGTACGTCCTTTCTCAAGTAAGGAGACCAAAACTGAACACAATACTCCAGGTGTGGCCTCGCTAACACCTTATACAATTGCAGCATAACCTCCCTAGCCTTAAACTCCATCCCTCTAGCAATGAAGGACAAAATTCCATTTGCCTTCTTAATCACCTGTTGCACCTGAAAACCAACTTTCTGCGACTCATGCACGAGCACACCCAGGTCTCTCTGCACAGCAGCATGTTTTAATATTTTATCATTTAAATAATAATCCCTTTTGCCGTTATTCTTACCAAAATGGATAACCTCACATTTGTTAACATTGTATTCCATCTGCCAGACCCTAGCCCATTCACTTAGCCTGTCCAAATCCCTCTGCAGGCTTCCAGTATCCTCTGCACTTTTTGCTTTACCACTTATCTTAGTGTCGTCTGCAAACTTGGACACATTGCCCTTGGTCCCCAACTCCAAATCATCTATGTAAATTGTGAACAGTTGTGGGCCCAACACTGATCCCTGAGGGACACCACTAGCTACTGATTGTCAACCAGAGAAATACCCATTAATCCCCACTCTTTGCTTTCTATTAATTAACCAATCCTCTATCCATGCTCCTACTTTCCCCTTAATGCCATGCATCTTTATCTTATGCAACAACCTTTTGTGTGGCACCTTGTCAAAGGCTTTCTGGAAATCCAGATATACCACATCCATTGGCTCCCCGTTATCTACCGCACTGTTAATGTCCTCAAAAAATTCCACTAAATTAGTTAGGCACGACCTGCCCTTTGCTGCGTCTGTCCAATGGGACAATTTCCATCCAGATGCCTCGCTATTTCTTCCTTGATGATAGATTCCAGCATCTTCCCTACTACCGAAGTTAAGCTCACTGGCCTATAATTACCCACTTTCTGCCTACCTCCTTTTTTAAACAGTGGTGTCACGTTTGCTAATTTCCAATCCGCCGGGACCACCCCAGAGTCTAGTGAATTTTGGGAAATTATCACTAGTGCATTTGCAATTTCCCTAGCCATCTCTTTTAGCACTCTGGGATGCATTCCATCAGGGCCAGGAGACTTGTCTACCTTTAGCCCCATTAGCTTGCCCATCACTACCACCTTGGTGATATCAATCATCTCAAGGTCCTCACCTGTCATAGCCTCATTTCCATCAGTCACTGGCATGTTATTTGTGTCTTCCACTGTGAAGACCGACCCAAAAAACCTGTTCAGTTCCTCAGCCATTTCCTCATCTCCCATTATTAAATCTCCCTTCTCATCCTCTGAAGGACCAATATTTGCCTTAGCCACTCTTTTTTGTTTTATGTATTTGTAGAAACTTTTACTATCTGTTTTTATATTCTGAGCAAGTTTACTCTCATAATCTATCTTACTCTTCTTTATAGCTTTTTTAGTAGCTTTCTGTTGCCCCCTAAAGATTTCCCAGTCCTCTAGTCTCCCACTGATCTTTGCTACTTTGTATGTTTTTTCCTTCAATTTGATACTCGCCCTTATTTCCTTAGATATCCATGGTCGATTGTCCCTCTTTTTACCGTCATTCCTTTTTGTTGGTTTAAACCTTTGCTGGGCACTGTGAAAAATCACTTGGACGGTTCTCCACTGTTCCTCAACTGTTTCACCATAAAGTCTTTGCTCCCAGTCTACCTTAGCTAGTTCTTCTCTCATCCCATTGTAATCTCCTTTGTTTAAGCACAAAACACTAGTGCTTGATTTTACCTTCTCACCCTCCATCTGTATTTTAAATTCCACCATATTGTGATCGCTCCTTCCGAGAGGATCCCTAACTATGAGATCCTGAATCAATCCTGTCTCATTACACAGGACCAGATCTAGGACCGCTTGTTCCCTCGTAGGTTCCATTACATACTGTTCGAGGAAACTATCGCGGATACATTCTATAAACTCCTCCTCAAGGCTGCCTTGACCGACCTGGTTAAACCAATCAACATGTAGATTAAAATCCCCCATGATAACTGCTGTACCATTTCTACATGCATCTGTTATTTCTTTGTTTATAGCCTGCCCCACCATAATGTTACTATTTGGTGGCCTATAGATTACTCCTATCAGTGACTTTTTCGCCTTACTATTCCTGATTTCCACCCAAATGGATTCAACCTTATCCTCCATAGCACCGATGTCATCCCTTACTGTTGCCCGGATGTCATCCTTAAATAACAGAGCTACACCACCTCCCTTACCATCTACTCTGTCCTTCCGACTAGTTTGACACCCTGGGATATTTAACTCCCAGTCGTGACCATCCTTTAACCATGTTTCAGTAATGGCCACTAAATCATAGTCATTCACGATGATTTGCGCCATCAACTCATTTACCTTATTCCGAATACTACGAGCATTCAGGTAAAGTACACTTATGTTGGCTTTTTTACCTCTGTTTTGAATCTTAACACCTCGATCAGTAACCTCTCCTAAGTTATATTTCCTCTTAACCTTTCTCCTAATTTTCCTTGTCGCGAACCCACATCTTCCTCTAACAACCTGCCGCATCGCTTACCATTAATGTTTTCACTTCCCGTTTTATTTCTTTTAGTATTCCTGGTTCTATTCACTGAGCTCCCCTCAGTCACTGTACCTTGTACTGTCGCCCTTTTTGATTTTTGACTATGGCTCCTCTGCCTTACACTTTCCCCCTTACTGCCTTTTATTTCTGTCCCTGTTTTACTACCTTCCAACTTCCTGCATCGGTTCCCATCCCCCTGCCACATTAGTTTAAACTCTCCCCGACAGCTCTAGCAAACACCCCCCCAGGACATCGGTTCCAGTCCTGCCCAGGTGCAGACCGTCCGGTTTGTACTGGTCCCACCTCCCCCAGAATCGGTTCCAATGTCCCAGGAATTTGAATCCCTCCCTCTTGCACCATCTCTCGAGCCACGTATTCATCCTCTCTATCCAGACATTCCTACTCTGACTAGCTCGTGGCACTGGTAGCAATCCTGAGATTTCTACCTTTGAGGTCCTACTTTTTATTTTAACTCCTAGCTCCCTAAATTCAGCTTGTAGGACCTGGTCCCTTTTTTTTACCTATATCGTTGGTGCCTACGTGCACCACGACAGCTGGCTGTTCACCCTCCCCCCCCCCCCCTCCAGAATGTTCTGCAGCCCCTCCGAGACATCCTTGACCCTTGCACCAGGGAGGCAACATACCATCCTGGAGTCTCGATTTCGTCCGCAGAACCGCCTGTCTATTCCCCTTACAATTGAGTCCCCTATCACTCTAGCCCTGCCATTCTTCTTCCTGCCCAGCTGCGCAGCAGAGCCAGCCACGGTGCCATGAACCTGGTGGCTGCCGCCTTCCCCTGGTGAGCCATCTCCCTCAACAGTATCCAAAGCGGTATATCTGTTTTGCAGGGAGATGACCGCAGAGGACACCTGCACTGCCTTCCTACTCTTGCTCTGTCTTTTGGTCACCCATTTACTATCTCCCTCAGTACGTTTCACCTGCGGTGTGACCAACTCGCTAAACGTGCTATCCACGACGTCCTCAGCATCGCGGATGCTCCAAAGTGAGTCCATCCGCAGCTCCAGAGCCGTCAAGCGGTCTAACAGGAGCTGCAACTGGACACACTTCTTGCACGTGAAGGAGCCAGGATCAGTGGACGTGTCCCTGAGCTCCCACATCGCCCACGAGGAGCATGACACGGGTCTGAGATCTCCTGCCATGTCTTAAACCTTCGGTTAACTTGAACAATTTCAATTTCCCCCCCAAAAATTTAACTAAATAAATAAACAATGAAGAAAAAAAAAATATATATATATATATATATATACCAATGAAAAGAAACAGAAAAACAGAAACACTACTTACCAGGGATAAAAAAAACACTTACTCCCCACCCAGCTTCGAATTCCCACCTCGATTCAAATTCCCAAACTCACTCTTTGCTGTCTCACTCTGGCTGTCTTCTCTGTCTCACTGGGAGAACTCAATGGGAGTGAGTTACAAGTTGCTCTTTTTAAACTGTCCTGAATTGACTCCCCTCCCCCACCTGCTTTCAGATCAAAGTAGATTCAAGTGACTGACACTTAGCTGCTAACCAGTTATGTGAGTGGGTGGGACAGCCCTTGTTAACCTACCCTGCCCAATGCCCAATACTAGCTTAATATAAATTAACTTAAACTCCTGAAATTTAAAAGGAAATTTCAACTGACCTTACCGGAAAATACCAGACTCTAGATGCATCACTTAATCCATACACACATTTGTTCAACTTCCAGAGTGCCCCTTCTGTGTTAGCTGCTTCTTTAGGAGGACGGAGAAAAATGTCTCTCTGGAGCTGATGCCCCTGCAAGAAGGCAGCTTTTATATCTATAGATTTGCATTCCCATGCCTTTGTGGCTAATAGAGCCAAGAAGATCTTTAAAATAACCTTTCCTGCTGTCGGTGAATCTACCCTTAAATCCTAATCTTCTAAGTTTTCTTCAAATCCCCTTGCCACGAGCCTGGCCTTTGCCTTAGAAGTTCCATCCGGAAGAACCTTTTCCGTGCAAATCCATCTGTTGGATAGAGCTTTTTGTCCCCTATCCGGTACTTCCGTGTATACCCCAAATTCACTCCAACTATGCAATTCTTGCTGTTTAGCTTCTTTAATAACTTTTCCATCTAATTTATTTGAAGCCACAAAAATCTCACGTGCATGTGGGCTTCTACTCCTAGTAGTATTCGTAGTCTTACTCATGTTCCGAGATCTTGACAAACTACGTCCCCTCTCCCGCCTGGTATCTCGTTCTGTACTGCTACTGCTTGATCTTTCCCTTCTGCTGTGGGATGTCCTTTCAATAGTTCTCGACCTTTGCCTGCGGAGCTGTTCACTATCCAATGTACTATCTGAACTGGCACTGCGTTTCTGTGCCCTCCATTTTTGAACTTGGTTTTCCCAATCCATTGTCTTGACTCCTTACCCTGAATGCTGTACACTCAACCAATGTTTATACTTTCCAGTGGCCTTCCCTGCTCTACTAATAACAGTTGCATCCTTCTATTGACTAGACCCTTCAGGCAAGCATATCACTTTTGTACCAACTTTTGGCAGTTGCCCTTTCGGAAAAATGGCCTGTTTTAATTCATCAGAAGTGTTGTGTTCCTCCACAGAAACCCTGTCTATATCAGTTAATTGGTCCTCATAGTTCTGTAACACATGCGTACCAGATGACTCTGGTTCCTCGTCATGTCTGTCTGCTCTGTCTAAATTTGAAAATTTGTAATCTGTACCCATTATCCTTGATGAATGGACCCTAACAGTTTGATTACCATGTTGCAAAATAATTGTTTTGCCATCTATGCATATGGTCTTCCCTGGGCCTTTCCATTCATTAGAATTGTCTCTCTTATAGTATACCATGCCTCCTTGCTGAAAAACGGCATCTGATGGCCGTACGTTATGTCTTAAAGTGCTGCGAATTCTTTCAGAGACTTCTGCTTCCAAAAAAGCTTTTCTACTGCTATGTAATGCATTTAAATGTTCAGAAAACCCAGAGCTAATTGTAGTCCCCTCCCAAGCTGGAGGCTGGTCATCCAAAATGGATGGAATTTTGGGATTTCTACCAAACACTAATTGATAAGGACTATAGCCCCCAACCATCTGCAATTAATTCTTTGCATGTACTGCCCATGCTAAAGCTGAATTTAGCCTGCAATTTGGTCCATCTGCCAAAATTTTCCGAAGCATGTTATCGATGACAGCATGATTTCTTTCACAGACACCATTACTAAATGGGCTTTCTGCAGCCGTATTCATAACTCTGATATTCATGTGTCTGATACACACATCCCTAAACTCATCATTAGCAAATTCTCCCCCATTGTCCGTAAGGAATTTTGCCGGTGGACCCATTCCTGTCCCTATCCATTTTTCCACAATTTGATCCAGAATTACTCTCTTTTCTTTACTTCGTACAATCGCTGATTGACTAAATCTGGTTGCTAAATCTACAAAATGCAAAATAAAGATATTATTTGCTTTATCCCAGATCTTAAGGTCCATGGCCAAGGTGAATTTAGGTGAATTGGCCAATGATAAATTGCCCTTAATGTCCAAATTGCCCTTGGTGTTGGGTGGAGGTGTTGAGTTTGGGTAGGATGCTCTTTCCAAGAGCCGGTGCAGACTCAAAGGGCCGAATGGCCTCCTGCACTGTAAATTCAATGATAATCTATGATTAATCTAGGACAAAGGTTCGGCACAACATCGTGGGCCGAAGGGCCTGTTCTGTGCTGTATTTTCTATGTTCTATGTTCTATGGCCACAATGTCATTAAAATCCCTGACCAAAGGTATGGTTCCTATCGGTCGTGCTGGTGTCCTTCTGTACTTCCTACAAACTTCACAGCGGTCACTAACCTGTTCTATCAGTTTAGTATAGTCGTCATCCCTTAGCCCTGCATCCTTTAATAAATTTTTCAGCCTCCGATTAGACGGATGTGCAAATTGCCTATGCAGTTTTAATACCACAAGCTTTTTATCAGCTAAAGTCCCATTTTCAACTGCCATTAACACACCCTTAACCACTCTACTTGAAAAATTATTTGTCAGTAATGGAATACAATAGTGTCCCGACTGTGTAAATTTTAAGTCCACAGTCTTTCCAAAAACTGTTGCCTTATCCTGTTCCATATCCAGTTTCATGTGTGCTTTCTTCATCGATGGTCTGCTCAGATGTCCGAAGATGTGCTAAATTGCCCCATAGGTGGGGTTACTGGGTTATGGGGATAGCGGATTTGGTATTGGCTTAAGTAGGGTGTCCTTTCCAAGGGCCGGTGCAGACACGATGGGCTGAATGGCCTCCTACTGCACTGTAAATTCTATGATTCTATAAGCAAAGGTATCTCACTTGATACAACATCCGTGCTAATGAAATGATTCACTCCGGCAATATTGCAAGGGATCACCACTCTTTTCAGCGACTTCAGAGTATTATCATCCCCAAACCTGAAACTTGTGGAACTTTCAAATTCCTTAACCTTGTTACGATTTTCGGCATTCAAAGAGTCCAGGTAACATTTTAACCAGTCAATTCCACACACAGTAGATGTGCAGCCACTGTCCAATACAGGACAGTTGAAGGATTCTGCAACCAACACCCTCATTACCGGCGTAAAACTGCTTGTCAATAGGACAATGCCTTCTTTCTGGTCACTATCTTTTTCTTCTTCTGACTCTTCCGTGTCATGTGTCACTTCAAACACTCTATCATAACGAGTTGGACAGTTGAAAGCATAATGGTATTGAGAGTCACATCGAAAACATCGATTTATCATGCCCTGTGCATTTCTGGGGTTCATCGTCCTATTGTAGGTCCTAACTGGGTTTCTGTCTTCATAATTTCCTTGTTTCGGTCTCCGTCTATAGTCTTGAGCCCTGTTCGTAGCCATACGATTTTGCCATCCTGTTACTGGTGTATCTTCCATATTCTGCCTTATTGCAGGCTGACCTACTTGGGTCATCAGAGCCATCGGAATCGAATGTTTCCCCAGAAACGTTTGTCATCTGTTCGAATAAGGTATTCTTATCAGTAAACTGAACTCCTGTCAAAACCAGGAGCCTATCCATGTTGCTCACTCTAGCACAGTCAAGTAATTTAAAGGCCAACACAGACTGTGGAAATTCCAGGTTGTGTTTCTGCAGCCTTTTATATAGTCTGCCAAATTCCACTATATAGTCTTCCATGGAGATATCCTCCATTTTCCGGAACTTATCAAAATCCGACCATGCTTCATACGCACTTAACAAGTCATCTTTCTTATAAATCTTATCCATATAATGTAATAAAGTCTCCAGACCTTCTTCTGAGTCTAACTCTTCCAATTCCAGCTCAGAAAGCTCTTTGTTTCGGATTTTATTGCCATATGGTAGAGAAAGAGCCAATGCCATACCTTGTTTTCTCTTTCCCAAAGCAGTAACTTTAGTCCACATAACTACTGCACTTCTTCATTGGTCGTACGATTCTCTTTCAGAAAATAAAGGGGGATAGTCATATCCAGCCATCTTTATCCTGCGTTCAGCCATGTATCTTTTTTTTTTCCTTCTCACTCACTCCTTGGTTTGATCAGGAAAAGTTGCATCTTTCAAACCTTCACATTTGCACAGGAACCATCCTCTGCTCCCGAATGTTAGTCGTTTTAGTTGCTGTGAAATGAAGAGTCTAAAGTTCTTGTTCCTTTTCACCAAACACCATTTATTTCACTTCCACAGCCTCTGCACAAAACTCTAACAACGCACCACCTGACACAAGGGCCACCTGAAGCCCCTTTACATATCACTGTCAATCATTGGATACTTAACATAAATGAGACAACTAATTGCAATGTCTCTTAACCCTTTACTTAACACTCCATGCCGTGAGGCAGCACTGCGCCACCGCGCCACTCAACACCGTCTCCAAACCCCTCCACAGACGCTCTCTTTATCTTCTCCAGCCTGAGGAACTCTGCCGGGTCCCTCATCCACACCCCCGGTTTCGGGCCCCCGAGTCCCTCCATTCCAATAAGATCCGTCTCCGGGATACCAGGGAGGCAAAGGCCAGGACATCGGCCTCGATCGCCCCCTGGACGCCCGGATCATCCGGCACTCCAGAGATCGCCACTTCCGGACTCGGGACCACCTTCACCTCGAGACCTCCGACAAAACGTCGGCAACCCCCCTGCCAGAACCCCCCAAACTTCAGACCCAAACCTTGTGGAGATGATTCGCGGCCCAACCACACACCGCCCACACCTGTTCCCCACCCCTTCAAACAACAGCCCATCCTGGCCACAGTCAGGTGTGCCCTGGGGACCACCTTCAACTGAATAAGGCTAAGCCTGGCACACAACGAGGATGCATTCACTCTCCTCCAAGCCTCCTCCCACACCCCAGCCTCCACCTCCCTCCCCAACTCTTCCTCCCACTTCCACTTCACTCCCAGATCGGGGCTCCCTCCCAATCCATCAACTCCTTCTAAATTTCCCACACTTTACCCTCACCTCCCCCTGTTTTTGACACCACCTTGTCCTGTAGCCCCTGGGGTGGCAGGTGAGGAAATGACGGCTCCTGCTTCAGGAAAAAGTTCCTTACCTGTAAATACCGGAACACATTCCCGATGGGCAATGTGAATTCCTGCACCAACCCCTCCAATCTCGAGAGGCTGCACCCATCGAATACGTCCCCAAAACGCTCAATCCCAGCCTGTTTCCACCCCCAAAACCGCCCATCCAGCCACCCCAGAGCAAACCTATAATTCCCACAGATCGGTGCCCAAACTGAGGCCCCAACACCGTCGGCATCAAACACTGTTGCCCGTTGTGTCCTTACTTAATTGGCTCTGTTTTATAACCTTTGCTCTAGAGTCGCCAGGTATCTTTATGATACCACCACGAGGTTCAAGTTCAAGTGCTGATCAATAACTCAATACACCAGTTAGTAAGTTTCAAATCAAAACACATTTATTATACACAATCACTACTCATGAATAAAACTCTACTTACTAGACTATCTCTATCACTAAAAGGCCTATACTTAGCTTTGGAACCGGCCCACCAGGTCAGGGGAACAAATGGCCTTTTGTTCGATTCTGAGTCTGGTATGGACTGATAGCTAGGATCACCTATCTCGTAGCGGGCGTTGACTGGAGACATACTTGGTTGGTGCAGCTGCTAGGCAGGTCACGGTCAAGGGTTGTTTCGAGCTGCTGAGAAGCCCTGCCAAGAAGGACGAATTGAACTTGGGGACTCTATTTTATAGTCCCCATGGGGCTCCGCGCCGTTCGGGGCGGATCCCGTACCTGGTTCCAAGTGATTGGACTGCGTTTCGATCACTTGGATCGATTTCTCCAATACTGGAGCTGTTCCCTGATCACTGGGCGGTTCCTAAGTGTCCGTTGGCCTTCCTTTGTCTTGGCTCCTGCTGGCGCCGAGGAGTCTGGCTTGGCCTTGTTTATCTTAACTCTTTCCAATTGTTCCCGGGGATCGCTCATCAATATGTAGATGGCGATTAGTTTCAGTGCTGTCTGGGTTCCTGCAAGTTCTGATAGACAGGAAACTTTGCACCCGCTTGTTTTTCCTGCGTTTGACTGAATTTCCCATCATTCTTAGCGGATCTCCATTTTAAAGTCGGGAAGTGGCCAACCCAGGTGGCTACAGTTAGATACCCTCTCCTTTCCACCTCTGGGACTGGGTGTCACAGTGTGTTAGATACACTCTCCTTTCCCCCTCTGGTACTGGGTGTCACAGTGTGTTAGATACACTGACCTTTCCCTCTCTGGGACTGGGTGTCACAGTGTGTTAGATACACTGTCCTTTCCCTCTCTGGGACTGGGTGTCACAGTGTGTTAGATACACTGTCCTTTCCCTCTCTGGGACTGGGTGTCACAGTGTGTTAGATACACTCTCCTTTCCCCCTCTGGTACTGGGTGTCACAGTGTGTTAGATACACTGACCTTTCCCTCTCTGGGACTGGGTGTCACAGTGTGTTAGATACACTGTCCTTTCCCCCTCTGGTACTGGGTGTCACAGTGTGTTAGATACACTCTCCTTTCCCCCTCTGGGACTGAGTGTCACAGTGTGTTAGATACACTCTCCTTTCCCCCTCTGGGACTGGGTGTCACAGTGTGTTAGATACACTGTCCTTTCCCCCTCTGGTACTGGGTGTCACAGTGTGTTAGATACACTGTCCTTTCCCTCTCTGGGACTGGGTGTGAGTGTGTTAGATACACTGTCCTTTCCCTCTCTGGGACTGGGTGTCACAGTGTGTTAGATACACTGTCCTTTCCCTCTCTGGGACTGGGTGTGAGTGTGTTAGATACACTCTCCTTTCCCCCTCTGGGACTGGGTGTCACAGTGTGTTAGATACACTCTCCTTTCCCCCTCTGGGACTGGGTGTCACAGTGTGTTAGATACACTGTCCTTTCCCTCTCTGGGACTGGGTGTCACGGTGTGTTAGATACACTGTCCTTTCCCTCTCTGGGACTGGGTGTCACAGTGTGTTAGATACACTCTCCTTTCCCCCTCTGGGACTGGGTGTCACAGTGTGTTAGATACACTCTCCTTTCCCCCTCTGGGACTGGGTGTCACAGTGTGTTAGATACACTGTCCTTTCCCTCTCTGGGACTGGGTGTCACAGTGTGTTAGATACACTGTCCTTTCCCTCTCTGGGACTGGGTGTCACAGTGTGTTAGATACACTCTCCTTTCCCCCTCTGGGACTGGGTGTCACAGTGTGTTAGATACACTGTCCTTTCCCTCTCTGGGACTGGGTGTCACAGTGTGTTAGATACACTGTCCTTTTCCTCTCTGGGACTGGGTGTCACAATGTGTTAGATACACTGTCCTTTCCCCCCTCTGGGACTGGGTGTCACAGTGTGTTAGATACACTGTCCTTTCCCCCTCTGGGACTGTGTGTCACAGTGTGTTAGATACACTGTCCTTTCCCCCCTCTGGGACTGGGTGTCACAGTGTGTTAGATACACTGTCCTTTCCCTCTCTGGGACTGGATGTCACAGAGTGTCAGGTATACTGTGCGAAATTCTCCCCCAACGGCGCTATGTCCGCCGACTGGTGCCAAAAACGGCGCTAATCAGACGGGCATCGCGCCGGCCCAAAGGTGCGCAATGCTCCGCATCTTTGGGGGCCGAGCCCCAACCTTGAGAGGCTAGGCCGGCGCCGGAGGGATTTCCGCCCCGCTAGCTGGCGGAAATGGCGTTTGTTGCCCCGCCAGCTGGCGCGGAAATGCGGCGCATGCGCGGGAGCGTCAGCGGCCGCCGACAGTTTCCCGCGCATGCGCAGTGGGGAGAGTCTCTTCTGCCTCCGCCATGGTGGAGGCCGTGGCGGAGGCGGAAGGGAAAGAGTGCCCCCACGGCACAGGCCCGCCCGCGGATCGGTGGGCCCCGATCGCGGGCCAGGCCACCGTGGGGCTCCCCCCGGGGTCAGACCACCCCGCGCCCCCCCAGGACCCCGGAGCCCGCCCACGCCGCCTGGTCCCGCCGGTAAATACCAGCTTTGATTTACGCCGGCGGGACAGGCAATTCCTGGGCGGGACTTCGGCCCATCCGGGCCGGAGAATTGAGTGGGGGGTCCCGCCAACCGGCACGGCCCGATTCCCGCCCCCGCCCAATCTCCGGTTCCGGAGACTTCGGCGCGGGCGAGGGCGGGATTCACGGTGGCCAACGGCCATTCTCCGACCCGGCGGGGGGTCGGAGAATGACACCCCCTGTCTTTCCTCACAATGTTCTAGTCGGCAGCGCAATGTTTAGCACTGTTGCTTCACAGGTCCAGGTTCCCGGGTTCCATTACCACTTGGAACACGGTCTGTGCGGAGTCTGCACGTTCTCCACGTGTCTGTGTGGGTTTCCTCCGGGTGCTCCGGTTTCCTGCCACAAGTCCCGAAAGACGTGCTTGTTCGGTGAATTGGACATTCTGAATTCTCCCTCAGTTTACCCAAACAGGCGCCGGAATGTGGCGACTAGGGGATTTTCACAGTAACTTCATTGCAGTGATAATGCAAGCCTATTTTTGACACTGATAAAGATTATTCTTATTATATATCTCTTCTCTCTGCGAGCTCTCTTTCCTTGTTTCTGGTATACAAACATTTATTCTGTGTTCCAACTTCCTTGTGTACATTCCCCTGTGGTGATTATTGAACACATTCTGCACAATTACCACTCGTTAGTGAATAGCAGTGGGAAGTGGAACGGTCGGAATTTATCGGAACAAAACACTCCTGGTATTGAAAAGGATGGACTGTCGGAAAAGGGCTATTCAGCCATGGATAACTATGGAAACCAACGAGGGAATCAAATTGAAAGAAAATGCAAACAAAG
Source organism: Scyliorhinus torazame (assembly GCF_047496885.1). Classification (NCBI taxonomy): domain Eukaryota; kingdom Metazoa; phylum Chordata; class Chondrichthyes; order Carcharhiniformes; family Scyliorhinidae; genus Scyliorhinus; species Scyliorhinus torazame. The sequence continues at coordinate 44,220,303 of NC_092733.1, read as the reverse complement.
TGGCAAAGCTTAGTGGGAACAAGAGGATTGGGAAATCTTTAAAGATCAACAAAAAGCCATGAAAAATGCTATAAAGAAAAGGAAGTTAGAATCTGAGAGCAGACTAGCTCCGAATATAAAAACTGACAACAAAAGTTTCTCAAATATATTGAATGTAAAGATGTGAAGGTGATCATTGGTCCATTAGAGGACGAGAAGGGAGATTTAATAATGGGATAATAATGAGGAAACGGCTGCGGCATTGAACAGTGGAAGACACAAATACCATGCCAATAATTGATAGCAAGGAGGCTACAGCAGGCTAGGACTGAGAAACCATCATTATCACATAAGGTAGACAAGTCTCCTGGCCCTGATGGAATACATCCCAGGATACTAAAAGAGATGGCGGGGGAAATAGCAAATACGTTCGTGGTAATTTACCAAACTTCGCTGGACTATGAGGCGGTTCCAGGAGATTGGAAAATAGCAAATATGATGCCCCTGTTTAAAAAAGGAGGCAAACAAAAGGTGAATAACTATAGGCCGGTTAGCTTAACCTCTGGTGGGGACAATGCTTGAATCTATCATCAGGGATGAAATAGTGAGACATCCGGACAGAAATTGTCCCATTGCCCCTGGTCACTGTCTGCGTGGAGTTTGCACATTCTCCCCGTGTCTGCGGGGGTCTCACCCCCACAACCCAAAGATGTGCAGCTTGTGTAGACTTCCCACACTAAATTGCCCCTTCATTGGGAAAAAACCTAATTGGTACTCAAAATTATCTTCTTTTAAATTGTCCCTTTGGGCAGACGCAGTGTGAGATCATGAAAGGCGGGGCCTAGTTAATTAATTTACAAGAACTCTTTGTGGACATTACGAGCGGGGTGGACAGTGGGGACCGATGGATGTGATGTACCTGGATTTCCAGAAGGTATTCGACAAGCTGCTGCGTAAGATAAAGGTGCTAGGCATTACGGGTAAGTTATTAGCCCGGATAGAGGATTGGTTAACAAACAGAAAGCAAAGAGTGGGGCTAAATGGGCGTTTTTCTAATTTGCGATCAGCGGCCTCAGGGATCAGTGTTGGGACTGCAATTGTTTACAATTTACATCGATGATTTGTAATTGGGGACCAATTGTCCAAAGACGTGCAGATTAGGTGGATTGGCCATGATAAATTGCCCTTAGTGTCCAAAATTGCCCTTAGTGTTGGGTGGAGTTATAGGGATAGGGTGGCGGTGTTGACCTTGGGTAGGGTGCTCTTTCCAAGAGCCGGTGCAGACTCGCTGGGCCGAATGGCCTCCTTCTGCACTGTAAATTCTATGAAATTGTAATTTGTCAAAGTTGGCAGATGACACGAAGATGAGTGGTAGAGCAAAGTGTGCAGTGGACACTGAAAGTCTGCAGAGGGATCTCGATGGTTTAAGCGAGTGGGCAAGGGTCTGGCCGATGGAATTCATTGTTGGGAAATGTGACGTCATCCATTCTGGTGGGAATAATAACCAAATGGGCTGTTATTTAAACGGTAGCGAATTGCAGCATGCTGCTGTGCAGAGGGACCTGGGTGTCCTTGTGCATGAATCGCAACAAGTTTAATACGCTGGCCTTTCCCTCTCTGGGACTAGAAGCCGAGGACACAATCTCAAACTAAAGGGACGATCCTTTAAAACAGAGATGAGGGAATTTCTTCAGCCAGAAGGTGGTGAAACTGTGGAACTCTTTGCCGCAGAAGGCTGTGGAGGTCAAATCGCTGAGTGTCTTTAAGACAGAGATAGATCGGTTCTTGATTAATAAGGGGATCAGGGGCTTTGGGGAGAAGGCAGCAGAATGGGGGTGAGAAACGTATCAGCCATGATTGAATGGCGGAGCAGAACCGATTGTGTTGGGTGGTCAGTCCTGTGTCGGGGGTCAGTCCTGTGCCGGGGTCAAGCCTGTGTCGGGGTCAAGCCTGTGCCGGGGTCAAGCCTGTGCCGGGGTCAAGCCTGTGCCGGGGTCAAGCCTGTGTCGGGGGTCAATCCTGTGCCGGGGGTCAAGCCTGTGTCGGGGTCAATCCTGTGTCGGGGGTCAATCCTGTGTCGGGGGTCAGTCCTGTGTCGGGGGTCAGTCCTGTGTCGGGGGTCAGTCCTGTGTCGGGGGTCAGTCCTGTGTCGGGGGTCAGTCCTGTGTCGGGGTCAATCCTGTGTCGGGGGTCAGTCCTGTGTCGGGGGTCAGTCCTGTGTCGGGGGTCAGTCCTGTGTCGGGGGTCAGTCCTGTGTCGGGGGTCACTCCTGTGTCGGGGGTCAGTCCTGTGTCGGGGGTCAGTCCTGTGTCGGTGGGTGCGGGGGGGACGGGGGGGGCGGGAGGGGGGCGGGCGGGTGGGGTGGGGCGGGGTGCGGGGTGGGCAGGGCGCGGGGGGATCTGGCCCCGGGAGGTGCCCCCACAGGACCCACCGATCCACGGGCGGGCCTGTGCCGCGGGGGCAGTCTATTCCTCCGCGATGGCCGACGCGGAGCTGATCCCCCCCTGCGCATGTGCGGGGATGATGGCAGCACACGCTGGCGCTCCCGCGCCTGCGCCTACTCGCGCCGGCCGGCGGAGGCCCTTCCCCGCCGGCCTGCGGGGCGCAAACCGCTCTCGCGTCAGCCTAGCCCCTTCCGCGCCGGCCGGGTTCAAACCGCTCTCGCGTCAGCCTCGCCCCTTCCGCGCCGGCCGGGTTCAAACCGCTCTCGCGTCAGCCTAGCCCCTTCCGCGCCGGCCGGGTGCAAACCCCTCTGGCCCCGGCCTCGCCCCTGAAGGTGTGGAGGATTCCGCACCTTGGGGTCGGCCCGACGCCGGAGTGGTTCCCGCCACTCCTTCCCACCAGAGGTTCCCACCCCTCCGGTTCGCGGAGAATCCCGCCCCTGGTAAGTTATATTTTTAATTATTTTGAGTTGTTGTGGGTTGTGATCTGATTGGACCAGTGGCCTCCCAGAGGGAGACACAGCTCGGCACAGTGGCACAGCGCTTAGCACTGCTGCTTTGCAGCGCCAGGACCCAGGTTCGATTCCGACCCCGGGTGACTGTCTGTGCGGAGTCGGCATGTTCTCCCCGTGTGTGTGGGTTTCCTCCGGGTGCTCCGGATTCCTTCCACTGTCCCAAGATGTGCCGGTTAGGTGGATTGGCCAGGCTAATTTGCCCCTAGTTGGGGCTACAGGGATATGGTGGGGGGTTGGGCCGAGATGGGGGTCACAGAGATAGGACGGGGGAGTGGGCCGAGGTAGGGGGCTCTTTCAGAGGGACGGTGCAAAGTCGATGGGCTGAATGGCTTCCTTCTCCACTGTCGCGATCTGATGACTCTGTGGATCTCACTCACTTTGCTGTCAATTTTGTCCATTTTGTGCTTCAATAAATCTTTGCTTAATCCTTTCCTTCAGCACCCATCAGAAAGCCCCTCCCCCCAGCTCCACACCCACAGTAACCACGGAGACCATGAAGACCAACAACGAGACCTCAGGTAAAATACAAGCAACAACATTTCCTGCTGATGAATTGGGTGGATGTATATTTTTGGAAAGGAAAAGTTTATTTTGATGATTTCTGTAATGTTTAGTTTAATTGTGTCTTCACTGGAGTCAGTGAGTGGGACTTCCCGGACATTCAAAAGAACAAAGAAAAGTACAGCACAGGAACAGGCCCTTCGGCCCTCCCAGCCTGCGCCAATCCAGATCCTTTATCGAAACCTGTCGCCTATTTTCCAAGGATCCCTCTGTTCCCCACCCGTTCATATATCTGTCTCGATGCATCTTAAATGATGCTATTGTGCCCGCCTCTACCACTGGTGTGATTGCGGTGCCACTGACTGAGCCCCCTCCCCCTGCCGTGGGGCGGAGGGTGTAAACACCGGGAAGCCCCATTGACAGCGATGGGACTGAAAGATCCTGCCGCTGGCCAATGGCCTCAGGAGCCACAAAACAGGCTGTGGGATGGCCGGGAAAATCACCCCGTGTCCCGCAGATTCTCTGTCAGGTTTCCACAGTTGCACAGATCACCAGACATTTATCAGGGCTGGGTTATCCCCCAATCCACATCAACTCACAAACAACAGGGGACAATTCCAAAAAGGTTTTGATTGGTGGTTGGAATGTGTGTGGGTTGGTGGTTTAACTGGGCATGGATTCTGGTGTCAAATGGTGATTCACATTTCGGAATCCAGGACTGTGAGTGACAGGGGCTGGATTACATTACCCAATGCAGAGCACATGCCACAGGACACAGTCACATTTCCCCCTCCAGCCAGACTATTGGGTAAGCTTTGTTCTCCAGGGAGCAAATCAGAATTCTGGTCCAGTCCGTTTCCCTTATAAGTAGACAGAGGCTGCCATGAATAGCATTCAACACTGAGCAACAGGCAAGCTTACAGAACCTCCTCCAGCTCACACGGGAACACCTCCTGAGGCTCCGGTAAGCAGTCAGGTATGAATTAGTATTTAGACTGTGCTGAGAGGTGTATCACTGTTTTTAAACATGGGCTCAGGTCTGTGTATGTTCTCCAGTCCCAATACAGAGCTGCTGAATGACCTGAGTCATTGAGGAGACTGGAGATGGATCTGGATGATGAATACAGCAAGTCACAAACAAACGTGGTTTAACCATGGATGGTGGTGGGGGACAGGAGGGCAGTGCGGTGCTGGATTCAAACAAGAAACATGAACATATTGCGGTTAGAGTGTAATATTTATAAAGGATATAAAATGACAGGAAGCTCAAATGTTTGTGGTAATACTTTGAGTCACAGAGACAGAGATAAACCCACTCCCAGAGAGAGACTTTACTCACAATAGATAGGTGAACTTAATAGGATTCATTTTGGGAGAAAAAATTTGAATGCGGATCACAGGGTCAACGGCAGGGTTCTGAGGAATGTGGAGGAACAGAGAGATCTTGGGGTTCATGTCCACAGATCTCTGAAGGTTGCCACTCAAGTGGATAGAGGCGTGAAGAAGGCCTATAGTGTGTTAGCGTTTATAGTGTGTTTGCGTTTATTAAAAGGGGGCTTGAGTTTAAGAGCCGCGGGGTTATGCTGCAACTATACATGACCCTGGTGAGAACACATTTGGAGTATTGTGTGCAGTTCTGGTCACCTCATTATAGGAAGGATGTGGAAGCATTGGAAAGGGTGCAAAGGAGATTTACCAGGATGCTGCCTGATTTGCAGGATAGGTCTTATGAGGAAAGGTTGAGGGAGCTAGGGCTTTTCTCTTTGGAGCGGGGGAGGATGAGAGGCAACTTAATAGAGGTTTATAAGATAATGAGGGGGATAGATAGAGTGGACGTTCAGAGACTATTTCCTCGGGTGGATGTAGCTGTTACAAGGGGGCATAACTATAAGGTAAAGGGTGGGAGATATAGGAGGGATGTCCGAGGTAGGTTCTTTACTCAGAGAGTGGTTAGGGTGTGGAATGAACTGCCTGCTGTGATAGTGGAGTCGGGCACTTTAGGAACTTTCAAGCGGTTATTGGATAGGCACATGGAGCACACCAGAATGACAGGGAGTGGGAAAGCTTGATCTCAGTTTCGGACAATGCTCGGCACAACATCGAGGGCTGAAGGGTCTGTTCTGTGCTGTACTGTTCTATGTTCCATGTCTACAAACCCACTCCCAGAGAGATAAACTCATTGTTTACTGTCCTACTATAAGGATCTGATTAGGTTCTCGAGGGTTACAAGGCAGCCAGGAAGGAACTCAAAAATGGACTGAGGAGAGCTAGAAGGGGGCATGAAAAGCCCTGGCGGGAAGGGTTAGGGAAACCCCAAGGCATTCTACACTTATGTGAGAAATAAGAGGGTGATCAGAGTGAGAGTCGGGCCGATCAGGGATAGTGGAGGGAACTTGTGCCGAGAGTCTGAAGAGATGGGGGAGGCCCTCAATGAATACTTTGCTTCAGTATTCAATAGAGAGAGGGACCTTGTTGCCCATGAGAACAGTGTGAACCAGGTTAATAGACTTGAACAGGTTGATATTAAGAAGGAGGATGTGCTGGAAATTTTGAAAAGCATCAGGATAGATAAATCCCCTGGGCCTGACGGGATATCCCCAAGGTTACTACGGGAAGCGAGGGAGGAGATTGCTGCGCCGTTAGCGATGATCTTTGCGTCCTCACTCTCACTGGAGTAGTACCGGATGATTGGAGGGAGGCAAATGTTTTTCCCCTATTCAAGAAAGGGAACAGGGAAATCCCTGGGTATTACAGACCAGTCAGTCTGTGGTGAGCAAAATTTAGGAAAGGATTCTTATAGATAGGATTTATGATTATTTGAAAAACATAGTTTGATTAAAGATAGTCAGCATGGCTTTGTGAGGGGCAGGTCATGCCTCACAAGCCTCATTGAATTCTTTGAGGATGTGACGAGACACATTGATGAAGGTCGGGCAGTGGATGTGGTGTATATGGATTTCAGTAAGGCATTTGATAAGGTTCCCCATGGTAGGCTCATTCAGAAAGTTAGGGGGCATGGGATACAGGGAAATTTGGTTGTCTGGATACAGAATTGGCTGGCGGAAAGAAGACGGAGTGGTAGTGGATGGAAAGTATTCCGCCTGGAGTTCGGTGACCAGTGGTGTCCCGCAAGGATCGATCTGGGACCTCAACTCTTTGTGGATTTTATAAATGACTTGGATGAGGAAGTGGAAGGGGGCTGAGTAAGTTTGCCAATGACACAAAGGTTGGGGTAGTTGTAGATAGTGTTGAGGGTTGTTGCAGGTTACAACAGGACATTGACAGGATGCAGAGCTGGGCTGAGAAGTAGCAGATTGAGTTCAACGTTGATAAATGTGAAGTGATTCATTTTGGAAGATCGAATTTGAATGCTGAAAACAGGATTAAAGGCAGGATTCTTGGAAGCGTGGAGGAACAGAGGGATCTTGGGGTCCACGTACATAGATCCCTCAAAGTTGCCACCCAGGTTGATAGGGTTGTTAAGAAGGCGTATGGTGTGTTGGCTTTCATTAACAGGGGGATTGAGTAGAGCCGCGAGGTTTTGCTGCAGCTTTATAAAACCCTGCTTAGACCACACTTGGAATATTGTGTCCAGTTCTGGTCGCCTCATTATAGGAAGGATGTGGAGGCTTTGGAGAGGGAGCAGAGGAGATTTACCAGCATGCTGCCTGGACTGGAGGACATGTCTTATGAAGAGAGGTTGAGGGAGCTAGGGCTTTTCCCACTGGAGCGAAGAAGACAGAGAGGTGTACAAGGTGAGGAGAGGCATGGACAGAGTGGATAGCCAGAGACTTTTCCCCAGATGAAATGGCTGTCACGAGGGGACATAATTTGAAGGTGATTGGAGGAAGGTACAGGAGAGATGTCAGAGGTTCTTTACACAGAGAGTGGTGGGTGTGAGGAATGCACTGCCAGCAGAGGTGGTGGAGTCAGAGTCCTTCGGGACATTGAAGCGACTCTTGGACAGGCACATGGACAGCAGTGAATTGAAGGGGTGGAGGTTAGGTTGATCTTGAATTAGGATAAATGGTCAGCACAACATGGTGGGATGAAGGGCCTGTACTGTGCTGGACTGTTCTATGTTCTTTCAAAGAGAGACTTCACTCACTATAGATAGACAAACTCAATGTTTACTGTCCCACTCCCAGAGAGACTTCACTCAATACAGATGGATAAACTCAATGTTTACTGTCCCACTCCCAGAGAGAGACTTCACTCACTATAGATAGATAAATTCAATGTTTACTATCCCACTCCCAGAGAGCGACTTCACTCACTATAGATAGATAAACTCAATGTTTACTGTCCCACTCCCAGAGGGAGACTTCACTCACTACAGATAGATAAACTCAATGTTTACTGTCCCACTCCCAGAGAGAGAGACTTAACTCACTATCGATAGATAAACTAAATGTTTACTATCCCACTCCCAGAGAGAGAGTTCATTCACTATAGGTAGATAAACTCAATGTTTACTATCCCACTCCCAGAGAGAGACTTCACTCACTTAAGATCGATAACCTCAATCTTTACTATCCCACTCCCAGAGAGAGACTTCACTCACTATAGATAGATAAACTCAATGTTTACTGCCCCACTGCCAGAGAGAGAGACTTCACTCACTATAGATAGATAAACTCAATGTTTACTATCCCACTCCCAGAGAGACTTCACTCACTATAGATAGAGAACCTCAATGTTTACTATCCCACTCCCAGAGAGAGAGGCTTCAATCACAATGGATAGATAAACTCAATGTTTACTATCCCACGCCCAGAGAGAGAGACTTCACTCACTATAAATAGATAAACTCAATGTTTACTGTCCCACTCCCAGAGAGAGAGACTTCACTCACGATAGATAGATCAACTCAATGTTTACTATCCCACTCCCAGAGAGACTTCACTCACTTTAGATAGATAAACTCAATGTTTACTATCCCACTCCCAGAGAGAGACTTCACTCACTATAGGTAGATAAACTCAATGTTTACTATCCCACTCCCAGAGAGACTTCACTCACTATAGATAAACTCAATGTTTACTGTCCCACTCCCAGAGAGAGAGAGACTTCACTCACTATAAATAGATAAACTCAATGTTTACTATCCCACTCCCAGAGAGACTTCACTCACTATAGATAGATTAACTCAATGTTTACTATCCCACTCGCAGAGAGAGAGACTTCACTCACTATAGATAGATAAACTCAATGTTTACTATCCCACTCCCAGAGAGACTTCACTCACTATAGTCGATTTTGGCGTGAGAACAGCTGGTGAGTCAGTTTCAGCGGGAGCATTGCGGAAGTGGCTGCTGGGAGGTAAGTCTGTCCTTTAAAAGCACTTGTCTTTGCAGGGGCAGGCCAGTCGATTTCGGCGGGAGAACAGCTGGTGAGTCAGTTTCAGCGGGAGCAGTGCGGAAGTGGTTGCTGGGAGGTAAGTCTGTCCTTTAAAAGCACTTGTCTTTGCAGGGGCAGGCCAGTCGATTTCGGCGTGAGAACAGCTGGTGAGTCAGTTTCAGCGGGAGCATTGCGGAAGTGGCTGCTGGGAGGTAAGTCTGTCCTTTAAAAGCACTTGTCTTTGCAGGGCCAGGCCAGTCGATTTTGGCGGGAGTGGAGCTGGCTGGTTAGTCAATTTCAGCAGGAGCTGAGAATTTTTCTTTCTTTTTTTTTAAATTAGTGTTTTAGGCGGGAACAGGAAATCGACCCGCGGACGTCTGGGAAGACCCTCACCAATAAATTCTGGTGGAGAGGAAACCCGAGACACTACACGTGAAGTGTCTCCCACCCGCCCTCCTCCTCTAACCTAATAATAAAACCCATTGGTGTGAGGTAAGTACCATATTTTATTATATTATTATTATTTTTTATAAAAAATTTAATTTAGTTGTTAGCCAGATCTTGGTAGAAAGTTAGAGGAATGGCAGGGAAGGGAGTGCAATGTTCCTCCTGCAGGATGTTTGAGGTGAGGGATGCCGTTAGTGTCCCTGCTGATTTTACCTGCAGGAAGTGCTGCCATCTCCAGCTCCTCCAAGACCGAGTTAGGGAACTGGAGCTGGAGTTGGAAGAACTTCGGATCATTCGGAAGGCAGAAGGGGTCATAGATAGCAGTTTCAGGGAATTAGTTACACCAAAGATTGGAGATAGGTGGGTAACTGTAAGAGGGACTGGGAAAAAGCAGTCAGTGCAGGGATCCCCTGTGGTCGTTCCCCTGAGAAACAAGTATACCGCTTTGGATACTTGCGGGGGGGGGGACTTACCAGGGGTAAGCCATGGGGTACGGGCCTCTGGCACGGAGTCTGTCCCTGTTGCGCAAAAGGGAAGGGGGGAGAGGAGCAGAGCATTAGTAATTGGGGACTCTATAGTCAGGGGCACAGATAGGAGCTTTTGTGGGAGCGTGAGAGACTCACGTTTGGTATGTTGCCTCCCAGGTGCAAGGGTACATGATGTCTCGGATCGTGTTTTCCGGGTCCTTAGGGGGGAGGGGGAGCAGCCCCAAGTCGTGGTCCACATTGGCACTAACAACATAGGTAGGAAAGGGGACAAGGATGTCAGGCAGGCTTTCAGGGAGCTAGGATGGAAGCTCAGAACTAGAACAAACAGAGTTGTTATCTCTGGGTTGTTGCCCGTGCCACGTGATAGTGAGATGAGGAATAGGGAGAGAGAGCATTTAAACACGTGGCTACAGGGATGGCGCAGGGGGGAGGGATTCAGATTTCTGGATAACTGGGGCTCTTTCTGGGGAAGGTGGGACCTCTACAGACAGGATGGTCTACATCTGAACCTGAGGGGCACAAATATCCTGGGGGGGAGATTTGTTAGTGCTCTTTGGGGGGGTTTAAACTAATGCAGCAGGGGCATGGGAACCTGGATTGTAGTTTTAGGGTCAGGGAGAATGAGAGTATAGAGGTCAGGAGCACAGATTTGACGTCGCAGGAGGGGGCCAGTGTTCAGGTAGGTGGTTTGAAGTGTGTCTACTTCAATGCCAGGAGTATACGAAACAAGGTAGGGGAACTGGCAGCATGGATTGGTACCTGAGACTTCGATGTTGTGGCCATTTCGGAGACATGGATAGAGCAGGGACAGGAATGGATGTTGCAGGTTCCGGGGTTTAGGTGTTTTAATAAGCTCAGAGAAGGAGGCAAAAGAGGGGGAGGTGTGGCGCTGCTAGTCAAGAGCAGTATTACGGTGGCGGAGAGGATGCTAGATGGGGACTCTTCTACCGAGGTAGTATGGGCTGAAGTTAGAAACAGGAAAGGAGAGGTCACCCTGTTGGGAGTTTTTTATAGGCCTCCTAATAGTTCTAGGAATGCAGAGGAAAGGATGGCGAAGATGATTCTGGATAAGAGCGAAATTAACAGGGTAGTTATTATGGGAGACTTTAGCTTTCCAAATATTGACTGGAAAAGATATAGTTCGAGTACAATAGATGGGTCGTTTTTTGTACAGTGTGTGCAGGAGGGTTTCCTGAAACAATATGTTGACAGGCCAACAAGAGGCGAGGCCACGTTGGATTTGGTTTTGGGTAATGAACCAGGCCAGGTGTTGGATTTGGAGGTAGGAGAGCACTTTGGGGACAGTGACCACAATTCGGTGACGTTTACGTTAATGATGGAAAGGGATAAGTATACACCGCAGGGCAAGAGTTATAGCTGGGGGAAGGGCAATTATGATGCCATGAGACGTGACTTGGGGGGGATAAGAACATAGAACATAGAACAATACAGCGCAGTACAGGCCCTTCGGCCCACGATGTTGCACCGAAACAAAAGCCATCTAACCTACACTATGCCATTATCATCCATATGTTTATCCAATAAACTTTTAAATGCCCTCAATGTTGGCGAGTTCACTACTGTAGCAGGTAGGGCATTCCACGGCCTCACTACTCTTTGCGTAAAGAACCTACCTCTGACCTCTGTCCTATATCTATTACCCCTCAGTTTAAAGTTATGTCCCCTCGTGCCAGCCATACCCATCCGCGGGAGAAGGCTCTCACTGTCCACCCTATCCAACCCCCTGATCATTTTGTATGCCTCTATTAAGTCTCCTCTTAACCTTCTTCTCTCCAACGAAAACAACCTCAAGTCCATCAGCCTTTCCTCATAAGATTTTCCCTCCATACCAGGCAACATCCTGGTAAATCTCCTCTGCACCCGCTCCAAAGCCTCCACGTCCTTCCTATAATGCGGTGACCAGAACTGTACGCAATACTCCAAATGCGGCCGTACCAGAGTTCTGTACAGCTGCAACATGACCTCCCGACTCCGGAACTCAATCCCTCTACCAATAAAGGCCAACACTCCATAGGCCTTCTTCACAACCCTATCAACCTGGGTGGCAACTTTCAGGGATCTATGTACATGGACACCTAGATCCCTCTGCTCATCCACACTTTCAAGAACTTTACCATTAGCCAAATATTCCGCATTCCTGTTATTCCTTCCAAAGTGAATCGCCTCACACTTCTCTACATTAAACTCCATTTGCCACCTCTCAGCCCAGCTCTGCAGCTTATCTATATCCCTCTGTAACCTGCTACATCCTTCCACACTATCGACAACACCACCGACTTTAGTATCGTCTGCAAATTTACTCACCCACCCTTCTGCGCCTTCCTCTAGGTCATTGATAAAAATGACAAACAGCAACGGCCCCAGAACAGATCCTTGTGGTACTCCACTTGTGACTGTACTCCATTCTGAACATTTCCCATCAACCACCACCCTCTGTCTTCTTTCAGCTAGCCAATTTCTGATCCACATCTCTAAATCACCCTCAATCCCCAGCCTCCGTATTTTTTGCAATAGCCTACCGTGGGGAACCTTATCAAACGCTTTGCTGAAATCCATATACACCACATCAACTGCTCTACCCTCGTCTACCTGTTCAGTCACCTTCTCAAAGAACTCGATAAGGTTTGTGAGGCATGACCTACCCTTCACAAAGCCATGCTGACTATCCCTGATCATATTATTCCTATCTAGATGATTATAAATCGTGTCCCTTATAATCCCCTCCAAGACTTTACCCACTACAGACGTGAGGCTCACCGGTCTATAGTTGTCTCTCAACCGGGGCCATTGCTGTTTGTCATTTTTATCAATGACCTAGAGGAAGGCGCAGAAGGGTGGGTGAGTAAATTTGCAGACGATACTAAAGTCGGTGGTGTTGTCGATAGTGTGGAAGGATGTAGCAGGTTACAGAGGGATATAGATAAGCTGCAGAGCTGGGCTGAGAGGTGGCAAATGGAGTTTAATGTAGAGAAGTGTGAGGTGATTCACTTTGGAAGGAATAACAGGAATGCGGAATAATTGGCTAATGGTAAAGTTCTTGAAAGTGTGGATGAGCAGAGGGATCTAGGTGTCCATGTACATAGATCCCTGAAAGTTGCCACCCAGGTTGATAGGGTTGTGAAGAAGGCCTATGGAGTGTTGGCCTTTATTGGTAGAGGGATTGAGTCCCGGAGTCGGGAGGTCATGTTGCAGCTGTACAGAACTCTGGTACGGCCTAATTTGGAGTATTGCGTACAGTTCTGGTCACCGCATTATAGGAAGGACGTGGAGGCTTTGGAGCGGGTGCAGAGGAGATTTACCAGGATGTTGCCTGGTATGGAGGGAAAATCTTATGAGGAAAGGCTGATGGACTTGAGGTTGTTTTCGTTGGAGAGAAGAGGGTTAAGAGGAGACTTAATAGAGGCATACAAAATGATCAGGGGGTTGGATAGGGTTGACAGTGAGAGCCTTCTCCCACGGATGGATATGGCTGCCACGAGGGGACATAACTTTAAACTGAGGGGTAATAGATATAGGACAGAGGTCAGAGGTAGGTTCTTTACGCAAAGAGTAGTGAGGCCGTGGAATGCCCTACCTGCTACAGTAGTGAACTCGCCAACATTGAGGGCATTTAAAAGTTTATTGGATAAACATATGGATGATAATGGCATAGTGTAGGTTAGATGGCTTTTGTTTCGGTGCAACATCGTGGGCCGAAGGGCCTGTACTGCGCTGTATCGTTCTATGTTCTATGTTCTATGTTCTATAGATAGATAACCTCAATGTTTACTATCCCACCCACAGTTTTTAACATTCTCTCTAATTTTCCCATTGCCGGAATTCTCTCCCATACGGATTGTCTCTTTTCCTTTGCAGGATATGCCGAGTGAGATGAAGACGTTGTTGCTGATTCTGGGATGTCTGAGTGAGTAACATTCATTCAGGACGGTCGGCCATTGTACAACAAATACAATTGTCTACGTTCAGTATCTTCCCCTCAAAACCTCGAGAGGTTCTTCCTGACCAAAGAATTGGTTTGAAAGAGAGAAGTTGTTTTTTGGAGAGGTTTTATTGAAGGGTGTGTATTTAGGAGGGAGTTCGGGACGAGCGGAAGCTGGAGAGACTGAGAGCTTTCGGGAAGACAGTTCCCAGCTTGGAATGTTGGGATGAGGTTGTAGCCTCCACTGATTGGGTGACGGGGTTGTGTTGGACGCAGAGGGATGACATTTGAGGCTCAGGTCAGAGGAGATTGTGACACAATGAATGGTTTGGGAGGATTTAAATTTGAGGATGATGGGGAGAGTTTACACAATTACCTCAGTTAGAGAGTTTGCCGGGAAAGGTGACGCACTGGAGGGAGGAGGCACTGGAGGGAGAAGGCAAATAAAATAGATGAGGTGCTGGAGGGAGGTGAGGTGCTGGAGGGAGGTGAGGTGCTGGAGGGAGGTGAGGCAGTGGAGGGAGATGAGAAGCTGGAGCGAGGGTTTGGGTGGAGGGAGGGATTTGGAGGGAGTATTTTGGAGGGAGAGTTTGGGAGGGTTGTTTTTCGAAGAGAGGGATCGATTGGATGGAGGATCCAAGCAGAGAGAGGGTTTTGGGAGGGGTTTGTGCCGAAGGAGGGGTTTGAGTCGAGGGAGGGGTTTGGGGAGGGAGATTTTGCGAGGGAGGGCTTGGGGAGGGGGGTTTGTGATGGAGTCTTTGGAGAGGAGGTATTTTGGGAGGGAGGATTTAGAGGGGGGCGTTTGGGAGGATTTTCTGAGGGAGGGTTTGAATGGAGGGAGGCCTTGGGGAGGGGGGTTGTGGGAGGGAGGGTATTCAGGGGGAGGGTTTGAGTGGAGGGAGGGTTTGGGGAGGGGGGGTTGTGGGAGGGGGGTTTTCAGAGGGAGGGTTTAAGTGGAGGGAGGATTTGGGGAGGGGGGGTTGTGGGAGGGAGGGCATTCAGAGGGAGGGTTTGAGTGGAAGGAGGGTTGGGGCAGAGGGAGGCAGGCAATTGGGCTCCCTGTCACGACCCCCCTGTCCTGTCCCTGACCACCCTGGGGTCTCCAATGTCCTGGGACACCGAAAGTTAGATCTGGCGAGGTCTCTCCCGCCATCGAGTGGGCGAGTGACACCCCTGTCTGTGTGGGACACGGGATCACAGCCGTGTCTGAGATCCGCTCTCACTGAGGAGAATCCCAGTGGATTTCGGAATGATGTCAGCACATCCTGATCATTAGTCAGACCAATGGGCCAGGGATTAAATCCAGGGAAAGGGAGGATGTGGATCCTACAGAGTGAAACATGGGGAATATCGGGAGATTCCAGGAGAAGTGAGGTCAACATCCTGGATAGTTTGGGGGAATCTTGGATGTGAAATTCACTGGAACAAGTTGTTGAGGTTTTCAGGCTGAAAGAATAAGTGTTTAAAAAATACAAAGGGGTCGATCCAATGGCCACGCTGTGCACGAAAATCAGCTCGCCGTGCACAGGGCGGCCGGTAAATGCCAGGAGAGCCGGGATCTACCCGGCTCCCACCGCCTCCCGACACACAAAACAACCTCACTGTGGGCGGCATCAGTATTTGGATCAGATTCCCGAGGAGTCTGAGGCTTTGGGATTCAAGCCCTTCGCCCCAGAGACATAAGAACATAAGAACTAGGAGCAGGAGTCGGCCTTCTGGCCCCTCGAGCCTGCTCCGCCATTCAATGAGATCATGGCTGATCTTTTGTGGACTCAGCTCCACTTTCCGTCCCGAACACCATAACCCTTAATCCATTTATTCTTCAAAAAACTATCTATATCTTAAAAACATTTAATGAAGTAGCCTCAACTGCTTCACTGGGCAAGGAATTCCATAGATTCACAACCCTTTAGGTGAAGAAGTTCCTCCTAAACTCAGTCCTAAATCTACTTCCCCTTATTTTGAGGCTATGCCCCCTAGTTCTGCTTTCACCCGCCAGTGGAAACAACCTGCCCGCATCTATCCTATTTATTCCCTTCATAATTTGATATGTTTCTATAAGGTCCCCCCTCATCCTTCTAAATTCCAACGAGTATAGTCCCAGTCTACTCAACCTCTCCTCGTAATCCAACCCCTTCAGCTCTGGGATTAACCTGGTGAATCTCCTCTGCACACCCTCCAGCTCCAGTACGTCCTTTCTCAGGTAAGGAGTCCAAAACTGAACAGAATGCTCCAGGTGTGCCCACACCTTATACAATTGCAGCATAACCTCCTTAGTCTTAAACTCTATCCCTCTAGCAATGAAGGACAAAACTCCACTTGCCTTCTTCATCTTAATTTGCACCTGTAAACCAACTTTTTGCAACTCATGCACTAGCACACCCAGGTCTCTCTGCACAGCAGCATGCTATAATATTTTATCATTTGAATAATAATCTCTTTTGCTGTTATTCCTACCAAAATGGATAACCTCACATTTGTCAACATTGTATTCCATCTGCCAGACCCTAGCTCTTTCACTTAGCCTATCCCAATGCCTCTGCAGACTCCCAGTATCCTCTGCACTTTTTGCTTTACCGCTCATCTTAGTGTCGTCTGCAAACTTGGACACATTACCCTTTGTCCCCAACTCCAAATAATCTGTGTAAATTGTGAACAGTTGTGGGCCCAACACTGACCCCTGAGGAACACCACTAGCTACTGATTGCCAACCAGAGAAATACCCATTAATCCCCACTCTGTGCTTTCTATTAATTAACCAATCCTCTATCCATGCTACTACTTTACCCTTAATGCCATGCATCTTTATCTTATGCAGCAATCTTTTGTGTGGCACCTGAAATGAAATGAAAATGACTTATTGTCACAAGTATGCTTCAAATGAAGTTATTTTGAAAAGCCCCTAGTCGCCACATTCCAGTGCCTGTTCGGGGAGGCTGGTACGGGACCTTGTCAAAAGCTTTCTGGAGATACAGATATACCACATCCATTGGCTCCCCGTTATCCACCGCACTGGTAATGTCCTGAAACAAAAAATCCACTAAATTAGTTAGGCACGACCTGCCCTTTATGAACCCATGCTGCGTCTGCCCAATGGGTCAATTTCCATCCAGATGCCTCGCTATTTCTTCCTTGAGGATAGATTCCAGCATCTTCCCTACGACTGAAGTTAAACTAACTGGCCTATAATTACCCGCTTTCTGCCTACCTCCTGTTTTAAACAGTGGTGTCACGTTTGCTAATTTCCAATCTGCCGGGACCACCCCAGAGTTTACTAGTGCATTTGCAATTTTCCTAGCCATCTCTTTTAGCACTCTGGGATGCATTCCATCAGGGCCAGGAGACTTGTCTACCTTTAGCCCCATTAGCTTGCCCATCACTACCTCCTTGATGATAACAATCATCTCAAGGTCCTCACCTGTCATAGCCTCAATATCATCAGTCGCTGTCATGTTATTTGTGTCTTCCACTGTGGAGACGGACCCAAAAAACCTGTTCAGTTCCTCAAACATTTCCTCATCTCCCATTATTAAATCTCCCTTCTCATCCTCTAAAGGACCAATATTTACCTTAGCCACTCTTTTTTGTTTTATATATTTGTAGAAAATGTTACTATCTTTTTTATATTCTGAGCAAGTTTACTCTCATAATCTATCTTACTCTTCTTTATAGCTTTTTTAGTTGCTTTCTGTTGCTCCCTAAAGATTTCCCAGTCCTCTAGTCTCCCACTAACTTTACCACTTTGTATGCTTTTTCCTTCAATTTGATACTCTCCCTTATTTCCTTAGATATCCACGGTCGATTTTCTCTCTACCGTCCTTCCTTTTTGTTGGTATAAACCTTTGCTGAGCACTGTGAAGAATCGCTTGGAGACCTCGGGCGAGCGCTATTCAGCAGTGGACCCCACAATCGGGAACCAGACCCAACGGCACTCGGGGGGAGGGGGGACCTCCGGCCGGGGGGGGGGGGATCCCCGGGGGATTGGAGGCTCTCCCAGGGGATTGGAGACCCTCAGATGCATGCCCTTTGGGCAGAGTGGTGCCCTGGCACTGGTGCCATCTGGGCACCCTGGCTGTGCCACCTGGGCACCCTGGCTGTGCCAACCTGGGCACCCTGGCTGTGCCACCTGGGCACCCTGGCTGTGCCACCTGGGCACCCTGGCTGTGCCAACCTGGGCACCCTGGCTGTGCCACCTGGGCACCCTGGCTGTGCCAACCTGGGCACCCTGGCTGTGCCACCTGGGCACCCTGGGCTGTGCCATGTGGGCACCCTGGCTGTGCCACCTGGGCACCCTGGCTGTGCCACCTGGGCACCCTGGGCTGTGCCATTTAAAGATGGCATCCCGCTCTCTCACCACACTGGTGAGTTCTGGTGCGCGGCCTCGACCACGCGGTCCCGGCTGAGGCTCCGTATACAGCGCGAGTCACGTTGTATATCCTTGTGTGTCTCGGCACTGCGTGCGCCAGGAAACATGCGGCTAAACTCGCTCCCAATGGGACTCTGTTCCCAATTAGTGAATTGGGCCAAAGTCTGATGCTTGATGGAGCTGGGGGTCGGGGGTGAAGGTGGGGGGTTCCGGGGACTGGTCTCGGGAAGGAGCAGAGATTCCCGCTTTCATTTCAGGGATTTGATAGCAGAGCAGTGGGTGAAAGGGAGGTTTTTAATGTTTCAATAGAGACGAGTCAGTGTGGAACATTTCCTAAACTTTATCTTTACAATCAACAGATTGCTGCCATTTCCTGTCTGCCGACCCGTGTAAGAATCACACAGTCCTGGAGCAGCCATGGAGGAGCACAAACTGTGCTAACACTGACTGTTCTAGTGTTCAATGTGACAACAACCTTCTCACTGGATGGTACAGATTCAACGGGTAAGTCCACGGGAAACTCAATTAAACTCATCAGTGAAACTTCAGAGAAACTGGGATCATTATTCGGAGCAATGGGGCTGGGAGTGAATCCTGGGAAAGGGAAGATGTGGATTCTACGGAGTGAAACCTGGGGAATAATGGGAGATTCCCAGGAAGGTAGCACTGAGACAGAGAGGAAAGGCATTGCTGGGATGGGGGGAAATATTTGTGAGCGTGGAAAGATTCAGGGTGCAGAACGAGGCCATTCGATCCATTGTATCCATGCTGTTTGAAAAAGCAGAGCGCCCCCTTCTGGCTCTGTCAGACGGTTCACACCGCCCTGTGGGTGAAAAGATTCCTCCTCATCCCCCATCAATCTGCCAACAATTATTTTCAATCTTTGTTCCTGGTTATTGACCTCTCTGCCAATTGAAACTGGTTCTTCCCAATCCACTCGCTCCAGATTCCTTCCCATTTTAGACATCACAATTAAATCTCCCCTCAGCCTCCTCTATTCAAAGATAAACAACTCCAGCAAATCCAATCTCTCCTCCTGATTACAGTTTCTCATTCATGCCAATATCCCCGTTAATCATCTCTGTACGTTCTCAAGTCTGATCACATTCTTCCTGCCCTGTGGTGACCAGAACTGTACACAGTCTGCGAGCTCTGGTCTGACAATTCTTTTATACGATTAGAGAAACACCTCCTTCCTCTTCAACTCAAGGCCTTGACCAATAAGGGAAAGCCTCCTAAACACCATCTTCAGCACCTTATTTCTCTGTCCTGCTATCATCAGGAATCAGTGGATATAAACTCTGAGATCCCTCTGCTCCACCACATATCTCAATATCCTCCCCTCATTGTGTGGTCGGTGCCATTGCCAGTGATTGTCCTCCAATACCCATTTCCTCACACTTCCTCACATGGAGTTCCGTTGCTGACATATCTCCCACCTGACCAGCCCATTGATATCTTGCTGCAGTTTACAGCTTTCCGCCTCACTCTCAAACCACAGGAACAAGGTTCATCTCTCCTGCAGACATTTAATCATGTCCACAATTCCATGTCATTGGCATATACCACAAGAACATGAGGAACGGTCTGGATCCCTACGGAATGCCACAGGAAACAATCTTCCAATCTCAATAACAACACTACCCAGAACCCTTTGCTCTGACAGTGAGCCAATTGGGATCCAGCTCACCACTTTGGCTGGATCTCATCAGCTTCCAAAATCCTGACCTGTCCGTCTTGTTGGACCTTGTCAAACCCTTGCTGAACCCCATGTAGATTACATCATGAAGTTTCCCTCATTAACCCTCCATGTTACTTCCTCAATGTAATCAAATTAGTCAAACTTCACTCAGCCTGAACAAATCTGTCCTGACTCTCTTTGATTAATTTACCTCTTTCTGAACCATGATTTATATCATTTTACACAATTATTTCCCAGAATGTACCCACCACAGACATTGTGCGGAATGGTTTCTAATTAGTCACACTTTCTCTCCATCCTGTTTTTATCAATGTTATTAGTCCTCCAGATCTCCAGCTCCACACCTATAGCCATAGTCGATGGGTGAAGATGCTTTGAGTCTTTGTTACATCTTTCCTTGTTTTCCTCAGCAGCCTGGGATCCATTTTGTCTCTTTCAGGGGATATGTCCACTTTCCAAGGTGCTAACAAAGAAATGTACAGCACAGGAACAGGCCCTTCGGCCCTCCAAGCCTGCGCCGACCATGCTGCCCGTTTAAACTAAAATCTTCTATACTTCCTGGGTCCGTATCCCTCTATTCCCATCCTATTCAGGTATTTCTCAAGATGCCCCTTAAATGTCACTATCGTTCCTGCTTCCACCACCTCCTCCGGTAACGAGTTCCAGGCACCCACTACCCTCTGTGTAAAAAAACTTGCCTCGTACATCTCCTCTAAACCTTGCCCCTCGCACCTTAAATCTATGCCCCCCTAGAAATTGATCCCTCTACCCTGGGAAAAAGCCTCTGACTATCCACTCTGTCTATGCCCCTCATAATTTTGTAGACCTCTATCAGGTCTCCCCTCAACCTCCTTTGTTCCAGTGAGAACAAACCGAGTTTATTCAACCTTTCCTCAGAGCTAATGCCCCACATACCAGGCATGTGCCGACCAGAATTGAACACTACACTCCAAGTGTGGTCTAACTAATGTTCTATACAGCTGCAATATGACTTGTCAATTTTTATACTCAATGCCCCAGCCAATGAAGGCAAGCATGCCGTCTGCCTTCTTGACTACCTTGTCCACCTGTGTTGCCACTTTCAGTGACCTGTGGATCTGTACACCGAGATCTCTCTGACTGTCAATAGTCTTGAGGGTTCTTCCATTCACTGTATATTCCCAACCTGTATTTTTCCAAAATGCATTACCTCACATTTGTCCAGATTAATCTCCATCTGCCATCTCTCAGCAAAGGTCCCAGCACTGATCCCTGCGGAACACCACTAGTCACAGCCCTCCAATCAGAGAAGCACCCTTCCATTGCTACTCTCTGCCTTCTATGACCTAGCCAGTTCTGTATCCATCTTGCCAGCTCACCTCTGATCCCGTGTGACTTCACCTTTTGTATCAGTCTGCCATTAGGGACCTTGTCAAAGGCCTTACTGAAGTCCATATAGACAACATCCACTGCCCTACCTGCATCATTCTTTGTGACCTCCTCGAAAAACTCTATCAAGTTAGTGAGACACGACCTCCCTTCACAAAACCATGCTGCCTCTCGCTAATACGTCCACTTGCTTCCAAATGGGAGTAGATCCTTTCTCGAAGAATTCTCTCCAGTAATTTCTCTACCATTGACGTAAGACTCATCAGCCTGTAGTTCCCTGGATTATCCTTGCTACCCTTCTTAAACAAAGGAACAAAATTGGCTATTCTTAGGGTAGGTGGTAAGGAAGGTGATAGGGAAGGTGATGGAGTAGTATTGTTAATCAAGGACAGTATAATGGCTGCAGAAAGGCAGTTTGAGGAGGATCTGTCTACGGAGGTAGTGTGGGCTGAAGTTAGAAATAACACACCAACAACACAACAATTGCATAATGTCACAAGTAGGCTTCAATGACGTTACTATGAAAAGCCCCTAGTCGCCACATTCCGGCGCCTGTTCGGGAAGACTGGTACGGGAATTGAACCGTGCTGCTGGCCTGTCTTGGTCTGCTTTAAAAGCCAGCGATTTAGCCCTGTGCTAAACCAGCCCCTGGTTAGGAAAGGAGCAGTCACTTTGTTAGGAGTTTTCTATAGGTCCCCAAACAGTAACAGAGATGTGGAGGAAAAGATTGCAATGCAGATTATGGATAGGTGCGGTAGTCTCAGGGTAGTTGTCATGGGTGACTTTAACTTTCCAAATATTGATTGGAACCACTATAATTCGAATAGTTTGGATGGGGCTGTTTTTGTACAGTGTGTGCAGGAGGGTTTCCTCACACAATATGTGGATAGGCCGACAAGAGGCGGGGCCACATTGGATTTGGTACTGGGTAATGAACCAGGCCAAGTGTTGATTTGGTTGTGGGAGAGCACTTTGAAGATAGTGACCACAATTCGGTGACTTTCACGAAAGCAATGGAGAGGGATCGGAACATACGGCAGGGCAAGGTTTATAACTGGGCGGGGGGTAATTATGATGCGATCAGGCAAGAATTGGGGAGCATAAGATGGAAAGAGGAACTGTCAGGGATAGGCACAATTGAGATGTGGAGCTTGTTCAAGGAACAAATGCTGCGTGTCCTTGATAGGTATGTCCCTGTCAGGCAGGGAGAAAATAGTCGAATGAGGGAACCATGGAGTGAGGGTAGCATTGTGGATAGCACAATTGCTTCACAGCTCCAGGGTCCCAGGTTCGATTCCTGGCTTGGGTTACTGTCTGTGCGGAGTCTGCACGTTCTCCCCGTGTCTGCGTGGGTTTCCTCCGGGTGCATAAGCCCCCTTCTTCCTCTTGACAAGACATGCAACCTCCTTTATCATAGAATCATAGAATTTACAGTGCAGAAGGAGGCCTCCCACAGGGTTTCCTCCCACAGTCCAAAGATGTGCAGGTTAGGTGGATTGGCCATGCTAAATTGCCCTTAGTGTCTAAAATTGCCCTGAGTGTTGGGTGGGGTTACTGGGTTATGGGGATAGGGGGGAGGTGTGGGCTTGGGTAGGGTGCTCTTTCAAAAGAGCCGGTGCAGACTCGATGGGCCGAATGGCCTCCTTCTGCACTGTAAATTCTATGATTCTATGATAAAGGAGGTTGCATGTCTTGTCAAGAGGAAGAAGGGGGCTTATGCAAAGATGAGAAAACAAGGTTCAGTTAGGGTATTTGAGGGATACTAGATAGCTAGGAAGGAGCTCAAGAAAGGGCTTAGGAGAGCTAGGAGGGGGCATGAGAAGTCCTTGGCGGGTAGGATCAAGGAAAACCCCAAGGCTTTTTACACTTATGTGAGGAATAAAAGAATGACCAAGGTGAAGTTAGGGCCGGTCAAGGACAGTAGTGGGAACATGTGCATGGAGTCTGAAGATATAGGAGAGGCCTAAATGAATACTTTTCTTCAGTGTCCACAAAGGAGATGGGCCATGTTGTTGAGGAGGATAGTGCGATACAGGCTGGTAGGCTGGAGGAGGTAGATATTCGGAACAAAGATGTGTTAGAAATTTTGAGAAGCCTGAGGATAGATATGTCCCCTGGGCCTGATGGGATATATCCTAGGATTCTTTGGGAGGCGAGGGATGAGATTGCAAAGCCTTTGGCTTTGATCTTTATGTCCTCACTGTCGACAGGAATAGTGCTAGATTGGATCAGTAACTGGCTATCACCTAGAAGACAGAGGGTGGTGGTAGATGGTAAATTTTCATCCTGGAGCCCAGTTACCAGCGGTGTACCACAGGGATCAGTGCTGGGTCCTCTGCTATTTGTGATTTTTATCAATGACTTGGATGATGGAGTTGAAGGAATTTGCTGATGACACCAAGATTGGTGGAGTAGTGGATGAGGTGGAGGGCTGTTGTAGGCTGCAGAGAGACATTGATAGGATGCAGAGCTGGGCTGAAAAGTGGCAGATGGAGTTTAACCCTGATAAGTGTGAGGTGATTCATTTTGGTGGTATTGCAAGGTTAATGGCAGGGTTCTGAAGAATGTGGAGGAGCAGAGAGATCTCGGAGTTCATGTCCATAGATCTCTGAAAGTTGCCACCCAAGTGGATAGAGCCGTGAAGAAAGTGTGTTTGCATTTATTAACAGGGGGATTGAGTTTAAGAGCCGTGGGGTTATGCTGCAACTGTACAAGACCTTGGTTAGACCATATTTGGAGTATTGTGTGCAGTTCTGGTCACCTCATTATAGGAAGGATGTGGAAGCATTGGAAAGGGTGCAAAGGAGATTTACCAGGATTCTGCCTGGATTGGAGGGTAGGTCTTTTGAGGAAAGGTTGAGGGAGC
Source organism: Scyliorhinus torazame (assembly GCF_047496885.1). Taxonomy (NCBI): domain Eukaryota; kingdom Metazoa; phylum Chordata; class Chondrichthyes; order Carcharhiniformes; family Scyliorhinidae; genus Scyliorhinus; species Scyliorhinus torazame. The sequence goes on along the minus strand of NC_092733.1, from coordinate 44,196,350 downwards.
TAGGGCTTTTCTCATTGGAGCGAAGGAGGATGAGAGATGACTTAATTGAGGTGTATAAGATGATGAGAGGGATAGATAGAGTGGACGTTCAGCGACTTTTTCCTCGGGTGGATGTAGCTGTTACAAAGGGGCATAATTATAAGGTTCATGGTGGAACATATAGGAGGGATGTCAGAGGTAGGTTCTTTACGCAGAGAGTGGTTGGGGCGTGGAACGCACTCCCAGCTATGGTGGTGGAGTCGGACACTTTAGGAACTTTCAAACGGTTATTGGATAGGCATCTGGAGTGCACCAGAATGATTGGGAGTAAGTTGATTTGACCTTAGTTTCAGGCTAGTTTGGCACAACATCGTGGGCCGAAGGGCCTGTACTGTGCTGTACAGTTCTATGTTCTAAGACAGTGAGGATCCAAAGATTTTTGTCATGCCTCAGCAATTTTCTCTCTTGCCTCCTTCCATATTCTGGGGTAGATCCCATCTGGCCCTGGGGATTTATCCTTCTTAATATTTTTCAAGTCGCCCAACACTTCATCTTTTTGGATCTCCATGTGAGCCAGGCTTCTCCACACCCTTCTCCACACTCAACATCACCAATTCCTGCTCTTTGGTGAATACTGATGCAAAGTATTCATTTAGCACCTCGCCCATTTCCTCTGGCTCCACACATAAATTCCGTCTCCTGTCCTTCAGTGGGCCAACCAATTCCAGGCTCCCTCTTGCTTTTTATGTACGTGTAAAAAGCCTTGGGATTTTCCTTAACCCTATTTGCCAGTGATTGAGGGGCTAGTTTAGCACACTGGGCTAAATCGCTGGCTTTGAAAGCAGATCAAGGCAGGCCAGCAGCACGGTTCAATTCCCATACCAGCCTCCCTGAACAGGCACCGGAATGTGGCGACTAGGGGCTTTTCACAGTAACTTCATTTGAAGCCTACTGGCAATAAGTGATTTTCATTTTCATTTTTTCACTTCATTTTTCATGACCCTTTTTAGCCCTCCTGACTCCTTGCTTAAGTTCCTTCCTACTTTCCTTATATTCCACACATGCTTCGTCTGTTCCCAGCCATCTAGCCCTGACAAATGCCTCCTTTTTCTTTTTGACGAGGCCTACAATATCTCTCGTTATCCAAGGTTCCCGAAATTACCCATATTTGTCCTTCTTCTGCACAGGGACATGCCGGTCCTGAATTCCTTTCAACTGACATTTGAAAGTCTCCCACATGTCAGATGTTGATTTACCCTCAAACATCCGCCCCCAATCTAGGTTCTTCAGTTCCCGCCTAATATTGTTATAATTAGCCTTCCCCCAATTTAGCACATTCACCCTAGGACCACTCTTATCCTTGTCCACCAGCACTTTAAAACTTACTGAATTGTGGTCACTGTTCCTGAAATGCTCCCCTACTGAAACTTCTACCAGCTGGCCAGGCTCATCCCCCAATACAAGGTCCAGTACAGCTCCTTCCCTAGTTGGACTATCTACATATTGTTTTTAGAGGCCCTCCTAGATGCTCCTTACAAACTCCGCCCCATCTAAGCCCCTAGAATTAAGTGAGTCCCAGTCAATATTGGGGAAGTAGAAGTCGCCCATCACCACAACCCTGTTGCTTTTACTCCTTTCTAAAATCTGTCTACCTATCTGCTCCTCTATCTCCCGCTGGCTGTTGGGAGGCCTGTAGTAAACCCCCAACATTGTGACTGCACCCTTCTTATTCCTCATCTCTACCCATATATCCTCGCTGCCCTCTGGTGTCCTCCCGTACGACAGCTGTGATATTCTCCCTAACCAGTAGCGCAACTCAGCCACCCCTTTTACATCCCCCTCTATACTGCCTGAATCATCTAAATCATAGATTATCAGAGAATTTACAGTGCAGAAGGAGGCCATTTGGCCCATCGAGTCTGCACCGACTCTTGGAAAGAGCACCCTACCCTAGGTCAACATCTCCACCCTATCCCCATAACCCAGTAACCCCACCCGACACTAAGGGCAATTTATCATGGCCAATCCACCTAACCTGCACATCTTTGGACTGTGGGAGGAAACCGGAGCACCCGGAGGAAACCCACGCACACACGGGGAGGACGTGCAGACTCCGCACAGACAGTGACCCAAGCCAGGAATCGAACCTGGGACCCTGGAGCTGTGAAGCAATTGTGCTATCCACAATTATACCGTGCACAATGCTACCGTGCTGTCCTGGAACATTTAGCTGCCAATCCTGCCCTTCCCTCAACCAGGTCTCTGTAATGGCAACAACATCATAGTTCCGAGGACTAATCTAAGCTCTAAGTTCATGTGCCTCTCCTGTTATACTTCTTGCATTAAAACACATGCACTTCAGGCCACCAGTCCCGCTGTTTTCAACAACATCTCCCTGTCTGCTCTTCCTCAGAGCCATACTGGCCCTATTCCCTCATTCTCCCTCAATTTTGTCACCTTCTGACCTATTGCTCCGGTACCCACCCCCCTGCCATACTAGTTTAAACCCTCCCGTGTGACACTAACTAACAAACCTCACGGCCGGGATATTTATGCCTCTCCAGTTTAGATGCAACCCGTCCTTCTTATACAGGTCACACCTGCCCGGAAGAGCTCCCAGTGGTCCAGATAACTGAAACCCTCCCTCCTACACCAGCTGTTTAGCCACGTGTTTAGCTGCTCTATCTTCCTATTTCTAGCCTCACTGGCACGTGGCACAGGGAGTAATCCCGAGATTACAACCCTTCTCTTTTAACTTTCTGCCTAACTCCCTGAACTCCTACTGCAGGACCCCATGCCCCTTCCTGCCTATGTCGTTAGTACCAATATGTACAACGACCTCTGCCTGTTTGCCCTCCCCCTTCAGGATGCCCGCTACCCATTCTGAGGCATCCTGGACCCTGGCACCAGGGAGGCAACATGCCATCCTGGAGTCTCTTTCACGTCCACAGAAGCCCCTATCTGTGCCCCTGACTATAGAGTCCACTATGACTATTGCTCTTCTGCGCTTTGACCCTCCCTTCTGAACTGCTCTGGCTGCTGCTGTTTTCCCCTGATAGGCTATCCCCCCCGACAGTATCCAAAGGGGTATACCTGTTCGAGAGGGGGACAACCACAGGGGATTCCTGCACTGACTGCCTGCCCTTTCTGGTGGTCACCCATTTCTCTGCCTGCACCTTGGGTGTGACCACGTCTCTATAACGCCTATCTATGACACTTTCCGCCACCTGCATGCTCCTAAGTGCATCCAATTGCTGCTCAAACCGAACCATGCGGTCTGTGAGGAGCTCCAGTTGGGTGCACTTTCTGCAGATGAAGCCATCCGGGACGCTAGAAGCCTCCCGGACCTGCCACATCTCACAGTCAGAGCACAGCACCCCTCTAACGGACATTGCGTCAATTAATTAGTAAATTAAAAATAAATACTTATTGAATTAACACAAAAGTTATTGTTAACAATATGTTACCTGGTACTATATTCTACTCTAAATGTAAATGCTAAATACAGTATTCACCATTCTCTGGCTTAGATACCCCTCTAAACTAGGTTTATGGATTTAATTTATTTATGTTTAATTAGTTGAACAATGTTTATCCCCGTTTCTCTCTCTCTCTATCCCGCTCCCGGGAATATCCCCGTCTCTCTCTCTCTCTCTCTCCCTCACCCGGGAATATCCCCGTCTCTCTCTCTCTCTCCCGCTCCTGGGAATATACACGTCTCTCTCTCTCTCTCTCTCTCTCCCGCTCCCGGGAATATCCCCGTCCCTCTCTCTCTCTCTCTCCCTCACCCGGGAATATCCCCGTCTCTCTCTCTCTCTCTCCCGCTCCCGGGAATATCCCCGTTTCTCTCTCTCTCTCTCTCTCTCTCCCAATCCCGGGATTATCCCTGTCTCTCTCTCTGTCTCCCGCTCCCGGGAACATCCCCATCTCTCTCTCTCCCGCGCCCGGGAATATCCCCGTCCCTCTTTCTCTCTCCCGCACTCGGAATATCCCCGTCCCTCTCTCTCTCCCGGTCCTGGGAATATCCACATCTCGCACTCTCACTCCCGCTCACGGGAATATCCCCATCACTCTCTCTCTCTCCCGCACCGGGAATATCCCCGTCCCTCTCTCTCTCCCGCTCCTGGGAATATCCCCATCTCTCACTCACTCTCCCGCTCCCGGGAATATCCCCATCCCTCCCTCTCTCTCTCTCTGTCTCTCTCTCTCCCGCTCCCAGGAATATCCCTGTCCCTATCTCTCCCGCTCCCGGGAATATCCCTGTCTCGCTCTCTCTCTCCCGCTCACGGGAATATCCCCGTCTCTCTCTCGCTCTCTCAACCGCTCCCGGGAATAACACCGCATCTCTCTCGCTCTCCCTCTCCAGCTCCCAGGAATATCCCCGTCCCTCTCTCTCTCTCCCGCTCCCGGGAATATCCCCATCTCTCTCTTTCTCTCCCGCTCCCGTGAATATCCCCGCCTCTCTCTCTCTCTCTCCCGCTCCCGGGAATATCCCCGTCTCTCTCTCTCTCTCTCCCGGTCCCGGGAATATCCCCGTCTCTCTCTCTCTCTCTCTCTCCCGCTCCTGAGAATCTCCCCGTGTCTCTCTCTCTCCCGCTCTCGGGAATATCCCCGTCTCTCTCTCCGTCTCCCGCTCCCGGGAACATCCCGGTCTCTCTCTCTCTCTCCCTCCCGCGGCCAGGAATATCACCGTCCCTCTCTCTCTCTCCCGCACGGGGAATATTCCCGTCTCTCTCTATCCCTCCCAAACCTGGGAATATACCCGTCCATCTCTCTCTTTCTCCCGCTCCCGGGAATATCCCCGTCCCTCTCTGTCTCTCTCTATCCCTCACCCGGGAATATTCCCCTCTCTCTCTCTCTCTCCCGCTCCCGGGAATGTCCGCGTCTCTCTCTCACTCTCCCGTTCCCGGGAATATCCCCACCCCTCTCTCTCTCTCCCGCACCGGGAATATCCCCGTCCCTCTCTCTCTCTCTCGCTACCGGGAACATCCCCGTCTCTCTCTCCCGTGCCCGGGAATATCCCCGTCCCTCTCTCTCTCTCCCGCACCGGGAATATCCCCATCCCTCTCTCTCTCCCACTCCTTGGGAAATCCCCATCTCGCACTCGCTCTCCCGCTCCCGGGAATATCCCCATCTAGCACTCTCTCTCCCGCTCCCGGGAATATCCCTATCCCTCTCTCTCCCGCTCCCGGGAATATCCCCATCCCTCTCTGTCTCTCTCTCTCTCGCTCCCGGGAATATCCCTGTCCCTCTCTCTCCCGCTCCTGCGAATATCCCCGTCTCGCACTCTCTCTCTCCCGCACCCGGGAATATTCTGTCTCTCTCTCACCCGCTACCTGGAATATCCCCGCCTCTCACTCTCTCCTGCTCCCAGGAATATCCCCGTCCCTCTCTCTCTCTCCCGCTCCCGGGAATATCCCCATCTCTCTCTCTCCCGCTCCCGTGAATATCCCCGCCTCGCTCTCTCTCTCCCTCTCCCGCTCCCGGGAATATCCCCGTCTCTCTCCCGCTCGCGGGAATATCCCCGTCTCTCTCACTCTCTCCTGCACCGGGAATATCCATGTCCCTCTCTCTCTGCCGCTCCTGGGAATATCCCTATCTCTCACTCTCTCTCCCGCTCCCGGGAATTACCCCATCCCTCTCTCTCTCTCTCGCTCTCTCTCCCGTTCCCGGGAATTTCCCTGTCCCTCTCTCTCCCGCTCCCGGGAATATCCCCGTCTCGCTCTCTCTCTCACCTGCTCCCGGGAATATCCCCGCCTCTCTCTCTCCCTCCCGCTCCCAGGAATATCCCCATCTCTCTCTCTCTCCCATTCCCGGGAATATCCCCATCTCTCTCTCTCTCTCCCGCTCCGAGAATATCCCCGTCTCTCGCTCTCTCTCTCTCTCCCGCTCCCGGGAATTCCTCCGTCTCTCCCGCTCCCGGGAATAACCCCATCCCTCTCTCTCTCTCTCTCCCGGGAATATCCCTGTCCCTCACTCTCCCACTCCCGGGAATAGCCCCGTCTTGCTCTCTTTCTCCCGCTCCCGGGAATATCCCCATCTCTCTCTCTCTCTCCAGTTCCCGGGAATAACCCCGTCTCTCTCTGTCTCCCGCTCCCGGGAACATCCCTGTCTCTCTCTCTCCCGCGCCCGGGAATATCCCCGTCCCTCTTTCTCTCTCCCACACCGGGAATATCCCCGTCCCGCTCTCTCTCCCGCTCCTGGGAATATCCCCATCTCGCACTCTCACTCCCGCTCCCGGGAATATCCCCATCACCCTCTCTCTCTCCCGCACCGGGCATATCCCCGTCCCTCTCTCTCTCCCGCTCCTGTGAATATCCCCATCTCTCACTCACTCTCCCGCTCCCGGGAATATCCCCATCCCTCCCTCTCTCTCTCTATATCTCTCTCTCTCCCGCTCCCAGGAATATCCCTGTCCCTATCTCTCCCGCTCCCGGGAATATCCCCGTCTCGCTCTCTCTCTCCCGCTCACGGGAATATCCCCGTCTCTCTCTCTCTCTCTCACCCGCTCCCGGGAATAACCCCGCATCTCTCTCTCTCTCCCTCTCCATCTCCCAGGAATATCCCCGTCCCTCTCTCTCTCTCCCGCTCCCGTGAATATCCCCGCCTCTCTCTCTCTCTCTCGCTCCCGCTCCCGGGAATATCATTGTCTCTCTCTCTCTCTCCCGCTCCCGGGAATATCCCCGGCTCACTCTCTCTCTCTCCCGCTCCCGGGAATATCCCCGTCTCTCTCTCTCTCTCTCCCGCTCCCGGGAATATCCCCGTCCCTCTCTCTCTCTCTCTCTCACACCCGGGAATATCCCCGTCTCTCTCCCTCTTTCCCGCTCCTGGGAATATCCCCGTGTCTCTCTCTCTCTCTCTCTCCCGCTCTCGGGAATATCCCCGTCTCTCTCTCCGTCTCCCGCTCCCGGGAACATCCCGGTCTCTCTCTCTCTCTCCCTCCCGCGGCCAGGAATATCACCGTCCCTCTCTCTCTCTCCCGCACGGGGAATATTCCCGTCTCTCTCTCTCCCTCCCAAACCTGGGAATATACCCGTCCATCTCTCTCTTTCTCCCGCTCCCGGGAATATCCCCGTCCCTCTCTGTCTCTCTCTATCCCTCACCCGGGAATATTCCCCTCTCTCTCTCTCTCTCCCGCTCCCGGGAATGTCCGCGTCTCTCTCTCACTCTCCCGTTCCCGGGAATATCCCCGCCCCTCGCTCTCTCTCCCGCACCGGGAATATCCCCGTCCCTCTCTCTCTCTCTCGCTACCGGGAACATCCCCGTCTCTCTCTCCCGTGCCCGGGAATATCCCCGTCCCTCTCTCTCTCTCCCGCACCGGGAATATCCCCATCCCTCTCTCTCTCCCACTCCTTGGGAAATCCCCATCTCGCACTCGCTCTCCCGCTCCCGGGAATATCCCCATCTAGCACTCTCTCTCCCGCTCCCGGGAATATCCCCATCCCTCTCTCTCCCGTTCCCGGGAATATCCCCATCCCTCTCTCTCTCTCTCTCTCCCGCTCCCGGGAATATCCCTGTCCCTCTCTCTCCCGCTCCTGCGAATATCCCCGTCTCGCGCTCTCTCTCTCCCGCACCCGGGAATATTCTGTCTCTCTCTCACCCGCTACCTGGAATATCCCCGCCTCTCACTCTCTCCTGCTCCCAGGAATATCCCCGTCCCTCTCTCTCTCTCCCGCTCCCGGGAATATCCCCATCTCTCTCTCTCCCGCTCCCGTGAATATCCCCGCCTCGCTCTCTCTCTCCCTCTCCTGCTCCCGGGAATATCCCCGTCTCTCTCCCGCTCGCGGGAATATCCCCGTCTCTCTCACTCTCTCCTGCACCGGGAATATCCATGTCCCTCTCTCTCTGCCGCTCCTGGGAATATCCCTATCTCTCACTCTCTCTCCCGCTCCCGGGAATTACCCCATCCCTCTCTCTCTCTCTCGCTCTCTCTCCCGTTCCCGGGAATTTCCCTGTCCCTCTCTCTCCCGCTCCCGGGAATATCCCCGTCTCGCTCTCTCTCTCACCTGCTCCCGGGAACATCCCCGCCTCTCTCTCTCCCTCCCGCTCCCAGGAATATCCCCATCTCTCTCTCTCTCCCATTCCCGGGAATATCCCCATCTCTCTCTCTCTCTCCCGCTCCGAGAATATCCCCGTCTCTCGCTCTCTCTCTCTCTCCCGCTCCCGGGAATTCCTCCGTCTCTCCCACTCCCGGGAATAACCCATCCCTCTCTCTCTCTCTCTCCCGGGAATATCCCTGTCCCTCACTCTCCCACTCCCGGGAATAGCCCCGTCTCGCTCTCTTTCTCCCGCTCCCGGGAATATCCCCATCTCTCTCTCTCTCTCCAGTTCCCGGGAATTACCCCGTCTCTCTCTCTCTCTCTCCCGCTCCCGGGAATATCCCCGTCCCTCTCTCTCTCTCTCTCACACCCGGGAATATCCCCGTCTCTCTCCCTCTATCCCGCTCCTGGGAATATCCCCGTGTCTCTCTCTCTCTCTCTCTCCCGCTCTCGGGAATATCCCCGTCTCTCTCTCCGTCTCCCGCTCCCGGGAACATCCCGGTCTCTCTCTCTCTCTCCCTCCCGCGGCCAGGAATATCACCGTCCCTCTCTCTCTCTCCCGCACGGGGAATATTCCCATCTCTCTCTCTCGCTCCCAAACCTGGGAATATACCCGTCCATCTCTCTCTCTCTCCCGCTCCCGGGAATATCCCCGTCCCTCTCTGTCTCTCTCTCTCCCTCACCCGGGAATATTCCCCTCTCTCTCTCTCTCTCCCGCTCCCGGGAATATCCCCGTCTCTTTCTCTCTGTCTCCCGCTCCCGAGAATATCCCCGTCTCTCTCTCTGTCTCCCGCTCCCGGGAACATCCCCGTCTCTCTCTCACTCTCCCGTGCCCGGGAATATCCCCGCCCCCTCTCTCTCTCCCACACCGGGAATATCCCCGTCCCTCTCTTTCTCTCTCTCTCTCTCTCTCCCGCTCACGGGAATATCCCGGTCTCTCTCTCTCTCTCTCTCTCCCGTTCCCGGGAACATACCCGTCTCTCTCTCTCTCTCTCCCGCGCCCGGGAATGTCCGCGTCCCTCTCTGTCTCTCCCGCACTGGGAATATCCCCATCCCTCTCTCTCTCCCACTCCTTGGGAAATCCCCATCTCGCACTCGCTCTCCAGCTCCCGGGAATATCCCCATCTCGCACTCTCTCTCCCGCTCCCGGGAATATCCCCATCCCTCTCTCTCCCGCTCCCGGGAATATCCCCATCCCTCTCTCTCTCTCTCTCTCCCGCTCCCGGGAATATCCCTGTCCCTCTCTCTCCCGCTCCCGGGAATATCCCCGTCTCGCGCTCTCTCTCTCCCGCACCCGGGAATAATCTGTCTCTCTCTCACCCGCTCCCGGGAATATCCCCGCCTCTCTCTCTCTCTCTCTCTCCCGCTCCCAGGAATATCCCCGTCCCTCTCTCTCTCTCCCGCTCCCGGGAATATCCCCATCTCTCTCTCTCCCGCACCTGTGAATATCCCCGCCTCGCTCTCGCTCTCTCTCTCCCGCTCCTGGGAATATACCCGTCTCTCTCCCTCTCCCGCTCCCGGGAACATCCCCGTCTCTCTCCCGCTCGCGGGAATATCCCCGTCTCTCTCACACTCTCCCGCACCGGGAATATCCACGTCCCTCTCTCTCTCCCGCTCCTGGGAATAACCCCATCCCTCTCTCTCTCTCTCTCTCTCCCGTTCTCGGGAATTTCCCTGTCCCTCTCTCTCACGCTCCCGGGAATATCCCCGTCTCGCTCTCTCTCTCCCGCTCCCGGGAATATACCCGTCTCTTTCTCTCTGTCTCCCGCTCCCGAGAATATCCCCGTCTCTCTCTCTGTCTTCCGCTCCCGTGAACATCCCCGTCTCTCTCTCACTCTCCCGTGCCCGGGAATATCCCCGCCCCCTCTCTCTCTCTCGCACCGGGAATATCCCCGTCCCTCTCTTTCTCTCTCTCTCTCTCTCCCGCTCACGGGAATATCCCCGTCTCTCTCTCTCTCACTCTCCCGTTCCCGGGAACACACCCGTCTCTCTCTCTCTCTCTCCCGCGCCCGGGAATATCCCCGTCCCTCTCTGTCTCTCCCGCACTGGGAATATCCCCATCCCTCTCTCTCTCCCACTCCTTGGGAAATCCCCATCTCGCACTCGCTCTCCAGCTCCCGGGAATATTCCCATCTCGCACTCTCTCTCCCGCTCCCGGGAATATCCCCATCCCTCTCTCATCCGCTCCCGGGAATATCCCCATCCCTCTCTCTCTCTCTCTCCCGCTCCCGGGAATATCCCTGTCCCTCTCTCTCCCGCTCCCGGGAATATCCCCGTCTCGCGCTCTCTCTCTCCCGCACCCGGGAATAATCTGTCTCTCTCTCACCCGCTCCCGGGAATATCCCCGCCTCTCTCTCTCTCTCTCTCTCTCCCGCTCCCAGGAATATCCCCGTCCCTCTCTCTCTCTCCCGCTCCCGGGAATATCCCCATCTCTCTCTCTCCCGCTCCCGTGAATATCCCCGCCTCGCTCTCGCTCTCTCTCTCCCGCTCCTGGGAATATACCCGTCTCTCTCCCTCTCCCGCTCCATGGAACATCCCCGTCTCTCTCCCGCTCCCGGGAACATCCCCGTCTCTCACCCGCTCGCGGGAATATCCCCGTCTCTCTCACACTCTCCCGCACCGGGAATATCCACGTCCCTCTCTCTCTCCCGCTCCCGGGAATAACCCCATCCCTCTCTCTCTCTCTCGCTCTCTCTCCCGTTCCCGGGAATTTCCCTGTCCCTCTCTCTCACGCTCCCGGGAATATCCCCATCTCGCTCTCTCTCTCCCGCTCCCGGGAATGTCCCGTCTCTCTATCGCTCTCACCTGCTCCCGGGAATATCCCCGCCTCTCTCTCTCCCTCCCGCTCCCAGGAATATCCCCGTCCCACTCTCTCTCGCGCTCCCGGGAATATCCCCGTCTCTCTCTCTCTCTCTCCCGGGAATATCACCAACTCTCTCTGTCTCTCCTGCTCCCGGGAATATACCCATCTCTCTCTCTTCCGCTCCCGAGAATATCCCCATCTCTCTCTCTCTCCCATTCCCGGGTATATCCCCATCTCTCTCTCTCTCTCCCGCTCCGAGAATATCCCCGTCTCTCGTTCTCTCTCTCTCTCCCGCTCCCGGGAATTCCCCCGTCTCTCTCCCGCTCGCGGGAATATCCCCGTCTCTCTCACTCTCTCGCTCTCTCTCCCGTTCCCGGGAATTTCCCTGTCCCTCTCTCTCCCGCTCCCGGGAATATCCCCGTCTCGCTCTCTCTCTCCCGCTCCCGGGAATATCCCTGTCTCTCTATCTCTCTCACCTGCTCCCGGGAATATCCCCGCCTCTCTCTCTCCCTCCCGCTCCCAGGAATATCCCCGTCCCAGTCTCTCTCCCGCTCCCGGGAATATCACCATCTTTCTCTGTCACTCCCGCTCCCGGGAATATACCCATCTCTCTCTCTCCCGCTCCCGAGAATATCCCCATCTCTCTCTCTCTCCCATTCCCGGGAATATCCCCATCTCTCTCTCTCTCTCCCGCTCCGAGAATATCCCCGTCTCTCGCTCTCTCTCTCTCTCCCGCTCCCGGGAATTCCTCCGTCTCTCACGCTCCCGGGATTTCCCCATCTCTCTCTCTCCCACTCCCGGGAATATCCACATCTCTCTCTCTCCTGCTCCCGGGAATACCCGCATCTCTCTCTCTCCGCTCCCGGGAATAACCCATCTCTCTCTCTCTCTCCCGCTCCCTGGAATATCCCTGCCTCTCTCTCTCTCTCCCGCTCCCGAGAATATCCCCGTCTCTCTCTCTCTCTCTCCCGCACCGGGAATATCCCCTTCCCTCTCACTCTCCCGCTCCTGGGAATATTCCTATCTCTCAATCTCTCTCCCGCTCCCGGGAATAACCCCATCCCTCTCTCTCTCTCTCTCGCGGGAATATCCCTGTCCCTCTCTCTCCCGCTCCCGGGAATATTACCGTCTCGCTCACTTTCTCCTGCTCCCAGGAATATCCCCGTCCCTCTCTCCCTCTCCCGCTCCCGGGAATATCCCCATCTCTCTCTCTCTCTCCAGTTCCCGTGTATGTCCACGCCTCTCTCTCTCTCTCTCTCTCTCTCTCCCGCTCCCGGGAATTACCCCGTCTGTCTCTGTCTCCCGCTCCCGGGAACATCCCTGTCTCTCTCTCTCCCGCGCCCGGTAATATCCCCATCCCTCTTTCTCTCTCCCACACCGGGAATATCCCCGGCCCGCTCTCTCTCCCGCTCCTGGGAATATCCCCATCTCGCACTCTCACTCCCGCTCCCGGGAATATCCCCATCACCCTCTCTCTCTCCCGCACCGGGAATATCCCCGTCCCTCTCTCTCTCCCGCTCCTGGGAATATCCCCATCTCTCACTCACTCTCCCGCTCCCGGGAATATCCCCATCCCTCCCTCTCTCTCTCTCTATCTCTCCCGCTCCCAGGAATATCCCTGTCCCTATCTCTCCCGCTCCCGGGAATATCCCCGTCTCGCTCTCTCTCTCCCGCTCACGGGAATATCCCCGTCTCTCTCTCACCCGCTCCCGGGAATAACCCCGCATCTCTCTCTCTCTCCCTCTCCAGCTCCCAGGAATATCCCCGTCCCTCTCTCTTTCTCCCGCTCCCGGGAATATCCCCATCTCTCTCTTTCTCTCCCGCTCCCGTGAATATCCCCGCCTCTCTCTCTCTCTCTCCCTCCCGCTCCCGGGAATATCATAGTCTCTCTCTCTCTCTCCCGCTCCCGGGAATATCCCCGGCTCTCTCTCTCTCTCCTACTCCCGGGAATATCCCCGTCTCTCTCTCTCTCTCCCGCTCCCGGGAATATCCCCGTCACTCTCTCTCTCTCTCTCACACCCGGGAATATCCCCGTCTCTCTCCCTCTATCCCGCTCCTGGGAATATCCCCGTGACTCTCTCTCTCTCTCTCTCCCGCTCTCGGGAATATCCCCGTCTCTCTCTCCGTCTCCCGCTCCCGGGAACATCCCGGTCTCTCTCTCTCTCTCCCTCACGCGCCCAGGAATATCACCGTCCCTCTCTCTCTCTCCCGCATGGGGAATATTCCCGTCTCTCTCTCTCGCTCCCAAACCTGGGAATATACCCGTCCATCTCTCTCTCTCTCCCGCTCCCGGGAATATCCCCGTCCCTCTCTGTCTCTCTCTCTCCCTCACCCGGGAATATTCCCCTCTCTCTCTCTCTCTCCCGCTCCCGGGAATATCCCCGCCTCTTTCTCTCTCTCTCTCTCTGTCTCCCGCTCCAGAGATTATCCCCGTCTCTCTCTCACTCTCCCGTGCCCGGGAATATCCCCGCCCCCTCTCTCTCTCCCGCAGTGGGAATATCCCCATCCCTCTCTTTCTCTCTCACTCTCTCTCTCCCGCTCACGGGAATATCCCTGTCCCTCTCTCTCCCGCTCCCGGGAATATCCCCGTCTCTCTCTCTCTCTCTCTCCCGTTCCCGGGAACATACCCGTCTCTCTCTCTCTCTCCCGCGCCCGTGAATATCCCCGTCCCTCTCTGTCTCTCCCGCACTGGGAATATCCCCATCCCTCTCTCTCTCCCACTCCTTGGGAAATCCCCATCTCGCACTCGCTCTCCAGCTCCCGGGAATATCCCCATCTCGCACTCTCTCTCCCGCTCCCGGGAATATCCCCATCCCTCACTCTCCCGCTCCCGGGAATATCCCCATCCCTCTCTCTCACTCTCTCTCTCTCCCGCTCCCGGGAATATCCCTGTCCCTCTCTCTCCCGCTCCCAGGAATAACCCCATCCCTCTCTCTCTCTCGCTCTCTCTCCCGTTCCCGGGAATTTCCCTGTCCCTCTCTCTCCCGCTCCCGGGAATATCCCCGTCTCGCTCTCTCTCTCCCGCTCCCGGGAATATCCCCGTCTCTCTATCTCTCTCACCTGCTCCCGGGAATATCCCCGCCTCTCTCTCTCCCTCCCGCTCCCAGGAATATCCCCGTCCCAGTCTCTCTCCCGCTCCCGGGAATATCACCATCTTTCTCTGTCACTCCCGCTCCCAGGAATATACCCATCTCTCTCTCTCCCGCTCCCGAGAATATCCCCATCTCTCTCTCTCTCCCATTCCCTGGAATATCCCCATCTCTCTCTCTCTCTCTCCCGCTCCGAGAATATCCCCGTCTCTCGCTCTCTCTCTCTCTCCCGCTCCCGGGAATTCATCCGTCTCTCCCGCTCCCGGGATTTCCCCATCTCTCTCTCTCCCACTCCCGGGAATATCCACATCTCTCTCTCTCCTGCTCCCGGGAATACCCGCATCTCTCTCTCTCCGCTCCCGGGAATAACCCATCTCTCTCTCTCTCTCCCGCTCCCTGGAATATCCCTGCCTCTCTCTCTCTCTCCCGCTCCCGAGAATATCCCCGTCTCTCTCTCTCTCTCTCCCGCACCGGGAATATCCCCTTCCCTCTCACTCTCCCGCTCCTGGGAATATTCCTATCTCTCAATCTCTCTCCCGCTCCCGGGAATAACCCCATCCCTCTCTCTCTCTCTCTCGCGGGAATATCCCTGTCCCTCTCTCTCCCGCTCCCGGGAATAGTACCGTCTCGCTCACTTTCTCCTGCTCCCAGGAATATCCCCGTCCCTCTCTCCCTCTCCCGCTCCCGGGAATATCCCCATCTCTCTCTCTCTCTCCAGTTCCCGTGTATGTCCACGCCTCTCTCTCTCTCTCTCTCTCTCTCTCTCCCGCTCCCGGGAATTACCGCGTCTGTCTCTGTCTCCCGCTCCCGGGAACATCCCTGTCTCTCTCTCTCCCGCGCCCGGTAATATCCCCATCCCTCTTTCTCTCTCCCACACCGGGAATATCCCCGTCCCGCTCTCTCTCCCGCTCCTGGGAATATCCCCATCTCGCACTCTCACTCCCGCTCCCGGGAATATCCCCATCACCCTCTCTCTCTCCCGCACCGGGAATATCCCCGTCCCTCTCTCTCTCCCGCTCCTGGGAATATCCCCATCTCTCACTCACTCTCCCGCTCCCGGGAATATCCCCATCCCTCCCTCTCTCTCTCTCTATCTCTCCCGCTCCCAGGAATATCCCTGTCCCTATCTCTCCCGCTCCCGGGAATATCACCGTCTCGCTCTCTCTCTCCCGCTCACGGGAATATCCCCGTCTCTCTCTCACCCGCTCCCGGGAATAACCCCGCATCTCTCTCTCTCTCCCTCTCCAGCTCCGAGGAATATCCCCGTCCCTCTCTCTTTCTCCCGCTCCCGGGAATATCCCCATCTCTCTCTTTCTCTCCCGCTCCCGTGAATATCCCCGCCTCTCTCTCTCTCTCTCCCTCCCGCTCCCGGGAATATCATAGTCTCTCTCTCTCTCTCCCGCTCCCGGGAATATCCCCGGCTCTCTCTCTCTCTCCCGCTCCCGGGAATATCCCCGTCTCTCTCTCTCTCTCCCGCTCCCGGGAATATCCCCGTCCCTCTCTCTCTCTCTCTCACACCCGGGAATATCCCCGTCTCTCTCCCTCTATCCCGCTCCTGGGAATATCCCCGTGACTCTCTCTCTCTCTCTCTCCCGCTCTCGGGAATATCCCCGTCTCTCTCTCCGTCTCCCGCTCCCGGGAACATCCCGGTCTCTCTCTCTCTCTCCCTCACGCGCCCAGGAATATCACCGTCCCTCTCTCTCTCTCCCGCATGGGGAATATTCCCGTCTCTCTCTCTCGCTCCCAAACCTGGGAATATACCCGTCCATCTCTCTCTCTCTCCCGCTCACGGGAATATCCCCGTCCCTCTCTGTCTCTCTCTCTCCCTCACCCGGGAATATTCCCCTCTCTCTCTCTCTCCCGCTCCCGGGAATATCCCCGTCTCTTTCTCTCTCTCTCTCTCTGTCTCCCGCTCCAGAGATTATCCCCGTCTCTCTCTCACTCTCCCGTGCCCGGGAATATCCCCGCCCCCTCTCTCTCTCCCGCACTGGGAATATCCCCGTCCCTCTCTTTCTCTCTCACTCTCTCTCTCCCGCTCACGGGAATATCCCTGTCCCTCTCTCTCCCGCTCCCGGGAATATCCCCGTCTCTCTCTCTCTCTCTCTCCCGTTCCCGGGAACATACCCGTCTCTCTCTCTCTCTCCCGCGCTCGTGAATATCCCCGTCCCTCTCTGTCTCTCCCGCACTGGGAATATCCCCATCCCTCTCTCTCTCCCACTCCTTGGGAAATCCCCATCTCGCACTCGCTCTCCAGCTCCCGGGAATATCCCCATCTCGCACTCTCTCTCCCGCTCCCGGGAATATCCCCATCCCTCACTCTCCCGCTCCCGGGAATATCCCCATCCCTCTCTCTCTCTCTCTCTCTCGCTCCCGCTCCCGGGAATATCCCTGTCCCTCTCTCTCCCGCTCCCGGGAATATCCCCGTCTCGCTCTCTCTCTCTCCCGCACCCGGGAATAATCTGTCTCTCTCTCACCCGCTCCCGGGAATATCCCCACCTCTCTTTCTCTCTCTCTCTCCCGCTCCCAGGAATATCCCCGTCCCTCTCTCTCTCTCCCGCTCCCGGGAATATCCCCATCTCTCTCTCTCCCGCTCCCGTGAATATCCCCGCCTCGCTCTCTCTCTCTCTTTCCCGCTCCTGGGAATATACCCGTCTCTCTCCCTCTCCCGCTCCCGGGAATATCCCCGTCTCTCTCCCGCTCGCGGGAATATCCCCGTCTCTCTCACACTCTCCCGCACTGGGAATATCTACGTCCCTCTCTCTCTCCCACTCCCGGGAATAACCCCATCCCTCTCTCTCTCTCTCGCTCTCTCTCCCGTTCCCGGGAATTTCCCTGTCCCTCTCTCGCCCGCTCCCGGGAATATACCCGTCTCTCTATCGCTCTCACCTGCTCCCGGGAATGTCCCCGCCTCTCTCTCTCCCTCCCGCTCCCAGGAATATCCCCGTCCCACTCTCTCTCCCGCTCCCGGGAATATCCCCGTCTCTCTCTCTCTCTCTCTCTCCGGGGAATATCACCAACTCTCTCTGTCTCTCCTGCTCCCGGGAATATCACCATCTCTCTCTCTCCCGCTCCGAGAATATCCCCGTCTCTCGTTCTCTCTCTCTCTCCCGCTCCCGGGAATTCCCCCGTCTCTCCCGCTCACGGGAATATCCCCATCTCTCTCTCTCCCACTCCCGGGAATATCCACATCTCTCTCTCTCCTGCTCCCGGGAATACCCGCGTCTCTCTCTCTCCACTCCCGGGAATAACCCATCTCTCTCTCTCTCTCCCGCTCCCTGGAATATCCCTGCCTCTCTCTCTCTCTCTCTCCCGCTCCCGGGAATAACCCCGTCTCTCTCTCTCTCCCGCTCCAGGGAATATCCCCATCTCTCTCTCTCTCTCCCGCTCCCGAGAATATCCCCGTCTCTCTCTCTCTCTCCCGCACCGGGAATATCCCCGACCCTCTCTCTCTCCCGCTCCCAGGATTAACCCCATCCCTCTCTCTCTCTCTCACTCTCTCTCCCGTTCCCGGGAATTTCCCTGTCCCTCTCTCTCACGCTCCCGGGATTATCCCCGTCTCTTTCTCTCTCTCTCTCTCTCTGTCTCCCGCTCCCGAGATTATCCCCGTCTCTCTCTCACTCTCCCGTGCCCGGGAATATCCCCGCCCCCTCTCTCTCTCCCGCACGGGGAATATCCCCCTCCCTCTCTTTCTCTCTCTCCCTCTCTCTCCCGCTCACGGGAATATCCCTGTCCCTCTCTCTCCCGCTCCCGTGAATATCCCCGTCTCTCTCTCTCTCTCTCTCCCGTTCCCGGGAACATACCCGTCTCTCTCTCTCTCTCCCGCGCCCGTGAATATCCCCGTCCCTCTCTGTCTCTCCCGCACTGGGAATATCCCCATCCCTCTCTCTCTCCCACTCCTTGGGAAATCCCCATCTCACACTCGCTCTCCAGCTCCCGGGAATATCCCCATCTCGCACTCTCTCTCCCGCTCCCGGGAATATCCCCATCCCTCACTCTCCCGCTCCCGGGAATATCCTCATCCCTCTCTCTCTCTCTCTCTCTCCCGCTCCCGGGAATATCCCTGTCCCACTCTCTCCCGCTCCCGGGAATATCCCCGTCTCGCTCTCCCTCTCTCCCGCAACCGGGCATAATCTGTCTCTCTCTCACCCGCTCCCGGGAATATCCCCGCCTCTCTTTCTCTCTCTCTCTCCCGCTCCCAGGAATATCCCCGTCCCTCTCTCTCTCTCCCGCTCCCGGGAATATCCCCGCCTCGCTCTCTCTCTCTCTTTCCCGCTCCTGGGAATATACCCGTCTCTCTCCCTCTCCCGCTCCCGGGAATATCCCCGTCTCTCTCCCGCTCGCGGGAATATCCCCGTCTCTCTCACACTCTCCCGCACCGGGAATATCCACGTCCCTCTCTCTCTCCCACTCCCGGGAATAACCCCATCCCTCTCTCTCTCGCTCTCTCTCCCGTTCCCGGGAATTTCCCTGTCCCTCTTCCTCCCGCTCCCGGGAATATACCCGTCTCCCTATCGCTCTCACCTGCTCCCGGGAATATCCCCGCCTCTCTCTCTCCCTCCCGCTCCCAGGAATATCCCCATCCCACTCTCTCTCCCGCTCCCGGGAATATCCCCGTCTCTCTCTCTCTCTCTCTCTCCGGGGAATATCACCAACTCTCTCTCTCTCTCCCATTCCCGGGAATATCCCCATCCGACTCTCTCTCCCGCTCCGAGAATATCCCCGTCTCTCGTTCTCTCTCCCTCTCCCGCTCTCACCTGCTCCCGGGAATATCCCCGCCTCTCTCTCTCCCTCCCGCTCCCAGGAATATCCCCGTCTCTCTCTCTCTCTCCCACACCGGGAATATCCCCGTCCCTCTCTCTCTCCCACTCCTGGGAATATTCCTATCTCTCAATCTCTCTCCCGCTCCCGGGAATAACCCGATCACTCTCTCTCTCGCTCTCCCGGGAATATCCCTGACGCTCTCTCTCCCGCTCTCGGGAATAGCCCCGTCTCGCTCTCCCTCTCCCGCTCCCGGGAATATCCCCATCTCTCTCTCTCTCCAGTTCCCGTGTATGTCCCCGCCTCTCTCTTTCACTCTCTCTCTCCCGCTCCCAGGAATATGTCCGTCCCACTCTCTCTCTCCCGCTCCCGGGAATATCCCCGTCTCTCTCTCTCTCTTCCGCGCCCAGAATATCCCCGTCACTCTCTCTCTCTCTCACGCTCCCGGGAATATCGCCGTCTCTCTCACTCTCTCTCTCTCTCCCGCTCCCGGGAATATCCCCATCTCTCTCTGTCTCTCTCTCCCGCTCCCGGGAATATCCCCGTCTCTCCCGCTCACGGGAATATCCCCTTCTCTCTCTGTCTCTCCAGCTCCCAGAATATCCCCGTCTCTCTCTCTCTCTCTCCCGCTCCCGGGAATATCCCCGTCTCTCTCTCTCTCCCGCTCCCGGGAATATCCCCGTCTCCCTCTCGCTCTCTCTCTCTCCCACTACCGGGAATATCCCCATCTCTCCCGCTCCCGGGAATATCCCCGTCTCTCTCTTTCTCTCCCTGGAATATCCCCGTCTCTCTCTCTCGATCTCTCTCCCGCTCCAAGAATATCCCAGTCTCTCTCTCTCTATCTCTCTCACCCACTCCCGGGTATATCCCCATCTCTCTCTCTCTCCCGCTCCCGGGAATATCCCCGTCTTTCTCTGTCTCTCCTGCTCCCTGGAATATCGCCATCTCCCTCTCTCTCTCTCCCTCTCTCCCGCTTCCAGAATATCCCCATCTCTCTCTCTCCCGCTCCCAGGAAAATCCCCATTACGCTCTCTTTCTCCCACTCACGGGAATATCCCCGTCTCTCGCTCTCTCTCTCTCCCGCTCCCGGGAATATCCCCGACTCTCTCTCTCTCTCTCTCCCGCTCCCTGGAATATCCCCATCAATTTCTCTCTCCCGCTCCCGGGAATATCGCCGTCTCTCTCTCTCTCCCGGGAATATCCCTGTCACTCTCTCTCTCTCTCTCTCACGCTTCCGGGAATATCCCAGTCTCTCTTTCTCTCTCTCTCCCGCTCCCGGGAATATCCCCATCTCTCTCTCTCTTTCCCGCTCCTGGGAATATCCCCGTCTCTCTCTCTCTCTCTCTCTCTCTCGCTCCCGGGAATATCCCAGTCTCTTTTTCTCTCTCTCTCTCCCGCTCCCGGGAATATCCCCGTCTCTCTCTCTCTCCCGCTCCCGGGAATATCCCCATCTCTCTCTCTCTCTCCCGCTCCCGGGAATATCCCCATCTCGCTCTCCCTCTCTCTCTCTGTCTCCCACTGCCGGGAATATCCCCGTCTCTCTCGCTCTCTCTCTCTCCCGCTCCCGGGAATATCCCCGTCTCTCTCTCTCTCTCTCTCCCGCTCCTGGGAATATCCCCGTCTCTCTTTCTCTCTCTCTCTCTCTCTCTCGTTCCCGGAAATATCCCCGTTTCTCTCTCTCCCGCTCCGTGGAATATCCCATCTCTCTCTCTGTCTCTCCTGCTCCCGGGAATATCCCCATCTCTCTCTAACTCTCCCGCACCCGGGAATATCCCCGTCTCCCTTTCTCTTCCGCTCCCGGGAATATCCCTGTCTCTCTCTCTCTCTCCCGCTCCCTGGAATGTCACCGTCCCTCTCTCTCTCTTCCGCTCCCGGGAATATCCCCGTCTCTCTCTCTCTCTCTCCCGCTCCTGGAAATATCCCCGTCTCTCTCTCTCTGTCTCTCTCTCTCTCTCCCACTCCCGGGAATATCCCCGCCTCTCTCTCTCTCTCCCGCTCCCGGGAATGTCACCGACCCTCTCTCTCTCTTCCGCTCCCGGGAATATCCCCGTCGCTCTCTCTGTCTCTCCCGCTCCTGGGAATAACCCCGTCTCTCTCTCTCTGTCTCTCTCTCTCTCTCTCCCACTCCCGGGAATATCCCCGTCTCTCTCTCTCTCTCTCTCTATCGTTCCGGGAAATATCCCCGTCTCTCTCTCTCTCTCTCCCGCTCCTGGGAATATCCCCGTCTCTCTCTCTCTGTCTCTCTCTCTCTCTCCCACTCCCGGGAATATCCCCGTCTCTCTCTCTCTCTCTCTCTTTCTCTCTCCAGCTCCCGGGAATATCCCCGTCTCTCTCTCTCTCTCTCTTACTCTCCAGGGAATATACCTGTCTCTCTCTCTCTCTCTCCTGCTCCCGGGAATATCCCCGTCTCTCTCTCTCTCACGCACCCGGGAATATCCACGTCTCTCTCTGTCCATCCAGCTCCCGGGAATATCCCCGTCACTCTCTCTCTCTCTCTCTCTCCCGCTCCCGGGAATATCGCCGTCTCCCTCTCTCTCTCTCCCGCTCCCGGGAATATCCTCTTCTCTCTCTGTCTGCCCCGCTCCCAGAATATCCCCATCTCTCTTTCTCACCCGCTCCCTGGAATATCCACGTCTCTCTCTCTAGCTCTCTCTCCCGCTCCCGGGAATATCCCCGTCTCTCTCTCTCTCTCCCCGCTCCCGGGAATATCCCCGTCTCTCTATCTCTCTCTCCCATTCCCTGGAATATCCCCGTTTCTATCTCTCTCTCTCCCGCTCCCGGAAATATCCCCGTCTCTCTCTCTAGCTCTCTCTCCCGCTCCCGGGAATATCCCCATCTCTCTCTCTCTCTCTCCCGCTCCCGGGAATATCCCCGTCTCTCTCTCTCTCTCCCACTACCGGGAATATCCCCGTCTCTCCCGCTCCAGGGAATATCCCCGTCTCTCTCTGTCTCTCCTGCTCCCGGGAATATCCCCGTCTCTCTCTCTCTCTCTCTCCCGCTCCTGGGAATATCCCCGTCTCTCTTTCTCTCTCTCTCTCTCTCTCTCGTTCCCGGAAATATCCCCGTTTCTCTCTCTCCCGCTCCGTGGAATATCCCATCTCTCTCTCTGTCTCTCCTGCTCCCGGGAATATCCCCATCTCTCTCTAACTCTCCCGCACCCGGGAATATCCCCGTCTCCCTTTCTCTTCCGCTCCCGGGAATATCCCTGTCTCTTCTCTCTCTCCCGCTCCCGGGAATGTCACCGTCCCTCTCTCTCACTTCCGCTCCCGGGAATATCCCCGTCTCTCTCTCCCTCTCTCCCGCTCCTGGAAATATCCCCGTCTCTCTCTCTCTGTCTCTCTCTCTCTCTCCCACTCCCGGGAATATCCCCGCCTCTCTCTCTCTCTCCCGCTCCCGGGAATGTCACCGACCCTCTCTCTCTCTTCCGCTCCCGGGAATATCCCCGTCGCTCTCTCTGTCTCTCCCGCTGCTGGGAATATCCCCGTCTCTCTCTCTCTGTCTCTCTCTCTCTCTCTCTCCCACTCCCGGGAATATCCCCGTCTCTCTCTCTCTCTCTCTCTCTCGTTCCGGGAAATATCCCCGTCTCTCTCTCTCTCTCTCCCGCTCCTGGGAATATCCCCGTCTCTCTCTCTCTGTCTCTCTCTCTCTCTCCCACTCCCGGGAATATCCCCGTCTCTCTCTCTCTCTCTCTCTTTCTCTCTCCAGCTCCCGGGAATATCCCCGTCTCTCTCTCTCTCTCTCTTACTCTCCCGGGAATATCCCAGTCTCTTTTTCTCTCTCTCTCTCCCGCTCCCGGGAATATCCCCGTCTCTCTCTCTCTCCCGCTCCCGGGAATATCCCCATCTCTCTCTCTCTCTCCCGCTCCCGGGAATATCCCCATCTCGCTCTCCCTCTCTCTCTCTGTCTCCCACTGCCGGGAATATCCCCGTCTCTCTCGCTCTCTCTCTCTCCCACTCCCGGGAATATCCCCGTCTCTCTCTCTCTCTCTCTCCCGCTCCTGGGAATATCCCCGTCTCTCTTTCTCTCTCTCTCTCTCTCTCTCTCGTTCCCGGAAATATCCCCGTTTCTCTCTCTCCCGCTCCGTGGAATATCCCATCTCTCTCTCTGTCTCTCCTGCTCCCGGGAATATCCCCATCTCTCTCTAACTCTCCCGCACCCGGGAATATCCCCGTCTCCCTTTCTCTTCCGCTCCCGGGAATATCCCTGTCTCTCTCTCTCTCTCCCGCTCCCTGGAATGTCACCGTCCCTCTCTCTCTCTTCCGCTCCCGGGAATATCCCCGTCTCTCTCTCTCTCTCTCCCGCTCCTGGAAATATCCCCGTCTCTCTCTCTCTGTCTCTCTCTCTCTCTCCCACTCCCGGGAATATCCCCGCCTCTCTCTCTCTCTCCCGCTCCCGGGAATGTCACCGACCCTCTCTCTCTCTTCCGCTCCCGGGAATATCCCCGTCGCTCTCTCTGTCTCTCCCGCTCCTGGGAATATCCCCGTCTCTCTCTCTCTGTCTCTCTCTCTCTCTCTCCCACTCCCGGGAATATCCCCGTCTCTCTCTCTCTCTCTCTCTATCGTTCCGGGAAATATCCCCGTCTCTCTCTCTCTCTCTCCCGCTCCTGGGAATATCCCCGTCTCTCTCTCTCTGTCTCTCTCTCTCTCTCCCACTCCCGGGAATATCCCCGTCTCTCTCTCTCTCTCTCTCTTTCTCTCTCCAGCTCCCGGGAATATCCCCGTCTCTCTCTCTCTCTCTCTTACTCTCCAGGGAATATACCTGTCTCTCTCTCTCTCTCTCCTGCTCCCGGGAATATCCCCGTCTCTCTCTCTCTCACGCACCCGGGAATATCCACGTCTCTCTCTGTCCATCCAGCTCCCGGGAATATCCCCGTCACTCTCTCTCTCTCTCTCTCTCCCGCTCCCGGGAATATCGCCGTCTCCCTCTCTCTCTCTCCCGCTCCCGGGAATATCCTCTTCTCTCTCTGTCTGCCCCGCTCCCAGAATATCCCCATCTCTCTTTCTCACCCGCTCCCTGGAATATCCACGTCTCTCTCTCTAGCTCTCTCTCCCGCTCCCGGGAATATCCCCGTCTCTCTCTCTCTCTCCCCGCTCCCGGGAATATCCCCGTCTCTCTATCTCTCTCTCCCATTCCCTGGAATATCCCCGTTTCTATCTCTCTCTCTCCCGCTCCCGGAAATATCCCCGTCTCTCTCTCTAGCTCTCTCTCCCGCTCCCGGGAATATCCCCATCTCTCTCTCTCTCTCTCCCGCTCCCGGGAATATCCCCGTCTCTCTCTCTCTCTCCCACTACCGGGAATATCCCCGTCTCTCCCGCTCCAGGGAATATCCCCGTCTCTCTCTGTCTCTCCTGCTCCCGGGAATATCCCCGTCTCTCTCTCTCTCTCTCTCCCGCTCCTGGGAATATCCCCGTCTCTCTTTCTCTCTCTCTCTCTCTCTCTCGTTCCCGGAAATATCCCCGTTTCTCTCTCTCCCGCTCCGTGGAATATCCCATCTCTCTCTCTGTCTCTCCTGCTCCCGGGAATATCCCCATCTCTCTCTAACTCTCCCGCACCCGGGAATATCCCCGTCTCCCTTTCTCTTCCGCTCCCGGGAATATCCCTGTCTCTTCTCTCTCTCCCGCTCCCGGGAATGTCACCGTCCCTCTCTCTCTCTTCCGCTCCCGGGAATATCCCCGTCTCTCTCTCTCTCTCTCCCGCTCCTGGAAATATCCCCGTCTCTCTCTCTCTGTCTCTCTCTCTCTCTCCCACTCCCGGGAATATCCCCGCCTCTCTCTCTCTCTCCCGCTCCCGGGAATGTCACCGACCCTCTCTCTCTCTTCCGCTCCCGGGAATATCCCCGTCGCTCTCTCTGTCTCTCCCGCTGCTGGGAATATCCCCGTCTCTCTCTCTCTGTCTCTCTCTCTCTCTCTCTCCCACTCCCGGGAATATCCCCGTCTCTCTCTCTCTCTCTCTCTCTCGTTCCGGGAAATATCCCCGTCTCTCTCTCTCTCTCTCCCGCTCCTGGGAATATCCCCGTCTCTCTCTCTCTGTCTCTCTCTCTCTCTCCCACTCCCGGGAATATCCCCGTCTCTCTCTCTCTCTCTCTCTTTCTCTCTCCAGCTCCCGGGAATATCCCCGTCTCTCTCTCTCTCTCTCTTACTCTCCCGGGAATATACCTGTCTCTCTCTCTCTCTCTCCTGCTCCCGGGAATATCCCCGTCTCTCTCTCTCTCACGCACCCGGGAATATCCACGTCTCTCTCTGTCCATCCAGCTCCCGGGAATATCCCCGTCACTCTCTCTCTCTCTCTCTCTCCCGCTCCCGGGAATATCGCCGTCTCCCTCTCTCTCTCTCCCGCTCCCGGGAATATCCTCTTCTCTCTCTGTCTGCCCCGCTCCCAGAATATCCCCATCTCTCTTTCTCACCCGCTCCCTGGAATATCCACGTCTCTCTCTCTAGCTCTCTCTCCCGCTCCCGGGAATATCCCCGTCTCTCTCTCTCTCTCCCCGCTCCCGGGAATATCCCCGTCTCTCTATCTCTCTCTCCCATTCCCTGGAATATCCCCGTTTCTATCTCTCTCTCTCCCGCTCCCGGAAATATCCCCGTCTCTCTCTCTAGCTCTCTCTCCCGCTCCCGGGAATATCCCCATCTCTCTCTCTCTCTCTCCCGCTCCCGGGAATATCCCCGTCTCTCTCTCTCTCTCCCACTCCCGGGAATATCCCATTCTCTCTCTCTCTCTCTCACGCTCCCGGGAATATCCCCGTCACTCTCTCTCTCTCTCTCTCTCACTCACCCGCTCACGGGAATATCCCCGTCTCTTTCTGTCGCTCTCGCTCCCGGGAATACCCCCGGCTCTCTCTCCCCTCGCGGGAATATCCCCATCTCTCTCCCTCTCTCTCTCTACCCCGGCTGGGAATATCCCCGTCTCTCTCTAACTCTCCCGCACCCGGGAATATCCCCGTCTCTCTTTCTCTCCCGCTGCCGGGAATATCCCTGTCTCTCTCTCTCTCTCTCCCGCTCCCGGAAATATCCCCGCCTCTCTCTCTCTCCCGCTCCCGGGGATGTCACCGTCCCTCTCTCTCTCTTCCGCTCCCGGGAAAATTCCCGTCTCTCTCTCTCTCACTCCCGCTCCCGGGAATGTCACCGTCCCTCTCTCTCTCTTCCGCTCCCGGGAAAATCCCCGTCTCTCTCTCTCTCTCTCTCCCGCTGCTGGGAATATCCCCGTCTCTCTCTCTCTCTCTGTCTCTCTCTCTCTCCCACTCCCGGGAATATCCCCGTCTCTCTCTCTCTCTCTCGTTCCCGGAAATATCCCCGTCTCTCTCTCTCTCTCTCCCGCTGCTGGGTATATCTCCGTCTCTCTCTCTCTCTGTCTCTCTCTCCCTCTCCCACTCCCGGGAATATCCCCGTCTCTCTCTCTCTCTCCCGCTCCCGGGAATATCCCCGTCTCTCTCTCTCTCTCTCGCTCCCGGGAATATCCCCGTCTCTCTCTCTCTCTCGTTCCCGGGAATATCCCTGTCTCTCTCTCTCTCTCTCCCCCTCCCGCGAATATCCCCGTCTCTCTCTCCCGCTACCGGGAATATCCCCGTCTCTCTCCCTCTCTCCCCGCTCCCGCGAATATCCCCGCTTCTCTCTCTCTCTCCCGCTCCCAGGAATATCCCCGTCTCTCTCTCTCTCTCTCCCGCTCCCGGGAATATCCCCATCTCTCTCTCTCTCTCTCTCCCGGGAACATCGCCGTCTCCCTCTCTCCCGCTCCCGGGAATATCCCCGTCTCTCTCTCTCTCTCCCGCTCCCGGGAATATCCCCGTCTCTCTCTCTCTCTCCCGGGAACATCGCCGTCTCTCTCTCTCTCGCTCTCTCTCCCGCTCCCGGGAATATCCCCGTCTCTCTGTCTCTCTCCCACTACCGGGAATATCCGCGTCTCTCCCGCTCCAGGGAATATCCCCGTCTCTCTCTATCTCCCGCTCCCGGGAATATCCCCGTCTCTCAGTCTCTCTCCCACTACCGGGAATATCCGCATCTCTCCCGCTCCAGGGAATATCCCCGTCTCTCTCTATCTCTCCCACTCCCGGGAATATCCCTGTCTCTCTCTCTCACTCACCCGCTCACGGGAAGATCCCCGTCTCTCTCGGTCGCTCCCGGGAATATCCCCGGCTCTCTCTCTCTGCCCTCGCGGGAAACTCCCCATCTCTCTCTCTCTCTCTCTCTGTCCCCCGGCTGGGAATATCCCCGCCTCCATCTCTCTCTCACTCCCGGCCCCGGGAATATCCCCGTCTCTCTCTCTCTCTCTCTCTCCTGCTCCCGGGAATATCCCCATCTCTCTCTCTCTCTCCCGCTCCCGGGAATATCCCCATCTCGCTCTCCCTCTCTCTCTCTGTCTCCCACTGCCGGGAATATCCCCGTCTCTCTCGCTCTCTCTCTCTCCCGCTCCCGGGAATATCCCCGTCTCTCTCTCTCTCTCTCTCCCGCTCCTGGGAATATCCCCGTCTCTCTTTCTCTCTCTCTCTCTCTCTCTCGTTCCCGGAAATATCCCCGTTTCTCTCTCTCCCGCTCCGTGGAATATCCCATCTCTCTCTCTGTCTCTCCTGCTCCCGGGAATATCCCCATCTCTCTCTAACTCTCCCGCACCCGGGAATATCCCCGTCTCCCTTTCTCTTCTGCTCCCGGGAATATCCCTGTCTCTCTCTCTCTCTCCCGCTCCCGGGAATGTCACCGTCCCTCTCTCTCTCTTCCGCTCCCGGGAATATCCCCGTCTCTCTCTCTCTCTCTCTCCCGCTCCTGGAAATATCCCCGTCTCTCTCTCTCTGTCTCTCTCTCTCCCACTCCCGGGAATATCCCCGCCTCTCTCTCTCTCTCCCGCTCCCGGGAATGTCACCGTCCCTCTCTCTCTCTTCCGCTCCCGGGAATATCCCCGTCGCTCTCTCTGTCTCTCCCGCTCCTGGGAATATCCCCGTCTCTCTCTCTCTGTCTCTCTCTCTCTCTCTCCCACTCCCGGGAATATCCCCGTCTCTCTCTCTCTCTCTCTCTCTAGTTCCGGGAAATATCCCCGTCTCTCTCTCTCTCTCTCCCGCTCCCGGGAATATCCCCGTCTCTCTCTCTCTCTCTCTCTCCAGCTCCCGGGAATATCCCCGTCTCTCTCTCTCTCACGCACCCGGGAATATCCACGTCTCTCTCTGTCCATCCAGCTCCCGGGAATATCCCCGTCACTCTCTCTCTCTCTCTCTCCCGCTCCCGGGAATATCGCCGTCTCCCTCTCTCTCTCTCCCGCTCCCGGGAATATCCTCTTCTCTCTCTGTCTGCCCCGCTCCCAGAATATCCCCATCTCTCTTTCTCACCCGCTCCCTGGAATATCCCCGTCTCTCTCTCTAGCTCTCTCTCCCGCTCCCGGGAATATCCCCGTCTCTCTCTCTCTCTCCCCGCTCCCGGGAATATCCCCGTCTCTCTATCTCTCTCTCCCATTCCCTGGAATATCCCCGTTTCTATCTCTCTCTCTCCCGCTCCCGGAAATATCCCCGTCTCTCTCTCTAGCTCTCTCTCCCGCTCCCGGGAATATCCCCATCTCTCTCTCTCTCTCTCCCGCTCCCGGGAATATCCCCGTCTCTCTCTCTCTCTCCCACTACCGGGAATATCCCCGTCTCTCCCGCTCCAGGGAATATCCCCATCTCTCTCTGTCTCTCCTGCTCCCGGGAATATCCCCGTCTCTCTATCTCTCCCACTCCCGGGAATATCCCATTCTCTCTCTCTCTCTCTCACGCTCCCGGGAATATCCCCGTCACTCTCTCTCTCTCTCTCTCTCACTCACCCGCTCACGGGAATATCCCCGTCTCTTTATGTCGCTCTCGCTCCCGGGAATACCCCCGGCTCTCTCTCCCCTCGCGGGAATATCCCCATCTCTCTCCCTCTCTCTCTCTACCCCGGCTGGGAATATCCCCGTCTCTCTCTAACTCTCCCGCACCCGGGAATATCCCCGTCTCTCTTTCTCTCCCGCTGCCGGGAATATCCCTGTCTCTCTCTCTCTCTCTCCCGCTCCCGGAAATATCCCCGCCTCTCTCTCTCTCCCGCTCCCGGGAATGTCACCGTCCCTCTCTCTCTCTTCCGCTCCCGGGAAAATTCCCGTCTCTCTCTCTCTCACTCCCGCTCCCGGGAATGTCACCGTCCCTCTCTCTCTCTTCCGCTCCCGGGAAAATCCCCGTCTCTCTCTCTCTCTCTCTCCCGCTGCTGGGAATATCCCCGTCTCTCTCTCTCTCTGTCTCTCTCTCTCTCTCCCACTCCCGGGAATATCCCCGTCTCTCTCTCTCTCTCTCGTTCCCGGAAATATCCCCGTCTCTCTCTCTCTCTCTCTCCCGCTGCTGGGAATATCTCCGTCTCTCTCTCTCTCTGTCTCTCTCTCTCTCTCCCACTCCCGGGAATATCCCCGTCTCTCTCTCTCTCTCCCGCTCCCGGGAATATCCCCGTCTCTCTCTCTCTCTCTCGCTCCCGGGAATATCCCCGTCTCTCTCTCTCTCTCGTTCCCGGGAATATCCCTGTCTCTCTCTCTCTCTCTCCCCCTCCCGCGAATATCCCCGTCTCTCTCTCCCGCTCCCGGGAATATCCCCGTCTCTCTCTCTCTCTCCCCGCTCCCGCGAATATCCCCGCTTCTCTCTCTCTCTCCCGCTCCCGGGAATATCCCCGTCTCTCTCTCCCTCTCTCCCGCTCCCGGGAATATCCCCATCTCTCTCTCTCTCTCTCTCCCGGGAACATCGCCGTCTCCCTCTCTCCCGCTCCCGGGAATATCCCCGTCTCTCTCTCTCTCTCCCGCTCCCGGGAATATCCCCGTCTCTCTCTCTCTCTCCCGGGAACATCGCCGTCTCTCTCTCTCGCTCTCTCTCCCGCTCCCGGGAATATCCCCGTCTCTCTGTCTCTCTCCCACTACCGGGAATATCCGCGTCTTTCCCGCTCCAGGGAATATCCCCGTCTCTCTCTATCTCCCGCTCCCGGGAATATCCCCGTCTCTCAGTCTCTCTCCCACTACCGGGAATATCCGCATCTCTCCCGCTCCAGGGAATATCCCCGTCTCTCTCTATCTCTCCCACTCCCGGGAATATCCCTGTCTCTCTCTCTCACTCACCCGCTCACGGGAAGATCCCCGTCTCTCTCGGTCGCTCCCGGGAATATCCCCGGCTCTCTCTCTCTGCCCTCGCGGGAATATCCCCATCTCTCTCTCTCTCTCTCTCTGTCCCCCGGCTGGGAATATCCCCGCCTCCATCTCTCTCTCACTCCTGGCCCCGGGAATATCCCCGTCTCTCTCTCTTCTCTCTCTCTCCTGCTCCCGGGAATATCCCCATCTCTCTCTAACTCTCCCGCACCCGGGAATATCCCCGTCTCCCTTTCTCTTCCGCTCCCGGGAATATCCCTGTCTCTCTCTCTCTCTCTCTCTCCCGCTCCCGGGAATGTCACCGTCCCTCTCTCTCTCTTCCGCTCCCGGGAATATCCCCGTCTCTCTCTCTCTCTCTCCCCTGGCGGGAATATCCCCATCTCTCTCCCTCTCTCTCTCTATCCCGGCTGGGAATATCCACGTCTCTCTCTGTCTCTCCTGCTCCCGGGAATATCCCCATCTCTCTCTAACTCTCCCGCACCCGGGAATATCCCCGACTCTCTTTCTCTCCCGGGAATATCCCTGTCTCTCTCTCTCTCTCTCCCACTCCCGGGAATATCCCCGCCTCTCTCTCCCGCTCCCGGGAATGTCACCGTCCCTCTCTCTCTCTTCCGCTCCCGGGAAAATCCCCGTCTCTCTCTCTCTCTCTCCCGCTCCCGGGAAAATCCCCGTCTCTCTCTCTCTCTCTCCCGCTGCTGGGAATATCCCCGTCTCTCTCTCTCTCTCTATCTCTCTCTCCCACTCCCGGGTATATCCCCATCTCTCTCTCTCTCCCGCTCCCGGGAATATCCCCGTCTTTCTCTGTCTCTCCTGCTCCCTGGAATATCGCCATCTCCCTCTCTCTCTCTCCCTCTCTCCCGCTTCCAGAATATCCCCATCTCTCTCTCTCCCGCTCCCAGGAAAATCCCCATTACGCTCTCTTTCTCCCACTCACGGGAATATCCCCGTCTCTCACTCTCTCTCTCTCCCGCTCCCGGGAATATCCCTGTCACTCTCTCTCTCTCTCTCACGCTTCCGGGAATATCCCAGTCTCTCTTTCTCTCTCTCTCCCGCTCCCGGGAATATCCCCATCTCTCTCTCTCTCTCCCGCTCCTGGGAATATCCCCGTCTCTCTGTCTCTCCCGCTCCCGGGAATATCCCCATTTCTCTCTCTCTCTCTCTCTCTCGCTCCCGGGAATATCCCAGTCTCTTTTTCTCTCTCTCTCTCCCGGGAATATCCCCGTCTCTCTCTCTCTCCCGCTCCCGGGAATATCCCCATCTCTCTCTCTCTCTCCCGCTCCCGGGAATATCCCCATCTCGCTCTCCCTCTCTCTCTCTGTCTCCCACTGCCGGGAATATCCCCGTCTCTCTCGCTCTCTCTCTCTCCCGCTCCCGGGAATATCCCCGTCTCTCTCTCTCTCTCTCTCTCTCTCCCGCTCCTGGGAATATCCCCGTCTCTCTTTCTCTCTCTCTCTCTCTCTCTCGTTCCCGGAAATATCCCCGTTTCTCTCTCTCCCGCTCCGTGGGATATCCCATCTCTCTCTCTGTCTCTCCTGCTCCCGGGAATATCCCCATCTCTCTCTAACTCTCCCGCACCCGGGAATATCCCCGTCTCCCTTTCTCTTCCGCCCCCGGGAATATCCCTGTCTCTCTCTCTCTCTCCCGCTCCCGGGAATGTCACCGTCCCTCTCTCTCTCTTCCGCTCCCGGGAATATCCCCGTCTCTCTCTCTCTGTCTCTCTCTCTCTCTCCCACTCCCGGGAATATCCCCGCCTCTCTCTCTCTCTCCCGCTCCCGGGAATGTCACCGTCCCTCTCTCTCTCTTCCGCTCCCGGGAATATCCCCGTCGCTCTCTCTGTCTCTCCCGCTCCTGGGAATATCCCCGTCTCTCTCTCTCTGTCTCTCTCTCTCTCTCCCACTCCCGGTAATATCCCCGTCTCTCTCTCTCTCTCTCTCTCTCGTTCCGGGAAATATCCCCGTCTCTCTCTCTCTCTCTCCCGCTCCTGGGAATATCCCCGTCTCTCTCTCTCTGTCTCTCTCTCTCTCTCCCACTCCCGGGAATATCCCCGTCTCTCTCTCTCTCTCTCTCTCTCCAGCTCCCGGGATTATCCCCGTCTCTCTCTCTCTCTCTCTTACTCTCCCGGGAATATACCTGTCTCTCTCTCTCTCTCTCCTGCTCCCGGGCATATCCCCGTCTCTCTCTCTCTCACGCACCCGGGAATATCCACGTCTCTCTCTGTCCATCCAGCTCCCGGGAATATCCCCGTCACTCTCTCTCTCTCTCTCTCCCGCTCCCGGGAATATCGCCGTCTCCCTCTCTCTCTCTCCCGCTCCCGGGAATATCCTCTTCTCTCTCTGTCTGCCCCGCTCCCAGAATATCCCCATCTCTCTTTCTCACCCGCTCCCTGGAATATCCCCGTCTCTCTCTCTAGCTCTCTCTCCCGCTCCCGGGAATATCCCCGTCTCTCTCTCTCTCTCCCCGCTCCCGGGAATATCCCCGTCTCTCTCTCTCTCTCTCCCATTCCCTGGAATATCCCCGTTTCTATCTCTCTCTCTCCCGCTCCCGGAAATATCCCCGTCTCTCTCTCTGGCTCTCTCTCCCGCTCCCGGGAATATCCCCATCTCTCTCTCTCTCTCTCCCGCTCCCGGGAATATCCCTGTCTCTCTCTCTCTCTCCCACTACCGGGAATATCCCCGTCTCTCCCGCTCCAGGGAATATCCCCGTCTCTCTCTGTCTCTCTTGCTCCCGGGAATATCCCCGTCTCTCTATCTCTCCCACTCCCGGGAATATCCCATTCTCTCTCTCTCTCTCTCACCCTCCCGGGAATATCCCCGTCACTCTCTCTCTCTCTCTCTCTCACTCACCCGCTCACAGGAATATCCCCGTCTCTTTCTGTCGCTCTCGCTCCCGGGAATACCCTCGGCTCTCTCTCTCTCTCCCCTCGCGGGAATATCCCCATCTCTCTCCCTCTCTCTCTCTACCCCGGCTGGGAATATGCCCGTCTCTCTCTAACTCTCCCGCACCCGGGAATATCCCCGTCTCTCTTTCTCTCCCGCTGCCGGGAATATCCCTGTCTCTCTCTCTCTCTCTCCCGCTCCCAGAAATATCCCCGCCTCTCTCTCTCTCCCGCTCTCGGGAATGTCACCGTCCCTTTCTCTCTCTTCCGCTCCCGGGAAAATTCCCATCTCTCTCTCTTTCACTCCCGCTCCCGGGAATGTCACCGTCCCTCTCTCTCTCTTCCGCTCCCGGGAAAATCCCCGTCTCTCTCTCTCTCTCTCCCGCTGCTGGGAATATCCCCGTCTCTCTCTCTCTGTCTCTCTCTCTCTCTCCCACTCCCGGGAATATCCCCGTCTCTCTCGTTCCCGGAAATATCCCCGTCTCTCTCTCTCTCTCTCCCGCTGCTGGGAATATCTCCGTCTCTCTCTCTCTCTGTCTCTCTCTCTCTCTCCCACTCCCGGGAATATCCCCGTCTCTCTCTCTCTCTCCCGCTCCCGGGAATATCCCCGTCTCTCTCTCTCTCTCTCACTCCCGGGAATATCCCCGTCTCTCTCTCTCTCTCGTTCCCGGGAATATCCCTGTCTCTCTCTCTCTCTCTCCCCCTCCCGCGAATATCCCCGTCTCTCTCTCCCGCTCCCGGGAATATCCCCGTCTCTCTCTCTCCCCGCTCCCGCGAATATCCCCGCTTCTCTCTCTCTCTCCCGCTCCCGGGAATATCCCCGTCTCTCTCTCTCTCTGTCCCGCTCCCGGGAATATCCCCATCTCTCTCTCTCTCTCTCTCTCCCGGGAACATCGCCGTCTCCCTCTCTCCCGCTCCCGGGAATATCCCCGTCTCTCTCTCTCTCTCCCGCTCCCGGGAATATCCCCGTCTCTCTCTCTCTCTCTCTCCCGGGAACATCGCCGTCTCTCTCTCTCTCGCTCTCTCTCCCGCTCCCGGGAATATCCCCGTCTCTCTGTCTCTCTCCCACTACCGGGAATATCCGCGTCTCTCCCGCTCCAGGGAATTTCCCCGTCTCTCTCTATCTCCCGCTCCCGGGAATATCCCCGTCTCTCAGTCTCTCTCCCACTACCGGGAATATCCGCGTCTCTCCCGCTCCAGGGAATATCCCCGTCTCTCTCTATCTCTCCCACTCCCGGGAATATCCCTGTCTCTCTCTCTCACTCACCCGCTCACGGGAAGATCCCCGTCTCTCTCGGTCGCTCCCGGGAATATCCCCGGCTCTCTCTCTCTCCCCTCGCGGGAATATCCCCATCTCTCTCTCTCTCTCTGTCCCCCGGCTGGGAATATCCCCGCCTCCATCTCTCTCTCACTCCCGGCCCCGGGAATATCCCTGTCTCTCTCTCTCTCTCTCCTGCTCCCGGGAATATCCCCATCTCTCTCTAACTCTCCCGCACCCGGGAAT
Source organism: Scyliorhinus torazame (assembly GCF_047496885.1). Classification (NCBI taxonomy): domain Eukaryota; kingdom Metazoa; phylum Chordata; class Chondrichthyes; order Carcharhiniformes; family Scyliorhinidae; genus Scyliorhinus; species Scyliorhinus torazame. Next base: position 44,162,194 of record NC_092733.1, on the reverse strand, counting down.
ATCCCCGTCTCCCTTTCTCTTCCGCTCCCGGGAATATCCCTGTCTCTCTCTCTCTCTCTCTCTCCCGGTCCCGGGAATGTCACCGTCCCTCTCTCTCTCTTCCGCTCCCGGGAATATCCCCGTCTCTCTCTCTCTCTCTCCCCTGGCGGGAATATCCCCATCTCTCTCCCTCTCTCTCTCTATCCCGGCTGGGAATATCCCCGTCTCTCTCTGTCTCTCCTGCTCCCGGGAATATCCCCATCTCTCTCTAACTCTCCCGCACCCGGGAATATCCCCGTCTCTCGTTCTCTCCCGGGAATATCCCTGTCTCTCTCTCTCTCTCTCCCGCTCCCGGGAATATCCCCGCCTCTCTCTCTCTCTCCCGCTCCCGGGAATGTCACCGTCCCTCTCTCTCTCTTCCGCTCCCGGGAAAATCCCCGTCTCTCTCTCTCTCTCTCCCGCTCCCGGGAAAATCCCCGTCTCTCTCTCTCTCTCTCTCCCGCTGCTGGGAATATCCCCGTCTCTCTTTCCCTCTCTCTCTCCCTCTCCCGGGAATATCCCCGTCTCTCTCTGTCTCTCCAGCTCCCGGGAATATCCCCGTCTCTCTCTCTCTCTTCCGCTCCCAGAATATTCCCATCTCTCTCTCTCTCTCCCGTTCCCGGGAATATCCCCGTCTCTCTCTATCTCTCCCACTACCGGGAATATCCCCGTCGCTCCCGCTCCCGGGAGTATCCCTTTCTCTGTCTCTCCCGCTCCCAGGATATCACCGTCTCTCTCTTTCTCTCCCGCTCCCTGGAATATCCCCGTCTCTCTCTTTCTCTCCCTGGAATATCCCCGTCTCTCTCTCTCTCTCCCACTACCGGGAATATCCCCGTCTCTCTCTCTCTCTCCCACTACCGGGAATATCCCCGTCTCTCCCGCTCCCGGGAATATCCCCGTCTCTCTCTTTCTCTCCCTGGAATATCCCCGTCTCTCTCTCTCGATCTCTCTCCCGCTCCAAGAATATCCCAGTCTCTATCTCTCTATCTATCTCTCCCACTCCCGGGTATATCCCCATCTCTCTCTCTCTCCCGCTCCCGGGAATATCCCCGTCTTTCTCTGTCTCCCCTGCTCCCTGGAATATCGCCATCTCCCTCTCTCTCTCTCCCTCTCTCCCGCTTCCAGAATATCCCCATCTCTCTCTCTCCCGCTCCCAGGAAAATCCCCATTACGCTCTCTTTCTCCCACTCACGGGAATATCCCCGTCTCTCTCTCTCTCTCTCCCGCTCCCGGGAATATCCCCGTCTCTCTCTCTCTCGCCCGCTCCCTGGAATATCCCCATTAATTTCTCTCTCCCGCTCCCGGGAATATCGCCGTCTCTCTCTCTCTCCCTGGAATATCCCCGTCTCTCTCTCTCGCACTCTCTCCCGCTATCGGGAATATTCCCATCTCTCTCTCTCCCGCTCCCAGAATATCCCAGTCTCTCTCTCTCTATCTCTCGCTCACATTCCCGGGAATATCCCCATCTCTCTCGCTCTCCCGCTCCCGGGAATATCCCCGTCTCTCTCTGTCTCTCCCACTCCCGGGAATATCGCCGTCTCCCTCTCTCTCTCTCTCCTGCTCCCAGAATATCCCCATCTCTCTCTCTCCCGTTCCCGGGAATATCCCCGTTTCTCTCTCTTTCTCCCACTCCCGGGAATATTCCCTTCTCTCTCTCTCTCTCTCCCGCACGTGGGAATATCCCCGTCTCTCTCTCTCTCTCTCGCTCTCCCGCTCCCTGGAATATCCCCATCTCTCTCTCTCTCCCGCTCCCGGGAATATCGCCGTCTCTCTCTCTCTCTCTCCCGCTCCTGGGAATATCCCCGTCTCTCTCTCTCTCCCATTCCCAGGAATATCCCTGTCTCTCTCTCTCTCTCTCCCGCTCCCGGGAATATCCCAGTCTCTCTTTCTCTCTCTCTCTCTCACTCTCTCCCGCTCCTGGGAATATCACCGTCTCTCTCTCTCTATCCCGCTCCCCGGAATATCGCCGCCTCTCTCTCTCTCTCTCTCCTGCTCCTGGGAATATCCCCATCTCTCTCTCTCTCTCTCCCGCTCCCGGGAATATCCCTGTCTCTCTCTCTCTCTCCCACTACCGGGAATATCCCCGTCTCTCCCGCTCCAGGGAATATCCCCGTCTCTCTCTGTCTCTCTTGCTCCCGGGAATATCCCCGTCTCTCTATCTCTCCCACTCCCGGGAATATCCCATTCTCTCTCTCTCTCTCTCACCCTCCCGGGAATATCCCCGTCACTCTCTCTCTCTCTCTCTCTCACTCACCCGCTCACAGGAATATCCCCGTCTCTTTCTGTCGCTCTCGCTCCCGGGAATACCCTCGGCTCTCTCTCTCTCTCCCCTCGCGGGAATATCCCCATCTCTCTCCCTCTCTCTCTCTACCCCGGCTGGGAATATGCCCGTCTCTCTCTAACTCTCCCGCACCCGGGAATATCCCCGTCTCTCTTTCTCTCCCGCTGCCGGGAATATCCCTGTCTCTCTCTCTCTCTCTCCCGCTCCCAGAAATATCCCCGCCTCTCTCTCTCTCCCGCTCTCGGGAATGTCACCGTCCCTTTCTCTCTCTTCCGCTCCCGGGAAAATTCCCATCTCTCTCTCTTTCACTCCCGCTCCCGGGAATGTCACCGTCCCTCTCTCTCTCTTCCGCTCCCGGGAAAATCCCCGTCTCTCTCTCTCTCTCTCCCGCTGCTGGGAATATCCCCGTCTCTCTCTCTCTGTCTCTCTCTCTCTCTCCCACTCCCGGGAATATCCCCGTCTCTCTCGTTCCCGGAAATATCCCCGTCTCTCTCTCTCTCTCTCCCGCTGCTGGGAATATCTCCGTCTCTCTCTCTCTCTGTCTCTCTCTCTCTCTCCCACTCCCGGGAATATCCCCGTCTCTCTCTCTCTCTCCCGCTCCCGGGAATATCCCCGTCTCTCTCTCTCTCTCTCACTCCCGGGAATATCCCCGTCTCTCTCTCTCTCTCGTTCCCGGGAATATCCCTGTCTCTCTCTCTCTCTCTCCCCCTCCCGCGAATATCCCCGTCTCTCTCTCCCGCTCCCGGGAATATCCCCGTCTCTCTCTCTCCCCGCTCCCGCGAATATCCCCGCTTCTCTCTCTCTCTCCCGCTCCCGGGAATATCCCCGTCTCTCTCTCTCTCTGTCCCGCTCCCGGGAATATCCCCATCTCTCTCTCTCTCTCTCTCTCCCGGGAACATCGCCGTCTCCCTCTCTCCCGCTCCCGGGAATATCCCCGTCTCTCTCTCTCTCTCCCGCTCCCGGGAATATCCCCGTCTCTCTCTCTCTCTCTCTCCCGGGAACATCGCCGTCTCTCTCTCTCTCGCTCTCTCTCCCGCTCCCGGGAATATCCCCGTCTCTCTGTCTCTCTCCCACTACCGGGAATATCCGCGTCTCTCCCGCTCCAGGGAATTTCCCCGTCTCTCTCTATCTCCCGCTCCCGGGAATATCCCCGTCTCTCAGTCTCTCTCCCACTACCGGGAATATCCGCGTCTCTCCCGCTCCAGGGAATATCCCCGTCTCTCTCTATCTCTCCCACTCCCGGGAATATCCCTGTCTCTCTCTCTCACTCACCCGCTCACGGGAAGATCCCCGTCTCTCTCGGTCGCTCCCGGGAATATCCCCGGCTCTCTCTCTCTCCCCTCGCGGGAATATCCCCATCTCTCTCTCTCTCTCTGTCCCCCGGCTGGGAATATCCCCGCCTCCATCTCTCTCTCACTCCCGGCCCCGGGAATATCCCTGTCTCTCTCTCTCTCTCTCCTGCTCCCGGGAATATCCCCATCTCTCTCTAACTCTCCCGCACCCGGGAATATCCCCGTCTCCCTTTCTCTTCCGCTCCCGGGAATATCCCTGTCTCTCTCTCTCTCTCTCTCTCCCGGTCCCGGGAATGTCACCGTCCCTCTCTCTCTCTTCCGCTCCCGGGAATATCCCCGTCTCTCTCTCTCTCTCTCCCCTGGCGGGAATATCCCCATCTCTCTCCCTCTCTCTCTCTATCCCGGCTGGGAATATCCCCGTCTCTCTCTGTCTCTCCTGCTCCCGGGAATATCCCCATCTCTCTCTAACTCTCCCGCACCCGGGAATATCCCCGTCTCTCGTTCTCTCCCGGGAATATCCCTGTCTCTCTCTCTCTCTCTCCCGCTCCCGGGAATATCCCCGCCTCTCTCTCTCTCTCCCGCTCCCGGGAATGTCACCGTCCCTCTCTCTCTCTTCCGCTCCCGGGAAAATCCCCGTCTCTCTCTCTCTCTCTCCCGCTCCCGGGAAAATCCCCGTCTCTCTCTCTCTCTCTCTCCCGCTGCTGGGAATATCCCCGTCTCTCTTTCCCTCTCTCTCTCCCTCTCCCGGGAATATCCCCGTCTCTCTCTGTCTCTCCAGCTCCCGGGAATATCCCCGTCTCTCTCTCTCTCTTCCGCTCCCAGAATATTCCCATCTCTCTCTCTCTCTCCCGTTCCCGGGAATATCCCCGTCTCTCTCTATCTCTCCCACTACCGGGAATATCCCCGTCGCTCCCGCTCCCGGGAGTATCCCTTTCTCTGTCTCTCCCGCTCCCAGGATATCACCGTCTCTCTCTTTCTCTCCCGCTCCCTGGAATATCCCCGTCTCTCTCTTTCTCTCCCTGGAATATCCCCGTCTCTCTCTCTCTCTCCCACTACCGGGAATATCCCCGTCTCTCTCTCTCTCTCCCACTACCGGGAATATCCCCGTCTCTCCCGCTCCCGGGAATATCCCCGTCTCTCTCTTTCTCTCCCTGGAATATCCCCGTCTCTCTCTCTCGATCTCTCTCCCGCTCCAAGAATATCCCAGTCTCTATCTCTCTATCTATCTCTCCCACTCCCGGGTATATCCCCATCTCTCTCTCTCTCCCGCTCCCGGGAATATCCCCGTCTTTCTCTGTCTCCCCTGCTCCCTGGAATATCGCCATCTCCCTCTCTCTCTCTCCCTCTCTCCCGCTTCCAGAATATCCCCATCTCTCTCTCTCCCGCTCCCAGGAAAATCCCCATTACGCTCTCTTTCTCCCACTCACGGGAATATCCCCGTCTCTCTCTCTCTCTCTCCCGCTCCCGGGAATATCCCCGTCTCTCTCTCTCTCGCCCGCTCCCTGGAATATCCCCATTAATTTCTCTCTCCCGCTCCCGGGAATATCGCCGTCTCTCTCTCTCTCCCTGGAATATCCCCGTCTCTCTCTCTCGCACTCTCTCCCGCTATCGGGAATATTCCCATCTCTCTCTCTCCCGCTCCCAGAATATCCCAGTCTCTCTCTCTCTATCTCTCGCTCACATTCCCGGGAATATCCCCATCTCTCTCGCTCTCCCGCTCCCGGGAATATCCCCGTCTCTCTCTGTCTCTCCCACTCCCGGGAATATCGCCGTCTCCCTCTCTCTCTCTCTCCTGCTCCCAGAATATCCCCATCTCTCTCTCTCCCGTTCCCGGGAATATCCCCGTTTCTCTCTCTTTCTCCCACTCCCGGGAATATTCCCTTCTCTCTCTCTCTCTCTCCCGCACGTGGGAATATCCCCGTCTCTCTCTCTCTCTCTCGCTCTCCCGCTCCCTGGAATATCCCCATCTCTCTCTCTCTCCCGCTCCCGGGAATATCGCCGTCTCTCTCTCTCTCTCTCCCGCTCCTGGGAATATCCCCGTCTCTCTCTCTCTCCCATTCCCAGGAATATCCCTGTCTCTCTCTCTCTCTCTCCCGCTCCCGGGAATATCCCAGTCTCTCTTTCTCTCTCTCTCTCTCACTCTCTCCCGCTCCTGGGAATATCACCGTCTCTCTCTCTCTATCCCGCTCCCCGGAATATCGCCGCCTCTCTCTCTCTCTCTCTCCTGCTCCTGGGAATATCCCCGTCTCTCTCCCTCTCCTGCGACCGGGAATATCCCCGTCTCTCTCTCTCTCTCTCTCCCGCTCCCGGGAATATCCCAGTCTCTCTTTCTCTCTCTCTCTCTCTCTCCTGCTCCCGGGAATATCCCCGTCTCTCTCTCTCTCGCCCGCTCCCCGGAATATCCCCGTCTCTCTCTCTCTCTCACTCTCTCGCTCCCGGGATTATCCCCATCTCTCTCTCTCACTTGCTATCAAGAGAGAGAGAACAGGTGCTACATGTCCTTGATATGTATGTCCCTGTCAGGCAGGGAAGAGATGGTCGAGTGAGGGAACCATGGTTGACAAGAGAGGTTGAATGTCTTGTTAAGAGGAAAAAGGTGACTTATGTAAGGCTGAGGAAACAAGGTTCAGACAGGGCATTGGAGGGATACAAGATAGCCAGGAGGGAACTGAAGAAAGGGATTAGGAGAGCTAAGAGAGGGCATGAACAATCTTTGGCGGGTAGGATCAAGGAAAACCCCAAGGCCTTTTACACATATGTGAGAAATATGAGAATGACTAGAGCGAGGGTAGGTCCAATCAAGGACAGTAGCGGGAGATTGTGTATTGAGTCTGAAGAGATAGGAGAGGTCTTGAATGAGTACTTTTCTTCTGTATTTACAAATGAGAGGGGCGATATTGTTGGAGAGGACAGTGTGAAACAGATTGGTAAGCTCGAGGAAATACTTGTTAGGAAGGAAGATGTGTTGGGCATTTTGAAAAACTTGAGGATAGACAAGTCCCCCGGGCCTGACGGGATATATCCAAGGATTCTATGGGAAGCAAGAGATGAAATTGCAGAGCCGTTGGCAATTATCTTTTCATCCTCACTGTCAACAGGGGTGGTACCAGGGGATTGGAGAGTGGCGAATGTCGTGCCCCTGTTCAAAAAAGGAACTAGGGATAACCCTGGGAATTACAGGCCAGTTAGTCTTACTTCGGTGGTAGGCAAAGTAATGGAAAGGGTACTGAAGGACAGGATTTCTGAGCATCTGGGAAGACACTGCTTGATTAGGGATAGTCAGCACGGATTTGTGAGGGGTAGGTCTTGCCTAACAAATCTTATTGAATTCTTTGAGGAGGTGACCAAGCATGTGGATGAAGGTAAAGCAGTGGATGTAGTGTACATGGATTTTAGTAAGGCATTTGATAAAGTTCCCCATGGTAGGCTTAAGCAGAAAGTAAGGAGGCATGGGATAGTGGGAAATTTGGCCAGTTGGATAACAAACTGGCTAACCGATAGAAGTCAGAGAGTGGTGGTGGATGGCAAATATTCAGCCTGGATCCCAGTTACCAGTGGCGTACCGCAGGGATCAGTTCTGGGTCCTCTGCTGTTTGTGATTTTCATTAATGACTTGGATGAGGGAGTTGAAGGGTGGGTCAGTAAATTTGCAGACGATACAAAGATTGGTGGAGTTGTGGATAGTAAGGAGGGCTGTTGTCGGCTGCAAAGAGACATAGAATGGATGCAGAGCTGGGCTGAGAAGTGGCAGATGGAGTTTAACCCTGAAAAGTGTGAGGTTGTCCATTTTGGAAGGACAAATATGAATGCGGAATACAGGGTTAACGGTAGAGTTCTTGGCAATGTGGAGGAGCAGAGAGATCTTGGGGTCTATGTTCATACATCTTTGAAAGTTGCCACTCAAGTGGATAGAGCTGTGAAGAAGGCCTATGGTGTGCTCGCGTTCATTAACAGAGGGATTGAATTTAAGAGCCGTGAGGTGATGATGCAGCTGTACAAAACTTTGGTAAGGCCACATTTGGAGTACTGTGTACAGTTCTGGTCGCCTCATTTTAGGAAGGATGTGGAAGCTCTGGAAAAGGTGCAAAGAAGATTTACCAGGATGTTGCCTGGAATGGAGAGTAGGTCTTACGAGGAAAGGTTGAGGGTGCTAGGCCTTTTCTCATTAGAGCGGAGAAGGATGAGGGGCGACTTGATAGAGGTTTATAAGATGATCAGGGGAATAGATAGAGTAGACAGTCAGAGACTTTTTCCCCGGGTGGAACACACCATTACAAGGGGACATAAATTTAAGGTGAAAGGTGGAAGATATAGGAGCGATATCAGAGGTAGGTTCTTTACCCAGAGAGTAGTGGGGGCATGTAATGCACTGCCTGTGGAAGTAGTTGAGTCGGAAACATTAGGGACCTTCAAGCAGCTATTGGATAGGTACATGGATTACGGTAAAATGATATAGTGTAGATTTATTTGTTCTCAAGGGCAGCACGGTAGCATTGTGGGTAGCACAATTGCTTCACAGCTCCAGGGTCGCAGGTTCGATTCCGGATTGGGTCATTGTCTGTGCGGAGTCTGCACGTCCTCCCCGTGTCTGCGTGGGTTTCCTCCGGGTGCTCCGGTTTCCTCCCACAGTCCAAAGATGTGCGGGTTAGGTGAATTGGCCAATGATAAATTGCCCTTAATGTCCAAATTGCCCTTGGTGTTGGGTGGGGGTGTTGGGTTTGGGTGGGGTGCTCTTTCCGGGGGCCGGTGCGGACTCGGGGGGCCAGGTGGCCTCCTTCTGCACTGTAAATTCAATGATAATCTATGATTAATCTAGGACAAAGGTTCGGCACAACATCGTGGGCCGAAGGGCCTGTTCTGTGCTGTATTTTCTATGTTCTATGTTCTCTCCCTCTCCCAGGAATAACTCTGTCTCTCTCTCTCTCTCTCCCGCTCCCGGGAATATCCCCATCTCTCTCTCTCTCTCTCTCTCACCCGCTCCCGGGAATATCCCCGTCTCTCTCTCTCTCTCCTGCTCCCAGAATATCCCCGCTTACTCTCTCTCTCTCTCTCCCGCTCCCCGGAATACCCCCGTCTCTGTCTCTCTCCCATTCCCGGGAATATCCCCATCTCTCCCTCTCTTCTCCCGCTGCCGGGAATATCCCCGTCTCTCTCTCTCTCCCGCGGCTGTGAATATCCCTCCCTTTCTCTCTCCCTTTCCCGGGAATATCCCCGTCTCTCCCTCTCTCTCCCGCGGCTGGGAATATCCCCGTCTCTCTCACTCTCTCTCTCTCTCCCGCTCCCCGGAATATCCCCGTCTCTCTCTCGCTCTCTCTCTCCCACTCCCGGGAATATCCCCGTCTCTCTCACTCTCTCCCGCTCCCGGGAATATCCCCGTATCTCTCTCTCCCTCTCTCCCGCTCCCGGGAATATCCCCGTCTCTCTATCTCCCTCTCTCTCTCTCCCGGTCCCAGGAATATCACCCTCTCTCTCTCTCTCTCCCAGGAATATCCCCGTCTTTCTCTCTCTCCCGGAAATATCCCCGTCTCTCTCTCCTCTCACCTGCTCCCGGGAACCTCCCAGTCTCAGCCTGTCTCTCCTGTTCCTTGAATATCCCCGTCTCTCGCTCTCTCTCCCGGTCCCGGGAATATCCCCGTCTCTCTCTCTCTCTCTCTCTTCTCCCGCTGCCGGGAAAATCCCCATCTCTCTCTCTCTCCCGCTCCCGGGAATATCCTCGTCTCACTCTCTCTCTCTCTCTCCCGCTCCCCAGAATATTCCCGTCTCTCTCTCTCTCCCGCTCCCGTGAATATCGGCGTCTCTCTCTCTCTCTCTCTCTCCCGCTCCCGGGAATATCCCCGTCTCTCTCTCTCTCTCTCCCGCTCCCGGAAATATCCCCGTCTCTCTCTCTCTCTCCCGCTCCCGGGAATATCCCCGTCTCTCTCTGTCTCTCCCGATCCCAACATATCCCCATCTCTCTCTCTCTCTCCCGCTGCCGGGAATATCCACGCCTCTCCCGCTCCGGGGAATATCCCTCTCTCTCTCTCTCTCCCACTCCCGGGAATATCCCCGTCTCTCTCTCTCTCTCTCCCGCTCCCAGGAATATCCCCGTCTCTCTCTCTCTCTCTCCCGCTCCCGGAAATATCCCCGTCTCTTCTCTCTCTCTCTCCCGCTCCCGGGAATATCCCCGTCTCTCTCTGTCTCTCCCGATCCCAACATATCCCCATCTCTCTCTCTCTCTCCCGCTGCCGGGAATATCCAGGCCTCTCCCGCTCTGGGGAATATCCCTCTCTCTCTCTCTCTCCCGCTCCCGGGAATATCCCCGTCTCTCTCTCTCTCTCCCCCGCAGCTGGGAATATCCCCGTCTCTCTCTCTCTCTCCCGTTCCCGGGAATATCCCCGTCTCTCCCTCTCTTCTCCCGCTGCCGGGAATATCCCCGTCTCTGTCTCTCTCTCTCTGTCTCTCCCGGTCCCAGGAATATCACCCTCTCTCTCTCTCTCTCTCCCGGGAATATCCCCGTCTCTCTCGCCCGGAAATATCCCCGTCTCTCTCTCCTCTCTCCCGCTCCCGGGAACATCCCAGTCTCTGCCTGTCTCTCCCGTTCCTTGAATATCCCCGTCTCTCGCTCTCTCTCCCGGTCCCGGGAATATCCCCGTCTCTGTCGCTTTCTCTCTCTCTCTCTCTCCCGCTCCCGGGAAAATCTGCATCTATCTCTCTCTCTCTCTCTCTCTACCGCTCCCGGGAATATCCCCGTCTCTCTCTGTATCTCCTGTTCCCGGGACTAACCCCATCTCTCTCTCTCTCTCCCGCTCCCGGGAATATCCCGTCTCTCTCTCTCTCTCCCGCTCCTGGGAATATCCCCGTCCCTCTCCCGTTCCCGGGAATATCCCGGTCTCTCCCTCTCTTCTCCCGCTGCCGGGAATATCACCGTCTCTGTCTCTCTCTACCTCTCTCTCTCCCGGTCCCAGGAATATCACCATCTCTCTCTCTCTCTCCCGGGAACATCCCCGTCTCTCTCTCCCGGAAATATCCCCGTCTCTCTCTCCTCTCTCCCGCTCCCGTGAACATCCCAGTCTCTGCCTGTCTCTCCCGTTCCTTGAATATCTCCGTCTCTCGCTCTCTCTCCCTGTCCCGGGAATATCCCCGTCTCTGTCGCTCCCTCTCCCTCGCTCTCTCGCGCTCCCGGGAAAATCCCCATCTATCTCTCTCTCTCTCTCTCTACCGCTCCCGGGAATATCCCCGTCTCTCTCTGTATCTCCTGTTACCGGGAATAACCCCATCTCTCTCTCTCTCTCTCCCCCTCCCGGGAATATCCCCGTCTCTCTCTCTCTCTCCCGCTCTCGGGAATATCCCCATCTCTCTCTCTCCCGCTCCCAGAATATCCCAGTCTCTCTCTCTCTATCTCTCGCTCACATTCCCGGGAATATCCCCATCTCTCTCGCTCTCCCGCTCCCGGGAATATCCCCGTCTCTCTCTGTCTCTCCCACTCCCGCAAATATCGCCGTCTCCCTCTCTCTCTCTCCCGCTCCCAGAATATCCCCATCTCTCTCTCTCCCGTTACCGGGAATATCCCCGTTTCTCTCTCTTTCTCCCATTCCCGGGAATATTCCCTTCTCTCTCTCTCTCTCTCTCCCGCACATGGGAATATCCCCGTCTCTCTCTCTCTCTCTGTCTCCCGCTCCTGGGAATATCCCCGTCTCTCTCTCTCTCCCACTCCCAGGAATATCCCTGTCTCTCTCTCTCTCTCTCCCGCTCCCGGGAATATCCCAGTCTCTCTTTCTCTCTCTCTCTCTCACGCTCTTGGGAATATCACCGTCTCTCTCTCTCTATCCCACTCCCCGGAATATCGCCGCCTCTCTCTCTCTCTCTCTCCTGCTCCTGGGAATATCCCCGTCTCTCTCCCTCTCCTGCGACCGGGAATATCCCCGTCTCTCTCTCTCTCTCTCTCCCGCTCCCGGGAATATCCCAGTCTCTCTTTCTCTCTCTCTCTCACTCTCCTGCTCCCGGGAATATCCCCTTCTCTCTCTCTCTCGCCCGCTCCCCGGAATATCCCCGTCTCTCTCTCTCTCACTCTCTCGCTCCCGGGATAATCCCCATCTCTCTCTCTCTCTCCCTCTCCCAGGAATAACTCTGTCTCTCTCTCTCTCTCTCTCTCTCCCGCTCCCGGGAATATCCCCATCTCTCTCTCTCTCTCTCTCTCACCCGCTCCCGGGAATATCCCCGTCTCTTTCTATCTCTCTCTCCCGCTCCCGGGAATATCCCCGTCTCTCTCTCCTGCTCCCAGAATATCCCCGCTTCTCTCTCTCTCTCTCTCTCCCTCTCCCGGGAATACCCCCGTCTCTCTCTCTCTTCCATTCCCGGGAATATCCCTATCTCTCCCTCTCTTCTCCCGCTGCCGGGAATATCCTCGTCTCTCTCTCTCTCCCGCGGCTGTGAATATCCCCATCTTTCTCTCTCCCTTTCCCGGGAATATCCCCGTCTCTCCCTCTCTCTCCCGCTGCCGGGAATATCCCCGTCTCTCTATCTCTCTCTCTCCCGTGGCTGGGAATATCCCCGTCTCTCTCACTCTCTCTCTCTCTCCCGCTCCCCGGAATATCCCCGTCTCTCTCCCACTCTCTCTCTCCCACTCCCGGGAATATCCCCGTCTCTCTCACTCTCTCCCGCTCCCGGGAATACCCCGTATCTCTCTCTCCCTCTCACCCGCTCCCGGGAATATCCCCGTCTCTCTATCTCCCTCTCTCTCTCTCTCTCTCCCGGTCCCAGGAATATCACCCTCTCTCTCTCTCTCATCCGGGAATATCCCCGTCTCTCTCTCTCTCCCGGAAATATCCCCGTCTCTCCTCTCTCCTGCTCCCGGGAACATCCCAGTCTCAGCCTGTCTCTCCCGTTCCTTGAATATCCCCATCTCTCGCTCTCTCTCCCGGTCCCGGAACTATCCCCGTCTCTCTCTCTCTCTCTTCTCCCGCTCCCGGGAAAATCCCCATCTCTCTCTCTCTCTCTCTCCCGCTCCCGGGAATATCCTCATCTCACTCTCTCTCTCACTCTCCCGCTCCCTGGAATATTCCCGTCTCTCTCTCTCTCCCGCTCCCGTGAATATCGGCGTCTCTCTCTCTCTCTCTCTCTCCCGCTCCCGGGAATATCCCCTTCTCTCTCTCTCTCTCTCTCCCGCTCCCGGGAATATCCCCGTCTCTCTCTCTCACTCTCTCCCGCTCCCGGGAATATCCCCGTCTCTCTCTGTCTCTCCCGATCCCAACATATCCCCATCTCTCTCTCTCTCTCCCGCTCCGGGGAATATCCCTCTCTCTCTCCCGCTCACGGGAATATCCCCGTCTCTCTCTCTCTCTCTCCCGCAGCTGGGAATATCCCCGTCTCTCTCTCTCTTCTCCCGCGGCCGGGAATATCCCCGTCTCTGTCTCTCTCTCTCTCTCTGTCTCTCCCGGTCCCAGGAATATCACCCTCTCTCTCTCTCCCGGGAATATCCCCGTCTCTCTCTCCCGGAAATATCCCCGTCTCTCTCTCCTCTCTCCCGCTCCCGGGAACATCCCAGTCTCTGCCTGTCTCTCCTGTTCCTTGAATATCCCCGTCTCTCGCTCTCTCTCCCGGGCCCGGGAATATCCCCGTCTCTGTCGCTCTCTCTCTCTCTCTCTCTCGCTCCCGGGAAAATCCCCATCTATCTCTCTCTCTCTCTACCGCTCCCTGGAATATCCCCGTCTCTCTCTGTATCTCCTGTTCCCGGGAATAACCCCATCTCTCTCTCTCTCTCCCGCTCCCGGGAATATCCCCGTCTCTCTCCCGTTCCCGGGAATATTCCCGTCTCTCCCTCTCTTCTCCCGCTGCCGGGAATATCCCCGTCTCTGTCTCTCTCTCTCTCTCTCTCCCGGTCCCAGGAATATCACCCTCTCTCTCTCTCTTTCCCGGGAATATCCCCGTCTCTCTCTCCCGGAAATATCCCCGTCTCTCTCTCCTCTCTCCCGCTCCCGGGAACATCCCAGTCTCTGCCTGTCTCTCCCGCTCCTTGAATATCCCCGTCTCTCGCTCTCTCTCCCGGTCCCGGGAATATCCCCGTCTCTGTCGCTCCCTCTCTCTCGCTCTCTCCCGCTCCCGGGATAATCCCCATATATCTCGATCTCTCTCTCTCTCTTTTCCGCTCCCGGGAATATCCCCGTCTCTCTCTGTATCTCCTGTTCCCGGGAATAACCCCATCTCTCTCTCTCTCTCCCCCTCCCGGGAATATCCCCGTCTCTCTCTCTCTCTCCCGCTCCTGGGAATATCCCCGTCTCTCTCCTGCTCCCGGGAATCTCCCCGTTTCTCTCTCTCTCTCCCCCTCCCGGGAATATCCCCGTCTCTCTGTCTCACACTCTCCCGCGCCCGGGAATATCCCTGTCTCTCTCTCTGTCCCACTCGCGGTGAATATCCCCGTCTCCCTTTCTCTCCCGCTCTCGGGAATATCCCTGTCACTCTCTCTCTCCCTCTCCCACTCACGGGAATATCTTCGCCTCTCTCTCCCTCTCTCCCGCTCCCGGGAATGTCCCCGACTCTCTCTCTCTCTCTTCCGCTCCCGGGAAAATCCCCGTCTCTCTCTCACTTTCCCGCTCAGGGAATATCCCCGTCTCTCTCTGTCTCTCCCACTCCCGGGAATATCGCCGTCTCCCTCTCTCTCTCTCTCTCCCGCTCCCAGAATATCCCCAGCTCTCTCTCTCCCGTTCCCGGGAATATCCCCATTTCTCTCTCTTTCTCCCACTCCCGGGAATATTCCATTCTCTCTCTCTCTCTCTCTCCCGCACATGGGAATATCCCCGTATTTCTCTCTCTCTCTCTCTCTCCCGCTCCCTGGATTATCCCCATCTCTCTCTCTCTCCCGCTCCCGGGAATATCGCCGTCTCTCTCTCTCTCTCTCCCGCTCCTGGGAATATCCCCGTCTCTCTCTCTCTCCCACTCCCAAGAATATCCCTGTCTCTCTCTCTCTCTCTCCCGCTCCCGGGAATATCCCAGTCTCTCTTTCTCTCTCTCTCTCTCTCTCTCTCCCGCTCCTGGGAATATCACCGTCTCTCTCTCTCTCACTCTCTCGCTCCCGGGATTATCCCCATCTCTCTCTCTCTCTCCCTCTCCCAGGAATAACTCTGTCTCTCTCTCTCTCTCTCTCTCTCCCGCTCCCGGGAATATCCCCATCTCTCTCTCTCTCTCTCACCCGCTCCCGGGAATATCCCCGTCTCTTTCTATCTCTCTCTCCCGCTCCCGGGAATATCCCCGTCTCTCTCTCCTGCTCCCAGAATATCCCCGCTTCTCTCTCTCTCTCTCTCCCGCTCCCAGGAATACCCCCGCCTCTCTGTCTCTCCCATTCCCGGGAATATCCCCATCTCTCCCTCTCTTACGCTGCCGGGAATATCCCCGTCTCTCTCTCTCTCTCTCTCTCTCCCGCGGCTGTGCATATCCCCATCTTTCTCTCTCCCTTTCCCGGGAATATCCCCGTCTCTCCCTCTCTCTCCCGCTGCCGGGAATATCCCCGTCTCTCTATCTCTCTCTCTCCCGCGGCTGGGAATATCCCCGTCTCTCTCACTCTCTCTCTTTCTCCCGCTCCCCGGAATATCCCCGTCTCTCTATCTCCCTCTCTTTCTCTCTCTCTCCCGGTCCCAGGAATATCACCCTCTCTCTCTCTCTCATCCGGGAATATCCCCGTCTCTCTCTCTCTCCCGGAAATATCCCCGTCTCTCCTCTCTCCTGCTCCCGGGAACATCCCAGTCTCAGCCTGTCTCTCTCGTTCCTTGAATATCCCCGTCTCTCGCTCTCTCTCCCGGTACCGGGAATATCCCCGTCTCTCTCTCTCTCTCTTCTCCCGCTCCCGGGAAAATCCCCATCTCTCTCTCTCTCTCTCTCCCGCTCCCGGGAATATCCTCGTCTCACTCTCTCTCCCGCTCCCCGGAATATTCCCATCTCTCTCTCTCTCCCGCTCCCGTGAATATCGGCGTCTCTCTCTCTCTCTCCCGCTCCCGGGAATATCCCCCTCTCTCTCTCTCTCTCCCGCTCCCGGGAATATCCCCGTCTCTCTCTGTCTCTCCCGATCCCAACATATCCCCATCTCTCTCTCTCTCTCCCGCTCCGGGGAATATCCCTCTCTCTCTCCCGCTCACGGGAATATCCCCGTCTCTCTCTCTCTCGCAGCTGGGAATATCCCCGTATCTCTCTCTCTCGCTCTCTTCTCCCGCTGCCGGGAATATCCCCGTCTCTGTCTCTCTCTCTCTCTGTCTCTCCCGGTCCCAGGAATATCACCCTCTCTCTCTCTCTCTCCCGGGAATATCCCCGTCTCTCTCTCCCGGAAATATCCCCGTCTCTCTCTCCTCTCTCCCGCTCCCGGGAACATCCCAGTCTCTGCCTGTCTCTCCCGTTCCTTGAATACCCCCGTCTCTCGCTCTCTCTCCCGGGCCCGGTCATATCCTCGTCTCTGTCGCTCCCTCTCTCTCTCTCTCTCGCTCCCGGGAAAATCCCCATCTATCTCTCTCTCTCTCTCTCTCTCTACCGCTCCCGGGAATATCCCCGTCTCTCTCTGTATCTCCTGTTCCCGGGAATAACCCCATCTCTCTCTCTCTCTCCCGCTCCCGGGAATATCCCCGTCTCTCTCTGTCTCTCCCGATCCCAACATATCCCCATCTCTCTCTCTCTCTCCCGCTCCGGGGAATATCCCTCTCTCTCTCCCGCTCACGGGAATATCCCCGTCTCTCTCTCTCCCGCTCCTGGGAATATCCCCGTCTCTCTCCCGTTCCCGGGAATATCCCCGTCTCTCCCTCTCTTCTCCCGCTGCCGGGAATATCCCCGTCTCTGTCTCTCTCTCTCTCTCCCGGTCCCAGGAATATCACCCTCTCTCTCTCTCTCTCCCGGGAATATCCCCGTCTCTCTCTCCCGGAAATATCCCCGTCTCTCTCTCCTCTCTCCCGCTCCCGGGAACATCCCAGTCTCTGCCTGTCTCTCCCGTTCCTTGAATATCCCCGTCTCTCGCTCTCTCTCCCGGTCCCGGGAATATCCCCGTCTCTCTCGGTCCCTCTCTCTCGCTCTCTCCCGCTCCCGGGATAATCCCCATCTATCTCTCTCTCTCTCTCTACCGCTCCCGGGAATATCCCCGTCTCTCTCTGTATCTCCTGTTCCCGGGAATAACCCCATCTCTCTCTCTCTCTCCCCCTCCCGGGAATATCCCCGTCTCTCTCTCTCTCTCCCGCTCCTGGGAATATCCCCGTCTCTCTCCTGCTCCCGGGAATCTCCCCGTTTCTCTCTCTCTCTCCCCCTCCCGGGAATATCCCCGTCTGTCTGTCTCACTCTCTCCCGCTCCCGGGAATATCCCTGTCTCTCTCTCTGTCCCACTCGCGGTGAATATCCCTGTCTCCCTTTCTCTCCCGCTCTCGGGAATATCCCTGTCACTCTCTCTCTCCCTCTCCCACTCACGGGAATATCTTCGCCTCTCTCTCTCTCTCTTCCGCTCCCGGGAATGTCCCCGACTCTCTCTCTCTCTCTTCCGCTCCCGGGAAAATCCCCGTCTCTCTCTCACTTTCCCGCTAGGGGAATATCCCCGTCTCTCTCTGTCTCTCCCACTCCCGGGAATATCGCCGTCTCCCTCTCTCTCTCTCTCCCGCTCCCAGAATATCCACATCACTCTCTCTCCCATTCCCGGGAATATCTCCATTTCTCTCTCTTTCTCCCACTCCCGGGAATATTCCCTTCTCTCTCTCTCTCTCTCTCCCGCACATGGGAATATCCCCGTCTTTCTCTCTCTCTCTCTCTCTCCCGCTCCCTGGAATATCCCCATCTCTCTCTCTCTCCCGCTCCCGGGAATATCGCCGTCTCTCTCTCTCTCTCTCCCGCTCCTGGGAATATCCCCGTCTCTCTCTCTCTCCCACTCCCAGGAATATCCCTGTCTCTCTCTCTCTCTCTCCCGCTCCCGGGAATATCCCAGTCTCTCTTTCTCTCTCTCTCTCTCTCTCTCTCCCGCTCCTGGGAATATCACCGTCTCTCTCTCTCTATCCCGCTCCCCGGAATATCGCCGCCTCTCTCTCTCTCTCCTGCTCCTGGGAATATCCCCGTCTCTCTCCCTCTCCTGCAACCGGGAATATCCCCGTCTCTCTCTCTCTCTCTCCCGCTCCCGGGAATATCCCAGCCTCTCTTTCTCTCTCTCTCTCTCTCTCTCCTGCTCCCGGGAATATCCCCGTCTCTCTCTCTCTCGCCCGCTCCCCGGAATATCCCCGTCTCTCTCTCTCTCACTCTCTCGCTCCCGGGATTATCCCCATCTCTCTCTCTCCCTCTCCCAGGAATAACTCTCTCTCTCTCTCTCTCTCTCCCGCTCCCAGGAATACCCCCGTTTCTCTCTCTCTCCCATTCCCGGGAATATCCCCATCTCTCCCTCTCTTCTCCCGCTGCCGGGAATATCCCCGTCTCTCTATCTCCCGCGGCTGTGAATATCCCCATCTTTCTCTCTCCCTTTCCCGGGAATATCCCCGTCTCTACCTCTCTCTCCCGCTGCCGGGAATATCACCGTCTGTCTCTCTCTCTCTCTCCCGCTCCCCGGAATATCCCCGTCTCTCTCTCACTCTCTCTCTCCCACTCCTGGGAATATCCCCGTCTCTCTCTCTCTCTCCCGCTCCCCAGAATATCCCCGTCTCTCTCTCACTCTCTCTCTCCCACTCCCGGGAATATCCCCGTCTCTCTCTCTCTCTCTCTCGCTCCCGGGAATATCCCCGTCTCTCTCTCTCTCCCTCTCTCTCTCTCTCTCCCGGTCCCAGGAATGTCACCCTCTCTCTCTCTCTCTCCCGGGAATATCCCCGTCTCTCTCTCTCTCCCTGAAATATCCCCGTCTCTCTCTCCTTTCTTCCGCTCCCGGGAACATCCCAGTCTCAGCCTGTCTCTCCCGTTCCTTGAATATCCCCGTCTCTCGCTCTTTCTCCCGGTCCCGGGAATATTCCGTTCTCTCTCTCTCTCTCTCTCTCTCCCGCTCCCGGGAATATCGCCGTCTCTCTCTCTCTCTCTCCCGCTCCTGGGAATAGCCCCGTCTCTCTCTCTCTCCCACTCCCAGGAATATCCCTGTCTTTCTCTCTCTCTCTCTCCCGGTCCCGGGAATATTCCCTTCTCTCTCTCTCTCTCTCTCTCTCCCGCACATGGGAATATCCCCGTCTCTCTCTCTCTCTCTCTCTCTCCCGCTCCCTGGAATATCCCCATCTCTCTCCCTCTCGCGCTCCCGGGAATATCGCCGTCTCTCTCTCTCTCTCTCTCCCGCTGCTGGGAATATCCCCGTCTCTCTCTGTCTCCCGCTCCCAGGATTAGCCCTGTCTCTCTCTCCCGCTCCCGTGAATATCCCAGTCTCTCTTTCTCTCTCTCTCTCTCTCTCTCCCGCTCCTGGGAATATCACCGTCTCTCTCTCTCTGTCCCGCTCCCCGGAATATCGCCGCCTCTCTCTTTCTCTCTCTCCTGCTCCTGGGAATATCCCCGTCTCTCTCCCTCTCCTGCGACCGGGAATATCCCCATCTCTCTCTCTCTCTCTCTCCCGCTCCCGGGAATATCCCAGTCTCTCTTTCTCTCTCTCGCTCTCCTGCTCCCGGGAATATCCCCGTTTCTCTCTCGCCCGCTCCCCGGAATATCCCCGTCTCTCTCTCTCTCACTCTCTCGCTCCCGGGATTATCCCCATCTCTCTCTCTCTCTCCCTCTCCCAGGAATAACTCTGTCTCTCTCTCTCTCTCTCCCGCTCCCGGGAATATCCCCATCTCGCTCTCTCACCCGCTCCCGGGAATATCCCCGCCTCTTTCTATCTCTCTCTCCCGCTCCCGGGAATATCCCCGTCTCTCTCTGTATCTCCTGTTCCCGGGAATAACCCCATCTCTCTCTCTCTCTCCCCCTCCCGGGAATATCCCCGTCTCTCTCTCTCTCTCCCGCTCCTGGGAATATCCCCGTCTCTCTCCTGCTCCCGGGAATCTCCCCGTTTCTCTCTCTCTCTCCCCCTCCCGGGAATATCCCCGTCTCTCTGTCTCACTCTCTCCCGCGCCCGGGAATATCCCTGTCTCTCTCTCTGTCCCACTCGCGGTGAATATCCCCGTCTCCCTTTCTCTCCCGCTCTCGGGAATATCCCTGTCACTCTCTCTCTCCCTCTCCCACTCACGGGAATATCTTCGCCTCTCTCTCCCTCTCTCCCGCTCCCGGGAATGTCCCCGACTCTCTCTCTCTCTCTTCCGCTCCCGGGAAAATCCCCGTCTCTCTCTCACTTTCCCGCTAAGGGAATATCCCCGTCTCTCTCTGTCTCTCCCACTCCCGGGAATATCGCCGTCTCCCTCTCTCTCTCTCTCTCTCCCGCTCCCAGAATATCCCCATCTCTCTCTCTCCCGTTCCCGGGAATATCCCCATTTCTCTCTCTTTCTCCCACTCCCGGGAATATTCCGTTCTCTCTCTCTCTCTCCCGCACATGGGAATATCCCCGTCTTTCTCTCTCTCTCTCTCTCCCGCTCCCTGGATTATCCCCATCTCTCTCTCTCTCTCCCGCTCCCGGGAATATTGCCGTCTCTCTCTCTCTCTCTCCCGCTCCTGGGAATATCCCCGTCTCTCTCTCTCTCCCACTCCCAGGAATATCCCTGTCTCTCTTTCTCTCTCTCTCTCTCCCGCTCCTGGGAATATCACCGTCTCTCTCTCTCTCACTCTCTCGCTCCCGGTATTATCCCCATCTATCTCTCTCTCTCCCTCTCCCAGGAATAACTCTGTCTCTCTCTCTCTCTCTCTCTCTCCCGCTCCCGGGAATATACCCATCTCTCTCTCTCTCTCTCACCCGCTCCCGGGAATATCCCCGTCTCTTTCTATCTCTCTCTCCCGCTCCCGGGAATATCCCCGTCTCTCTCTCCTGCTCCCAGAATATCCCCGCTTCTCTCTCTCTCTCTCTCCCGCTCCCGGGAATACCCCCGTCTCTCTGTCTCTCCCATTCCCGGGAATATCCCCATCTCTCCCTCTCTTCTCCCGCTGCCGGGAATATCCCCGTCTCTCTCTCTCTCTCTCTCCCGCGGCTGTGCATATCCCCATCTTTCTCTCTCCCTTTCCCGGGAATATCCCCGTCTCTCCCTCTCTCTCCCGCTGCCGGGAATATCCCCGTCTCTCTATCTCTCTCTCTCCCGCGGCTGGGAATATCCCCGTCTCTCTCACTCTCTCTCTCTCTCCCGCTCCCCGGAATATCCCCGTCTCTCTATCTCCCTCTCTCTCTCTCTCTCTCCCGGTCCCAGGAATATCACCCTCTCTCTCTCTCTCATCCAGGAATATCCCCGTCTCTCTCTCTCTCCCGGAAATATCCCCGTCTCTCCTCTCTCCTGCTCCCGGGAACATCCCAGTCTCAGCCTGTCTCTCTCGTTCCTTGAATATCCCCGTCTCTCGCTCTCTCTCCCGGTCCCGGGAATATCCCCGTCTCTCTCTCTCTCTCTTCTCCCGCTCCCGGGAAAATCCCCATCTCTCTCTCTCTCTCTCTCCCGCTCCCGGGAATATCCTCGTCTCACTCTCTCTCCCGCTCCCCGGAATATTCCCGTCTCTCTCTCTCTCCCGCTCCCGTGAATATCGGCGTCTCTCTCTCTCTCTCCCGCTCCCGGGAATATCCCCATCTCTCTCCCTCTCGCGCTCCCGGGAATATCGCCGTCTCTCTCTCTCTCTCTCTCCCGCTGCTGGGAATATCCCCGTCTCTCTCTGTCTCCCGCTCCCAGGAATATCCCTGTCTCTCTCTCCCGCTCCCGTGAATATCCCAGTCTCTCTTTCTCTCTCTCTCTCTCTCTCTCCCGCTCCTGGGAATATCACCGTCTCTCTCTCTCTGTCCCGCTCCCCGGAATATCGCCGCCTCTCTCTTTCTCTCTCTCCTGCTCCTGGGAATATCCCCGTCTCTCTCCCTCTCCTGCGACCGGGAATATCCCCATCTCTCTCTCTCTCTCTCTCCCGCTCCCGGGAATATCCCAGCCTCTCTTTCTCTCTCTCTCTCTCTCTCTCCTGCTCCCGGGAATATCCCCGTCTCTCTCTCTCTCGCCCGCTCCCCGGAATATCCCCGTCTCTCTCTCTCTCACTCTCTCGCTCCCGGGATTATCCCCATCTCTCTCTCTCCCTCTCCCAGGAATAACTCTCTCTCTCTCTCTCTCTCTCCCGCTCCCAGGAATACCCCCGTTTCTCTCTCTCTCCCATTCCCGGGAATATCCCCATCTCTCCCTCTCTTCTCCCGCTGCCGGGAATATCCCCGTCTCTCTCTCTCCCGCGGCTGTGAATATCCCCATCTTTCTCTCTCCCTTTCCCGGGAATATCCCCGTCTCTACCTCTCTCTCCCGCTGCCGGGAATATCACCGTCTGTCTCTCTCTCTCTCTCCCGCTCCCCGGAATATCCCCGTCTCTCTCTCACTCTCTCTCTCCCACTCCTGGGAATATCCCCGTCTCTCTCTCTCTCTCCCGCTCCCCAGAATATCCCCGTCTCTCTCTCACTCTCTCTCTCCCACTCCCGGGAATATCCCCGTCTCTCTCTCTCTCTCTCGCTCCCGGGAATATCCCCGTCTCTCTCTCTCTCCCTCTCTCTCTCTCTCCCGGTCCCAGGAATGTCACCCTCTCTCTCTCTCTCTCCCGGGAATATCCCCGTCTCTCTCTCTCTCCCTGAAATATCCCCGTCTCTCTCTCCTTTCTCCCGCTCCCGGGAACATCCCAGTCTCAGCCTGTCTCTCCCGTTCCTTGAATATCCCCGTCTCTCTCTCTCTCTCCCGCTCCCGGGAATATCGCCGTCTCTCTCTCTCTCTCTCCCGCTCCTGGGAATAGCCCCGTCTCTCTCTCTCTCCCACTCCCAGGAATATCCCTGTCTTTCTCTCTCTCTCTCTCCCGGTCCCGGGAATATTCCCTTCTCTCTCTCTCTCTCTCTCTCTCCCGCACATGGGAATATCCCCGTCTCTCTCTCTCTCTCTCTCCCGCTCCCTGGAATATCCCCATCTCTCTCCCTCTCGCGCTCCCGGGAATATCGCCGTCTCTCTCTCTCTCTCTCTCCCGCTGCTGGGAATATCCCCGTCTCTCTCTGTCTCCCGCTCCCAGGAATATCCCTGTCTCTCTCTCCCGCTCCCGTGAATATCCCAGTCTCTCTTTCTCTCTCTCTCTCTCTCTCTCTCCCGCTCCTGGGAATATCACCGTCTCTCTCTCTCTGTCCCGCTCCCCGGAATATCGCCGCCTCTCTCTTTCTCTCTCTCCTGCTCCTGGGAATATCCCCGTCTCTCTCCCTCTCCTGCGACCGGGAATATCCCCATCTCTCTCTCTCTCTCTCTCCCGCTCCCGGGAATATCCCAGTCTCTCTTTCTCTCTCTCGCTCTCCTGCTCCCGGGAATATCCCCGTTTCTCTCTCGCCCGCTCCCCGGAATATCCCCGTCTCTCTCTCTCTCACTCTCTCGCTCCCGGGATTATCCCCATCTCTCTCTCTCTCTCCCTCTCCCAGGAATAACTCTGTCTCTCTCTCTCTCTCTCTCCCGCTCCCGGGAATATCCCCATCTCGCTCTCTCACCCGCTCCCGGGAATATCCCCGCCTCTTTCTATCTCTCTCTCCCGCTCCCGGGAATATCCCCGTCTCTCTCTGTATCTCCTGTTCCCGGGAATAACCCCATCTCTCTCTCTCTCTCCCCCTCCCGGGAATATCCCCGTCTCTCTCTCTCTCTCCCGCTCCTGGGAATATCCCCGTCTCTCTCCTGCTCCCGGGAATCTCCCCGTTTCTCTCTCTCTCTCCCCCTCCCGGGAATATCCCCGTCTCTCTGTCTCACACTCTCCCGCGCCCGGGAATATCCCTGTCTCTCTCTCTGTCCCACTCGCGGTGAATATCCCCGTCTCCCTTTCTCTCCCGCTCTCGGGAATATCCCTGTCACTCTCTCTCTCCCTCTCCCACTCACGGGAATATCTTCGCCTCTCTCTCCCTCTCTCCCGCTCCCGGGAATGTCCCCGACTCTCTCTCTCTCTCTTCCGCTCCCGGGAAAATCCCCGTCTCTCTCTCACTTTCCCGCTCAGGGAATATCCCCGTCTCTCTCTGTCTCTCCCACTCCCGGGAATATCGCCGTCTCCCTCTCTCTCTCTCTCTCTCCCGCTCCCAGAATATCCCCATCTCTCTCTCTCCCGTTCCCGGGAATATCCCCATTTCTCTCTCTTTCTCCCACTCCCGGGAATATTCCGTTCTCTCTCTCTCTCTCCCGCACATGGGAATATCCCCGTCTTTCTCTCTCTCTCTCTCTCTCCCGCTCCCTGGATTATCCCCATCTCTCTCTCTCTCTCCCGCTCCCGGGAATATCGCCGTCTCTCTCTCTCTCTCTCCCGCTCCTGGGAATATCCCCGTCTCTCTCTCTCTCCCACTCCCAGGAATATCCCTGTCTCTCTTTCTCTCTCTCTCTTTCCCGCTCCTGGGAATATCACCGTCTCTCTCTCTCTCACTCTCTCGCTCCCGGTATTATCCCCATCTATCTCTCTCTCTCCCTCTCCCAGGAATAACTCTGTCTCTCTCTCTCTCTCTCTCTCTCGCTCCCGGGAATATACCCATCTCTCTCTCTCTCTCTCACCCGCTCCCGGGAATATCCCCGTCTCTTTCTATCTCTCTCTCCCGCTCCCGGGAATATCCCCGTCTCTCTCTCCTGCTCCCAGAATATCCCCGCTTCTCTCTCTCTCTCTCTCTCCCGCTCCCGGGAATACCCCCGTCTCTCTGTCTCTCCCATTCCCGGGAATATCCCCATCTCTCCCTCTCTTCTCCCGCTGCCGGGAATATCCCCGTCTCTCTCTCTCTCTCTCTCCCGCGGCTGTGCATATCCCCATCTTTCTCTCTCCCTTTCCCGGGAATATCCCCGTCTCTCCCTCTCTCTCCCGCTGCCGGGAATATCCCCGTCTCTCTATCTCTCTCTCTCCCGCGGCTGGGAATATCCCCGTCTCTCTCACTCTCTCTCTCTCTCCCGCTCCCCGGAATATCCCCGTCTCTCTATCTCCCTCTCTCTCTCTCTCTCTCCCGGTCCCAGGAATATCACCCTCTCTCTCTCTCTCATCCAGGAATATCCCCGTCTCTCTCTCTCTCCCGGAAATATCCCCGTCTCTCCTCTCTCCTGCTCCCGGGAACATCCCAGTCTCAGCCTGTCTCTCTCGTTCCTTGAATATCCCCGTCTCTCGCTCTCTCTCCCGGTCCCGGGAATATCCCCGTCTCTCTCTCTCTCTCTTCTCCCGCTCCCGGGAAAATCCCCATCTCTCTCTCTCTCTCTCTCCCGCTCCCGGGAATATCCTCGTCTCACTCTCTCTCCCGCTCCCCGGAATATTCCCGTCTCTCTCTCTCTCCCGCTCCCGTGAATATCGGCGTCTCTCTCTCTCTCTCCCGCTCCCGGGAATATCCCCCTCTCTCTCTCTCTCTCCCGCTCCCGGGAATATCCCCGTCTCTCTCTGTCTCTCCCGGTCCCAACATATCCCCATCTCTCTCTCTCTCTCCCGCTCCGGGGAATATCCCTCTCTCTCTCCCGCTCACGGGAATATCCCCGTCTCTCTCTCTCTCGCAGCTGGGAATATCCCCGTATCTCTCTCTCTCGCTCTCTTCTCCCGCTGCCGGGAATATCCCCGTCTCTGTCTCTCTCTCTCTCTGTCTCTCCCGGTCCCAGGAATATCACCCTCTCTCTCTCTCTCTCCCGGGAATATCCCCGTCTCTCTCTCCCAGAAATATCCCCGTCTCTCTCTCCTCTCTCCCGCTCCCGGGAACATCCCAGTCTCTGCCTGTCTCTCCCGTTCCTTGAATACCCCCGTCTCTCGCTCTCTCTCCCGGGCCCGGTCATATCCTCGTCTCTGTCGCTCCCTCTCTCTCTCTCTCTCGCTCCCGGGAAAATCCCCATCTATCTCTCTCTCTCTCTCTCTCTCTACCGCTCCCGGGAATATCCCCGTCTCTCTCTGTATCTCCTGTTCCCGGGAATAACCCCATCTCTCTCTCTCTCTCCCGCTCCCGGGAATATCCCCGTCTCTCTCTGTCTCTCCCGATCCCAACATATCCCCATCTCTCTCTCTCTCTCCCGCTCCGGGGAATATCCCTCTCTCTCTCCCGCTCACGGGAATATCCCCGTCTCTCTCTCTCTCGCAGCTGGGAATATCCCCGTCTCTCGCTCTCTTCTCCCGCTGCCGGGAATATCCCCGTCTCTGTCTCTCTCTCTCTCTGTCTCTCCCGGTCCCAGGAATATCACCCTCTCTCTCTCTCTCTCCCGGGAATATCCCCGTCTCTCTCTCCCGGAAATATCCCCGTCTCTCTCTCCTCTCTCCCGCTCCCGGGAACATCCCAGACTCTGCCTGTCTCTCCCGTTCCTTGAATATCCCCGTCTCTCGCTCTCTCTCCCGGGCCCGGTCATATCCTCGTCTCTGTCGCTCCTTCTCTCTCTCTCTCGCTCCCGGGAAAATCCCCATCTATCTCTCTCTCTCTCTCTCTCTACCGCTCCCGGGAATATCCCCGTCTCTCTCTGTATCTCCTGTTCCCGGGAATAACCCCATCTCTCTCTCTCTCTCCCGCTCCCGGGAATATCCCCGTCTCTCTCTCTCCCGCTCCTGGGAATATCCCCGTCTTTCTCCCGTTCCCGGGAATATCCCCGTCTCTCCCTCTCTTCTCCCGCTGCCGGGAATATCCCCGTCTCTGTCTCTCTCTCTCTCTCCCGGTCCCAGGAATATCACCCTCTCTCTCTCTCTCTCCCGGGAATATCCCCGTCTCTCCCTCCCGGAAATATCCCCGTCTCTCTCTCCTCTCTCCCGCTCCCGGGAACATCCCAGTCTCTGCCTGTCTCTCCCGTTCCTTGAATATCCCCGTCTCTCGCTCTCTCTCCCGGTCCCGGGAATATCCCCGTCTCTGTCGCTCCCTCTCTCTCGCTCTCTCCCGCTCCCGGGATAATCCCCATCTATCTCTCTCTCTCTCTCTACCGCTCCCGGGAATATCCCCGTCTCTCTCTGTATCTCCTGTTCCCGGGAATAACCCCATCTCTCTCTCTCTCTCCCCCTCCCGGGAATATCCCCGTCTCTCTCTCTCTCTCCCGCTCCTGGGAATATCCCCGTCTCTCTCCTGCTCCCGGGAATCTCCCCGTTTCTCTCTCTCTCTCCCCCTCCCGGGAATATCCCCGTCTGTCTGTCTCACTCTCTCCCGCTCCCGGGAATATCCCTGTCTCTCTCTCTGTCCCACTCGCGGTGAATATCCCTGTCTCCCTTTCTCTCCCGCTCTCGGGAATATCCCTGTCACTCTCTCTCTCCCTCTCCCACTCACGGGAATATCTTCGCCTCTCTCTCTCTCTCTCCCGCTCCCGGGAATGTCCCCGACTCTCTCTCTCTCTCTTCCGCTCCCGGGAAAATCCCCGTCTCTCTCTCACTTTCCCGCTAGGGGAATATCCCCGTCTCTCTCTGTCTCTCCCACTCCCGGGAATATCGCCGTCTCCCTCTCTCTCTCTCTCTCTCCCGCTCCCAGAATATCCACATCACTCTCTCTCCCATTCCCGGGAATATCCCCATTTCTCTCTCTTTCTCCCACTCCCGGGAATATTCCCTTCTCTCTCTCTCTCTCTCTCCCGCACATGGGAATATCCCCGTCTTTCTCTCTCTCTCTCTCTCTCCCGCTCCCTGGAATATCCCCATCTCTCTCTCTCTCCCGCTCCCAGGAATATCGCCGTCTCTCTCTCTCTCTCTCCCGCTCCTGGGAATATCCCCGTCTCTCTCTCTCTCCCACTCCCAGGAATATCCCTGTCTCTCTCTCTCTCTCTCCCGCTCCCGGGAATATCCCAGTCTCTCTTTCTCTCTCTCTCTCTCTCTCTCTCCCGCTCCTGGGAATATCACCGTCTCTCTCTCTCTATCCCGCTCCCCGGAATATCGCCGCCTCTCTCTCTCTCTCCTGCTCCTGGGAATATCCCCGTCTCTCTCCCTCTCCTGCAACCGGGAATATCCCCGTCTCTCTCTCTCTCTCTCCCGCTCCCGGGAATATCCCAGCCTCTCTTTCTCTCTCTCTCTCTCTCTCTCCTGCTCCCGGGAATATCCCCGTCTCTCTCTCTCTCGCCCGCTCCCCGGAATATCCCCGTCTCTCTCTCTCTCACTCTCTCGCTCCCGGGATTATCCCCATCTCTCTCTCTCCCTCTCCCAGGAATAACTCTCTCTCTCTCTCTCTCTCTCCCGCTCCCAGGAATACCCCCGTTTCTCTCTCTCTCCCATTCCCGGGAATAACCCCATCTCTCCCTCTCTTCTCCCGCTGCCGGGAATATCCCCGTCTCTCTCTCTCCCGCGGCTGTGAATATCCCCATCTTTCTCTCTCCCTTTCCCGGGAATATCCCCGTCTCTACCTCTCTCTCCCGCTGCCGGGAATAGCACCGTCTGTCTCTCTCTCTCTCTCCCGCTCCCCGGAATATCCCCGTGTCTCTCTCACTCTCTCTCACCCACTCCTGGGAATATCCCCGTCTCTCTCTCTCTCTCCTGCTCCCCGGAATATCCCCGTCTCTCTCTCATTCTCTCTCTCCCACTCCCGGGAATATCCCCGTCTCTCTCTCTCTCTCTCGCTCCCGGGAATATCCCTGTCTCTCTCTCTCTCCCTCACTCTCTCTCTCTCCCGGTCCCAGGAATGTCACACTCTCTCTCTCTCTCCCGGGAATATCCCCGTCTCTCTCTCTCTCCCTGAAATAGCCCCGTCTCTCTCTCCTCTCTCCCGCTCCCGGGAACATCCCAGTCTCAGCCTGTCTCTCCCGTTCCTTGAATATCCCCGTCTCTCGCTCTTTCTCCCGGTCCCGGGAATATTCCCTTCTCTCTCTCTCTCTCTCTCTCCCGCTCCCTGGAATATCCCCATCTCTCTCTCTCTCCCGCTCCCGGGAATATCGCCGTCTCTCTCTCTCTCTCTCCCGCTCCTGGGAATATCCCCGTCTCTCTCTCTCTCCCACTCCCAGGAATATCCCTGTCTCTCTCTCTATCTCTCTCTCCCGGTCCCGGGAATATTCCCTTCTCTCTCTCTCTCTCTCTCTCTCCCGCACATGGGAATATCCCCGTCTCTCTCTCTCTCTCTCTCTCCCGCTCCCTGGAATATCCCCATCTCTCTCTCTCTCGCGCTCCCGGGAATATCACCGTCTCTCTCTCTCTATCCCGCTCCCCGGAATATCGCCGCCTCTCTCTTTCTCTCTCTCCTGCTCCCGGGAATATCGCCGTCTCTCTCTCTCTCTCCCGCTGCTGGGAATATCCCCGTCTCTCTCTGTCTCCCGCTCCCAGGAATATCCCTGTCTCTCTCTCCCGCTCCCGTGAATATCCCAGTCTCTCTTTCTCTCTCTCTCTCTCTCTCTCTCTCTCCCGCTCCTGGGAATATCACCGCCTCTCTCTCTCTATCCCGCTCCCCGGAATATCGCCGCCTCTCTCTTTCTCTCTCTCCTGCTCCTGGGAATATCCCCGTCACTCTCCCTCTCCTGCGACCGGGAATATCCCCATCTCTCTCTCTCTCTCTCTCCCGCTCCCGGGAATATCCCAGTCTCTCTTTCTCTCTCTCTCTCTCCTGCTCCCGGGAATATCCCCGTCTCTCTCTCGCCCGCTCCCCGGAATATCCCCGTCTCTCTCTCTCTCACTCTCTCGCTCCCGGGATTATCCACATCTCTCTCTCTCTCTCCCTCTCCCAGGAATAACTCTGTCTCTCTCTCTCTCTCTCCCGCTCCCGGTAATATCCCCATCTCGCTCTCTCACCCGCTCCCGGGAATATCCCCATCTCTTTCTATCTCTCTCTCCCGCTCCCGGGAATATCCCCGTCTCTCTCTGTATCTCCTGTTCCCGGGAATAACCCCATCTCTCTCTCTCCCCCTCCCGGGAATATCCCCGTCTCTCTCTCTCTCTCCTGCTCCTGGGAATATCCCCGTCTCTCTCCTGCTCCCGGGAATCTCCCCGTTTCTCTCTCTCTCTCCCCCTCCCGGGAATATCCCCGTCTCTCTGTCTCACTCTCTCCCGCGCCCGGGAATATCTCTGTCTCTCTCTCTGTCCCACTCGCGGTGAATATCCCCGTCTCCCTTTCTCTCCCGCTCTCGGGAATATCCCTGTCACTCTCTCTCTCCCTCTCCCACTCACGGGAATATCTTCGCCTCTCTCTCCCTCTCTCCCGCTCCCGGGAATGTCCCCGACTCTCTCTCTCTCTCTTCCGCTCCCGGGAAAATCCCCGTCTCTCTCTCACTTTCCCGCTAAGGGAATATCCCCGTCTCTCTCTGTCTCTCCCACTCCCGGGAATATCGCCGTCTCCCTCTCTCTCTCTCTCTCTCCCGCTCCCAGAATATCCCCATCTCTCTCTCTCCCGTTCCCGGGAATATCCCCATTTCTCTCTCTTTCTCCCACTCCCGGGAATATTCCGTTCTCTCTCTCTCTCTCTCTCCCGCACATGGGAATATCCCCGTCTTTCTCTCTCTCTCTCTCTCCCGCTCCCTGGATTATCCACATCTCTCTCTCTCTCCAGCTCCCGGGAATATCGCCGTCTCTCTCTCTCTCTCTCCCGCTCCTGGGAATATCCCCGTCTCTCTCTCTCTCCCACTCCCAGGAATATCCCTGTCTCTCTCTCTCTCTCTCCCGCTCCCGGGAATATCCCAGTCTCTCTTTCTCTCTCTCTCTCTCTCCCGCTCCTGGGAATATCACCGTCTCTCTCTCTCTCACTCTCTCGCTCCCGGTATTATCCCCATCTATCTCTCTCTCTCCCTCTCCCAGGAATAACTCTGTCTCTCTCTCTCTCTCTCCCGCTCCCGGGAATATCCCCATCTCTCTCTCTCTCTCTCACCCGCTCCCGGGAATATCCCCGTCTCTTTCTATCTCTCTCTCCCGCTCCCGGGAATATCCCCGTCTCTCTCTCCTGCTCCCAGAATATCCCCGCTTCTCTCTCTCTCCCTCTCCCGCTCCCGGGAATACCCCCGTCTCTCTGTCTCTCCCATTCCCGGGAATATCCCCATCTCTCCCTCTCTTCTCCCGCTGCCGGGAATATCCCCGTCTCTCTCTCTCTCTCTCTCCCGCTGCTGTGCATATCCCCATCTTTCTCTCTCCCTTTCCCGGGAATATCCCCGTTTCTCCCTCTCTCTCCCGCTGCCGGGAATATCCCCGTCTCCCTATCTCTCTCTCTCCCGCGGCTGGGAATATCCCCGTCTCCATCACTCTCTCTCTCTCTCCCGCTCCCCGGAATATCCCCGTCTCTCTATCTCCCTCTCTCTCTCTCTCTCTCCCTGTCCCAGGAATATCACCCTCTCTCTCTCTCTCATCCGGGAATATCCCCGTCTCTCTCTCTCTCCCGGAAATATCCCCGTCTCTCCTCTCTCCTGCTCCCGGGAACATCCCAGTCTCAGCCTGTCTCTCTCGTTCCTTGAATATCCCCGTCTCTCGCTCTCTCTCCCGGTCCCGGGAATATCCCCGTCTCTCTCTCTCTCTCTTCTCCCGCTCCCGGGAAAATCCCCATCTCACTCTCTCTCTCTCTCCCGCTCCCGGGAATATTCTCGTCTCACTCTCTCTCTCTCTCTCTCTCCCACTCCCCGGAATATTCCCGTCTCTCTCTCTCTCCCGCTCCCGTGAATATCGGCGTCTCTCTCTCTCTCTCCCGCTCCCGGGAATATCCCCCTCTCTCTCTCTCTCTCTCTCTCCCGCTCCCGGGAATATCTCCGTCTCTCTCTCTCTCTCACTCTCTCCCGCTCCCGGGAATATCCCCGTCTCTCTCTGTCTCTCCCGATCCCAACATATCCCCATCTCTCTCTCTCTCTCCCGCTCCGGGGAATATCCCTCTCTCTCTCCCGCTCACGGGAATATCCCCGTCTCTCTCTCTCTCTCCCGCTCACGGGAATATCCCCGTCTCTCGCTCTCTTTCCCGCTGCCGGGAATATCCCCGTCTCTGTCTCTCTCTCTCTCTGTCTCTCCCGGTCCCAGGAATATCACCCTCTCTCTCTCCCGGGAATATCCCCGTCTCTCTCTCCCAGAAATATCCCCGTCTCTCTCTCCTCTCTCCCGCTCCCGGGAACATCCCAGTCTCTGCCTGTCTCTCCCGTTCCTTGAATATCCCCGTCTCTCGCTCTCTCTCCCGGGCCCGGTCATATCCTCGTCTCTGTCGCTCCCTCTCTCTCTCTCTCGCTCCCGGGAAAATCCCCATCTATCTCTCTCTCTCTCTCTCTACCGCTCCCGGGAATATCCCCGTCTCTCTCTGTATCTCCTGTTCCCGGGAATAACCCCATCTCTCTCTCTCTGTCCCGCTCCCGGGAATATCCCCGCCTCTCTCTCTCCCGCTCCTGGGAATATCCCCGTCTCTCTCCCGTTCCCGGGAATATCCCCGTCTCTCCCTCTCTTCTCCCGCTGCCGGGAATATCCCCGTCTCTGTCTCTCTCTCTCTCTCTCCCGGTCCCAGGAATATCACCCTCTCTCTCTCTGTCTCCCGGGAATATCCCCGTCTCTCTCTCCCGGAAATATCCCCGTCTCTCTCTCCTCTCTCCCGCTCCCGGGAACATCCCAGTCTCTGCCTGTCTCTCCCGTTCCTTGAATATCCCTGTCTCTCGCTCTCTCTCCCGGTCCCGGGAATATCCCCGTCTCTGTCGCTCCCTCTCAATCGCTCTCTCCCGCTCCTGGGATAATCCCCATCTATCTTTCTCTCTCTCTCTCTCTCTACCGCTCCCGGGAATATCCCCGTCTCTCTCTCTCTCTCCCCCTCCCGGGAATATCCCCGTCTCTCTCTCTCTCTCCCGCTCCTGGGAATATCCCCGTCTCTCTCCTGCTCCCGGGAATCTCCCCGTTTCTCTCTCTCTCTCCCCCTCCCGGGAATATCCCCGTCTGTCTGTCTCACTCTCTCCCGCTCCCGGGAATATCCCTGTCTCTCTCTCTGTCCCACTCGCGGTGAATATCCCTGTCTCCCTTTCTCTCCCGCTCTCGGGAATATCCCTGTCACTCTCTCTCTCCCTCTCCCACTCACGGGAATATCTTCGCCTCTCTCTCTCTCTCTTCCGCTCCCGGGAAAATCCCCGTCTCTCTCTCACTTTCCCGCTAAGGGAATATCCCCGTCTCTCTCTGTCTCTCCCACTCCCGGGAATATCGCCGTCTCCCTCTCTCTCTCTCTCTCTCCCGCTCCCAGAATATCCACATCTCTCTCTCTCCCGTTCCCGGGAATATCCCCATTTCTCTCTCTTTCTCCCACTCCCGGGAATATTCACTTCTCTCTCTCTCTCTCTCTCCCGCACATGGGAATATCCCCGTCTTTCTCTCTCTCTCTCTCTCTCCCGCTCCCGGGAATATCGCCGTCTCTCTCTCTCTCTCTCCCGCTCCTGGGAATACCCCCGTCTCTCTCTCTCTCCCACTCCCAGGAATATCCCTGTCTCTCTCTCTCTCTCTCCCGCTCCCGGGAATATCCCAGTCTCTCTTTCTCTCTCTCTCTCTCTCTCTCTCCCGCTCCTGGGAATATCACCGTCTCTCTCTCTCTATCCCGCTCCCCGGAATATCGCCGCCTCTCTCTCTCTCTCCTGCTCCTGGGAATATCCCCGTGTCTCTCCCTCTCCTGCGACCGGGAATATCCCCGTCTCGCTCTCTCTCTCTCTCTCCCGCTCCCGGGAATATCCCAGTCTCTCTTTCTCTCTCTCTCTCTCTCTCTCCTGCTCCCGGGAATATCCCCGTCTCTCTCTCTCTCGCCCGCTCCCCGGAATATCCCCGTCTCTCTCTCTCTCACTCTCTCGCTCCCGGGATTATCCCCATCTCTCTCTCTCCCTCTCCCAGGAATAACTCTCTCTCTCTCTCTCTCTCTCCCGCTCCCAGGAATACCCCCGTTTCTCTCTCTCTCCCATTCCCGGGAATATCCCCATCTCTCCCTCTCTTCTCCCGCTCCCCGGAATATCCCCCTCTGTCTCTCTCTCTCACTCTCCCGCTCCCCGGAATATCCCCGTCTCTCTCTCA
The DNA here is from genome assembly GCF_047496885.1 of Scyliorhinus torazame. Taxonomy (NCBI): domain Eukaryota; kingdom Metazoa; phylum Chordata; class Chondrichthyes; order Carcharhiniformes; family Scyliorhinidae; genus Scyliorhinus; species Scyliorhinus torazame. The sequence goes on along the minus strand of NC_092733.1, from coordinate 44,128,756 downwards.
CTCTCTCTCTCCCACTCCTGGGAATATCCCCGTCTCTCTCTCTCTCTCCCGCTCCCCGGAATATCCCCGTCTCTCTCTCACTCTCTCTCTCCCACTCCCGGGAATATCCCCGTCTCTCTCTCTCTCTCTCGCTCCCTGGAATATCCCCGTCTCTCTCTCTCTCCCTCTCTCTCTCTCTCTCCCGGTCCCAGGAATGTCACCCTCTCTCTCTCTCTCCCGGGAATATCCCCATCTCTCTCTCTCTCCCTGAAATATCCCCGTCTCTCTCTCCTCTCTCCCGCTCCCGGGAACATCCCAGTCTCAGCCTGTCTCTCCCGTTCCTTGAATATCCCCGTCTCTCGCTCTTTCTCCCGGTCCCGGGAATATTCCCTTCTCTCTCTCTCTCTCTCTCTCCCGCACATGGGAATATCCCCGTCTCTCTCTCTCTCTCTCTCTCTCCCGCTCCCTGGAATATCCCCATCTCTCTCTCTCTCCCGCTCCCGGGAATATCGCCGTCTCTCTCTCTCTCTCTCCCGCTCCTGGGAATATCCCCGTCTTTCCCTCTCTCCCACTCCCAGGAATATCCCTGTCTCTCTCTCTCTCTCTCCCGGTCCCGGGAATATTCCCTTCTCTCTCTCTCTCTCTCTCTCCCGCACATGGGAATATCCCCGTCTCTCTCTCTCTCTCTCTCTCCCGCTCCCTGGAATATCCCCATCTCTCTCTCTCTCACGCTCCCGGGAATATCACCGTCTCTCTCTCTCTATCCCGCTCCCCGGAATATCGCCGCCTCTCTCTTTCTCTCTCTCCTGCTCCCGGGAATATCGCCGTCTCTCTCTCTCTCTCTCTCCCGCTGCTGGGAATATCCCCGTCTCTCTCTGTCTCCCGCTCCCAGGAATATCCCTGTCTCTCTCTCCCGCTCCCGTGAATATCCCAGTCTCTCTTTCTCTCTCTCTCTCTCTCTCTCTCTCTCCCGCTCCTGGGAATATCACCGTCTCTCTCTCTCTATCCCGCTCCCCGGAATATCGCCGCCTCTCTCTTTCTCTCTCTCCTGCTCCTGGGAATATCCCCGTCTCTCTCCCTCTCCTGCGACCGGGAATATCCCCATCTCTCTCTCTCTCTCTCTCCCGCTCCCGGGAATATCCCAGTCTCTCTTTCTCTCTCTCTCTCTCTCTCTCTCTTGCTCCCGGGAATATCCCCGTCTCTCTCTCTCTCGCCCGCTCCCCGGAATATCCCCGTCTCTCTCGCTCTCACTCTCTCGCTCCCGGGATTATCCCCATCTCTCTCTCTCTCTCCCTCTCCCAGGAATAACTCTGTCTCTCTCTCTCTCTCTCCCGCTCCCGGGAATATCCCCATCTCGCTCTCTCACCCGATCCCGGGAATATCCCCGTCTCTTTCTATCTCTCTCTCCCGCTCCCGGGAATATCCCCGTCTCTCTCTCTCTCCTGCTCCCAGAATATCCCCGCTTCTCTCTGATTCTCTCTCTCTCCCGCTCTCGGGAATACCCCCGTCTCACTCTCTCTCCCATTCCCGGGAATATCCCCATCTCTCGCTCTCTTCTCCCGCTGCCGGGAATATCCCCGTCTCTCTCTCTCTCTCTCTCTCTCCCGCGGCTGTGAATATCCCCATCTTTCTCTCTCCCTTTCCGGGAATATCCCCGTCTCTCCCTCTCTCTCCTGCTCCCAGAATATCCCCGCTTCTCTCTCTCTCTCTCTCCCGCTCCCAGGAATACCCCCGTCTGTCTCTCTCTCTCCCATTCCCGGGAATATCCCCAGCTCTCCCTCTCTTGTCCCGCTGCCGGGAATATCCCCGTCTCTCTCTCTCTCTCTCTCGCGGCTGTGAATATCCCCATCTTTCTCTCTCCCTTTCCCGGGAATATCCCCGTCTCTACCTCTCTCTCCCGCTGCCGGGAATATCCCCGTCTCTCTCTCTCTCTCTCTCCCGCTCCCCGGAATATCCCCGTCTCTCTCTCACTCTCTCTCTCCCACTCCCGGGAATATCTCCGTCTCTCTCACTCTCTCCCGCTCCCGGGAATATCCCCGTATCTCTCTCTCTCTCTCTCCCGCTCCCGGGAATATCCCCGTCTCTCTCTCTCTCTCTCTCTCCCAGTCCCAGGAATGTCACCCTCTCTCTCTCTCTCCCGGGAATATCCCTGTCTCTCTCTCTCTCCCTGAAATATCCCAGTCTCTCTCTCCTCTCTCCCGCTCCTGGGAACATCCCAGTCTCAGCCTGTCTCTCCCGTTCCTTGAATATCCCCGTCTCTCGCTCTTTCTCCCGGTCCCGGGAATATTCCCTTCTCTCTCTCTCCCGCACATGGGAATATCCCCGTCTCTCTCTCTCTCTCTCCCTATGCCGCTCCCCGGAATATCTCCGCCTCTCTCTTCCTCTCTCTCCTGCTCCCGGGAATATCGTCGTCTCTCTCTCTCTCTCTCCCGCTCCTGGGAATATCCCCGTCTCTCTCTCTCTTCCGCTCCCAGGAATATCCCCGTCTCTCTCTCCCGCTCCCGGGAATATCCCAGTCTCTCTTTCTCTCTCTCTCTCTCTCTCTCCCGCTCCTGGGAATATCACCGTCTCTCTCTCTCTATCCCGCTCCCCGGAATATCGCCGCCTCTCTCTTTCTCTCTCTCCTGCTCCTGGGAATATCCCCGTCTCTCTCCCTCTCCTGCGACCGGGAATATCCCCGTCTCTCTCTCTCTCTCTCTCCCGCTCCCGGGAATATCCCAGTCTCTCTTTCTCTCTCTCTCTCTCTCCTGCTCCCGGGAATATCCCCGTCTCTCTCTCTCTCACTCTCTCGCTCCCGGGATTATCCCCATCTCTCTCTCTCTCTCCCTCTCCCAGGAATAACTCTGTCTCTCTCTCTCTCTCTCTCGCTCCCGGGAATATCCCCATCTCTCTCTCTCTCTCTCACCCGCTCCCGGGAATATCCCCGTCTCTCTCTCTCTCTCCTGCTTCCAGAATATCCCCGCTTCTCTCTCATTCTCTCTCTCTCCCACTCCCGGGAATACCCCCGTCTCTCTCTCTCCCATTCCCGGGAATATCCCCATCTCTCCCTCTCTTCTCCCGCTGCCGGGAATATCCCCGTCTCTCTCTCTCTCTCTCTCTCCCGCGGCTGTGAATATCCCCATCTTTCTCTCTCCCTTTCCCGGGAATATCCCCGTCTCTACCTCTCTCTCCCGCTGCCGGGAATATCCCCGTCTCTATCTCTCTCTCTCTCCCGCTCCCCGGAATATCCCCGTATCTCTCTCTCTCTCCTGCTCCCGGGAATACCCCCGTCTCTCTCTCTCTCCCATTCCCGGGAATATCCCCATCTCTCCCTCTCTTCTCCCGCTGCCGGGAATATCCCCGTCTCTCTCTCGCGGCTGTGAATATCCCCAACTTTCTCTCTCCCTTTCCCGGGAATATCCCCGTCTCTACCTCTCTCTCCCGCTGCCGGGAATATCCCCGTCTCTCTCTCTCTCTCTCTCCCGATCCCAGGAATATCCCCGTCTCTCTCTCACTCTCTCTCTCCCACTCCCGGGAATATCTCCAACTCTCGCACTCTCCCCCGCTCCCGGGAATATCCCCGTATCTCTCTCTCTCTCTCTCCCGCTCCCGGGAATATCCCCGTCTCTCTCTCTCTCTCTCCCAGTCCCAGGAATGTCACCCTCTCTCTCTCTCTCTCTCCCGGGAATATCCCTGTCTCTCTTTCTCTCCCTAAAATATCCCCGTCTCTCTCTCCTCTCTCCCGCTCCCGGGAACATCCCAGTCTCAGCCTGTCTCTCCCGTTCCTTGAATATCCCCGTCTCTCGCTCTTTCTCCCGGTCACGGGAATATTCCCTTCTCTCTCTCTCTCTCTCTCTCTCCCGCACATGGGAATATCCCCGTCTCTCTCTCTCCCTATCCCGCTCCCCGGAATATCGCTGCCTCTCTCTTCCTCTCTCTCCTGCTCCCGGGAATATCCCCGTCTCTCTCTCTCTCTCTCTCTCTCCCGCGGCTGTGGATATCCCCATCTTTCTCTCTCCCTTTCCCGGGAATATCCCCGTCTCTACCTCTCTCTCCCGCTGCCGGGAATATCCCCGTCTCACTCTCTCTCTCTCTCCCGCTCCCCGGAATATCCCCGTCTCTCTCTCACTCTCTCTCTCCCACTCCCGGGAATATCCCCGTCTCTCTCACTCTCTATCGCTCCAGGGAATATCCCCGTATCTCTCTCTCTCTCTCTCCCGCTCCCGGGAATATCCCCGTCTCTCTCTCTCTCCCGGTCCCAGGAATGTCACCCTCTCTCTCTCTCTCTCTCCCGGGAATATCCCTGTCTCTCTCTCTCTCCCTGAAATATCCCCGTCTCTCTCTCCTCTCTCCCGCTCCCGGGAACATCCCAGTCTCAGCCTGTCTCTCCCGTTCCTTGAATATCCCCGTCTCTCGCTCTTTCTCCCGGTCCCGGGAATATTCCCTTCTCTCTCTCTCCCTCTCTCTCCCGCACATGGGAATATCCCCGTCTCACTCTCTCTCTCTCTCTCCGGCTCCCTGGAATAGCCCCATCTCTCTCTCTCTCTCTCCCGCTCCCGGGAATATCGCCGTCTCTCTCTCTCTCTCTCCCGCTCCTGGGAATATCCCCGTCTCTCTCTCTCTCCCACTCCCAGGAATATCCATGTCTCTCTCTCTCTCTCTCTCTCCCGCTCCCAGGAATATCCCAGTCTCTCTTTCTCTCTCTCTCTCTCCCGCTCCTGGGAATATCACCATCTCTCTCTCTCTATCCCGCTCCCCGGAATATCGCCGCCTCTCTCTTTCTCTCTCTCCTGCTCCCGGGAATATCGCCGTCTCTCTCTCTCTCTCTCCCGCTCCTGGGAATATCCCCGTCTCTCTCTCTCTCCCACTCCCAGGAATATCCCTGTCTCTCTCCCGCTCCCGGGAATATCCCAGTCTCTCTTTCTCTCTCTCTCTCTCTCTCTCCCGCTCCTGGGAATATCACCGTCTCTCTCTCTCTATCCCGCTCCCCGGAATATCGCCGCCTCTCTCTTTCTCTCTCTCCTGCTCCTGTGAATATCCCCGTCTCTCTCCCTCTCCTGCGACCGGGAATATCCCCGTCTCTCTCTCTCTGGCCCGCTCCCAGGAATATCCCAGTCTCTCTTTCTCTCTCTCTCTCTCCTGCTCCCGGTAATATCCCCGTCTCTCTCTCTCTCGCCCGCTCCCCGGAATATCCCCGCCTCTCTCTCTCTAGCCCGCTCCCCGGAATATCCCCGTCTCTCTCTCTCTCTCACTCTCTCGCTCCCGGGATTATCCCCATCTCTCTCTCTCTCTCCCTCTCCCAGGAATAACTCTGTCTCTCTCTCTCTCTCTCTCCCGCTCCCGGGAATATCCCCATTTCTCTCTCTCTCTCTCTCTCTCTCCCGGGAATATCCCCATCTCTCTCTCTATCTCTTTCCCGCTCCCGGGAATATCCCCGTCTCTCTCTGTCTCCCATTCACGGGAATATCCCCATCTCTCCCTCTCTTCTCCCGCTGCCGGGAATATCCCCGTCTCTCTCTCTCTCTCTCTCTCCCGCGGCTGTGAATATCCTCATCTTTCTGTCTCCCTTTCCCGGGAATATCCCCGTCTCTCTCACTCTCTCCCGCTCCCGGGAATATCCCCGTATCTCTCTCTCTCTCTCTCCCGCTCCCGGGAATATCCCCGTCTCTCTCTCTCTCCCGGTCCCAGGAATGTCACCCTCTCTCTCTCTCTCTCTCTCCCGGGAATATCCCTGTCTCTCTCTCTCCCTGAAATATCCCCGTCTCTCTCTCCTCTCTCCCGCTCCCGGGAACATCCCAGTCTCAGCCTGTCTCTCCCGTTCCTTGAATATCCCCGTCTCTCGCTCTTTCTCCCGGTCCCGGGAATATTCCCTTCTCTCTCTCTCTCTCTCTCTCCCGCACATGGGAATATCCCCGTCTCACTCTCTCTCTCTCTCTCTCCCGCTCCCTGGAATAGCCCCATCTCTCTCTCTCTCTCCCGCTCCCGGGAATATCGCCGTCTCTCTCTCTCTCTCTCCCGCTCCTGGGAATATCCCCGTCTCTCTCTCTCTCCCACTCCCAGGAATTTCCCTGTCTCTCTCTATCCCGCTCCCCGGAATATCGCCGCCTCTCTCTTTCTCTCTCTCCTGCTACTGTGAATATCCCTGTCTCTCTCCCTCTCCTGCGACCGGGAATATCCCCGTCTCTCTCTGTCTCCCATTCACGGGAATATCCCCATCTCTCCCTCTCTTCTCCCGCTGCCGGGAATATCCCCGTCTCTCTCTCTCTCTCTCTCTCCCGCGGCTGTGAATATCCTCATCTTTCTGTCTCCCTTTCCCGGGAATATCCCCGTCTCTCTCACTCTCTCCCGCTCCCGGGAATATCCCCGTATCTCTCTCTCTCTCTCTCCCGCTCCCGGGAATATCCCCGTCTCTTTCTCTCTCCCGGTCCCAGGAATGTCACCCTCTCTCTCTCTCTCTCTCTCCCGGGAATATCCCTGTCTCTCTCTCTCCCTGAAATATCCCCGTCTCTCTCTCCTCTCTCCCGCTCCCGGGAACACCCCAGTCTCAGCCTGTCTCTCCCGTTCCTTGAATATCCCCGTCTCTCGCTCTTTCTCCCGGTCCCGGGAATATTCCCTTCTCTCTCTCTCTCTCTCTCTCCCGCACATGGGAATATCCCCGTCTCACTCTCTCTCTCTCTCTCTCCCGCTCCCTGGAATAGCCCCATCTCTCTCTCTCTCTCCCGCTCCCGGGAATATCGCCGTCTCTCTCTCTCTCTCTCCCGCTCCTGGGAATTTCCCCGTCTCTCTCTCTCTCCCACTCCCAGGAATTTCCCTCTCTCTCTCTATCCCGCTCCCCGGAATATCGCCGCCTCTCTCTTTCTCTCTCTCCTGCTACTGTGAATATCCCTGTCTCTCTCCCTCTCCTGCGACCGGGAATATCCCTGTCTCTCTCTCTCTCTCCCACTCCCAGGAATATCCCAGTCTCTCTTTCTCTCTCTCTCTCTCTCTACTGCTCCCGGGAATATCCCCGTCTCTCTCTCTCTCGCCCGCTCCCCGGAATATCCCGCCTCTCTCTCTCTCGCCCGCTCCCCGGAATATCACCGTCTCTCTCTCTCTCGCCCGCTCCCCGGAATATCCCCGTCTCTCTCTCTCTCACTCTCTCGCTCCCGGGATTATCCCCATCTCTCTCTCTCTCTTCCTCTCCCAGGAATAACTCTGTCTCTCTCTCTCTCTCTCCCGCTCCCGGGAATATACCCATCTCTCTCTCTCTCTCTCCCGCTCCCGGGAATATCCCCATCTCTCTCTCTATCTCTCTCCCGCTCCCGGGAATATCCCCGTCTCTCTCTCTCTCTCCTGCTCCCAGAATATCCCCGCTTCTCTCTCTCTCTCTCTCTCCCGCTCCCGGGAATACCCCCGTCTCTCTCTCTCTCCCTTCCCGGGAATATCCCCACCTCTCCCTCTCTTCTCCCGCTGCCGGGAATATCCGCGACTCTCTCTCTCTCTCTCTCTCCCTTTCCCGGGAATATCCCCGTCTCTCCCTCTCCCGCTGCCGGGAATATCCCCGTCTCTCTATCTCTCTCTCTCTCTCCCGGTCCCAGGAATATCACCCTCTCTCTCTCTCTCTCTCCCGGAAATACCCCCATCTCTCTCTCTCTCGCCCGCTCCCCGGAATATCCCCGTCTCTCTCTCTCTCACTCTCTCGCTCCCGGGATTATCCCCATCTCTCTCTCTCTCTCCCTCTCCCAGGAATAACTCTGTCTCTCTCTCTCTCTCTCTCCCGCTCCCGGGAATATCCCCATTTCTCTCTCTCTCTCTCTCTCTCCCGGGAATATCCCCATCTCTCTCTCTATCTCTCTCCCGCTCCCGGGAATATCCCCGTCTCTCTCTCTCTCTCCTGCTACCAGAATATCCCCGCTTCTCTCTCTCTCTCTCTCTCCCGCTCCCGGGAATACCCCCGTCTCTCTCTGTCTCCCATTCACGGGAATATCCCCATCTCTCCCTCTCTTCTCCCGCTGCCGGGAATATCCCCGTCTCTCTCTCTCTCTCTCTCTCCCGCGGCTGTGAATATCCTCATCTTTCTGTCTCCCTTTCCCGGGAATATCCCCGTCTCTCTCACTCTCTCCCGCTCCCGGGAATATCCCCATATCTCTCTCTCTCTCCCGCTCCCGGGAATATCCCCGTCTCTCTCTCTCTCCCGGTCCCAGGAATGTCACCCTCTCTCTCTCTCTCTCTCTCCCGGGAATATCCCTGTCTCTCTCTCTCCCTGAAATATCCCCGTCTCTCCTCTCTCCCGCTCCCGGGAACATCCCAGTCTCAGCCTGTCTCCCCCGTTCCTTGAATATCCCCGTCTCTCGCTCTTTCTCCCGGTCCCGGGAATATTCCCTTCTCTCTCTCTCTCTCTCTCTCCCGCACATGGGAATATCCCCGTCTCACTCTCTCTCTCTCTCTCTCCCGCTCCCTGGAATAGCCCCATCTCTCTCTCTCTCCCGCTCCCGGGAATATCGCCGTCTCTCTCTCTCTCTCTCCCGCTCCTGGGAATATCCCCGTCTCTCTCTCTCTCCCACTCCCAGGAATATCCCTGTCTCTCTCTCTCTCTCTCCCGCTCCCGGGAATATCCCAGTCTCTCTTTCTCTCTCTCTCTCTCCCGCTCCTGGGAATATCACCGTCTCTCTCTCTCTATCCCGCTCCCCGGAATATCGCCGCCTCTCTCTTTCTCTCTCTCCTGCTCCCGGGAATATCGCCGTCTATCTCTCTCTCTCTCCCGCTCCTGGGAATATCCCCGTCTCTCTCTCTCTCCCACTCCCAGGAATATCCCTGTCTCTCTCCCGCTCCCGGGAATATCCCAGTCTCTCTTTCTCTCTCTCTCTCTCTCTCTCTCCCGCTCCTGGGAATATCACCATCTCTCTCTCTCTATCCCGCTCCCCGGAATATCGCCGCCTCTCTCTTTCTCTCTCTCCTGCTACTGTGAATATCCCCGTCTCTCTCCCTCTCCTGCGACCGGGAATATCCCTGTCTCTCTCTCTCTCTCCCGCTCCCAGGAATATCCCAGTCTCTCTTTCTCTCTCTCTCTCTCTCTCTCTCCTGCTCCCGGGAATATCCCTGTCTCTCTCTCTCTCGCCCGCTCCCCGGAATATCCCCGCCTCTCTCTCTCTCGCCCGCTCCCCGGAATATCACCGTCTTTCTCTCTCGCCCGCTCCCCGGAATATCCCCGTCTCTCTCTCTCTCACTCTCTCGCTCCCGGGATTATCCCCATCTCTCTCTCTCTCTCCCTCTCCCAGGAATAACTCTGTCTCTCTCTCTCTCTCTCCCGCTCCCGGGAATATCCCCATCTCTCTCTCTCCCGCTCCCGGAAATATCCCCATCTCTCTCTCTATCTCTCTCCCGCTCCCGGGAATATCCCCGTCTCTCTCTCTCTCTCCTGCTCCCAGAATATCCCCGCTTCTCTCTCTCTCTCTCTCTCCCGCTCCCGGGAATACCCCCGTCTCTCTCTCTCTCCCTTCCCGGGAATATCCCCATCTCTCCCTCTCTTCTCCCGCTGCCGGGAATATCCCCGTCTCTCTCTCTCTCTCTCTCTCCCTTTCCCGGGAATATCCCCGTCTCTCCCTCTCTCTCCCGCTGCCGGGAATATCCCCATCTCTCTATCTCTCTCTCTCTCTCCCGGTCCCAGGAATATCACCCTCTCTCTCTCTCCCTCTCCCGGAAATACCCCCGTCTCTCTCTCCTCTCTCCCGCTTCCGGGAATATCCCCGTCACTCTCTCTCTCGCTCCCACTCGCGGGAATATCCCCGTCACTCTCGCTCTCTCTCCCGCTCCCAGGAATATCCCCGTCACTCTCTCTCTCTCTTTCTCCCGCTCCCAGGAATATCCCCGTCTCTCTCTCTCTGTCTCTCCCGCAGCTGGGAATATCCCCGTCTCTCTCTCTCTCTCCCGTTCCCGGGAGTATCCCCGTCTCTCCCTCTCTTCTCCCGCTCCCGGGAATATCCCCGTCTCTCTCTCTCTCTCTCTGTCTCTCCCGGTCCCAGGAATATCAGCCCCTCTCTCCCGGAAATATCCCCGTCTCCCTCTCCTCTCTCCCGCTCCCGGGAACATCCCAGTCTCTGCCTGTCTCTCCCGTTCCTTGAATATGCCCGTCTCTCGCTCTCTCTCCCGGTCCCGGGAATATCCCCGTCTCTCTGTCTCACTCTCTCCCGCTCCCGGGAATATCCCTGTCTCTCACTCTCGGTCCCACTCGCGGTGAATATCCCCGTCTCCCTTTCACTCCCGCTCTCGGGAATATCCCTGTCACTCTCTCTCTCCCTCTCTCCCACTCCCGGGAATGTCCCCGTCTCTCTCACTCTCTCTCCCACTCCCGGGAATATCCCAATCTCTCTCTCTCTCTCTCTCTCTCGTTCCCGGGAATATCCCCGTCTCCCTCTCTCTCTCTCTCTCTACCGCTCCCTGGAATATCCCCGTCTCTCTCTCTCCCGGGAACATCCCTGTCTCTCTCTCTCTCTCCCTCTCTCCCACTCCCGGGAATATCCCCGTCTCCCCCTCTCTCTCTCTCTCTCCCGCTCCCGGGAATATCCACGTCTCTCTCTCTCTCCAGCTCCCGGGAATATCCCCTTCTCTCTCTGTCTCTCTCTCCTACTCCCAGAATATCCCGTCTCTCTCTCTCTCTCTATCCCCCGCTCCCCGGAATATCCCCGTCTCCGTCTCTCTCTCTCCCGCTCCCGCGTATATCCCCGTCTCTCTCTCTCTCTCCCGCTCCCGGGAATATCCCCGTCTCTCTCTCTCTCTCTCCCGCTCCCGGGAATATCCCCGTCTCACTCTCTCTCTCTCTCTCTCTCACTGCCGGGAATATCCCCGTCTCTCTCTCTCTCTCTCTCCTGCTCCCGGGAATATCCCCGTATCTCTCTCTCTCTCCCCCTCCCGGGAATATCCCCGTCTCCCTGTCTCACTCTCTCCCGCTCCCGGGAATATCCCTGTCTCTCTCTCTCTGTCCCACTCGCGGTGAATATCCCCGTTAACCTTTCTCTCCCGCTCTCGGGAATATCCCTGTCTCTCTCTCTCTCCCTCTCTCCCACTCCCGGGAATGTCCCCGTCTCTCTCTCTCACTCTCCCGCTCCCTGGAATATCCCCGTCTCTCTCTCTCTCTCTCTCCCGTTCCCAGGAATGTCCCCGTCTCTCTCTCTCTCCCACTCCCGGGAATATCCCAATCTCTCTCTCTCTCTCTCGTTCCCGGGAATATCCCCGTCTCCCTCTCTCTCTCTCTCTCTCTACCGCTCCCGGGAATATCCCCGTCTCTCTCTCTCCCGGGAACATCCCTGTCTCTCTCTCTCTCTCCCTCTCTCCCACTCCCGGGAATATCCCCGTCTCCCTCTCTCTCTCCCGCTCCCGGAAATATCCCATTCACTCTCTCTCTCTCTCCCGGGAATATCCCCGTCTCTCTCTCTCTCTCTCTCCCTCTCCCAGGAATATCCCCTTCTCTCTCTCTCTCCCGCTCCCGGGAATATCCACGTCTCTCTCTCTCTCCAGCTCCCGGGAATATCCCCGTCTCTCTCTCTCTCTGTCTCTCTCTCCCTCTCCCAGGAATATCCCATTCTCTCTCTCTCTCCCGCTCCCAGGAATATCCCCTTCTCTCTCTCTCTCCCGCTCCCGGGAATATCCACGTCTCTCTCTCTCTCCAGCTCCCGGGAATATCCCCGTCTCTCTCTCTCTCTCCTACTCCCAGAATATCCCGTCTCTCTCTCACTCTCCCACTCCCGGGTATATCCCAGTCTCTCTCCAACGCCCGGTAATATCCCCATCTCTCTCTCTCTCTCTCTCTATCCCCCGCTCCCGGGAATATCCCCGTCTCTCTCTCTCTCTCCCCCTCCCGGGAATATCCCCGTCTCTCTGTCTCACTCTCTCCCGCTCCCGGGAATATCCCTGTCTCTCTCTCTCTGTCCCACTCGCGGTGAATATCCCCGTCTACCTTTCTCTCCCGCTCTCGGGAATATCCCTGTCACTCTCTCTCTCCCTCTCTCCCACTCCCGGGAATGTCCCCGTCTCTCTCTCTCTCCCGCTCCCTGGAATGTCCCCGTCTCTCTCTCTCTCTCCCGCTCCCGCGAATATCCCCGTCTCTCTCTCTCTCTCTCCTGCTCCCGGGAATATCCCCGTCTCTCTCTCTCTCTCTATCCCGCTCCCTGGAATATCCCCATCTCTCTCTCTGTCTCTCACGCTCCCGGGAATATCCCCGTCTCTCTCTCTTTCTCTGTCTCTCCCGCTCCCGGGAATATCCCCGTCTGTTTCTTTCTGTCCCCCTCCCAGAATATCCCCAGAATATCCCCGTCCCTCTCTCTCTCTCTCCCGCTCCCGGGAATATCCCAGTCTCTCTCTGTCTCTCCCGCTCCCGGGGATATCCCCGTCTCTCTCTCTCCCCCTCCCGGGCATATCCCCGTCTCTCTGGCTCTCTCCCGCTCCCAGGAATATCCCCGTGTCTCTGTCTCTCTCTCTCTCTCCCGCTCCCAGGAATATCCCCGTGTCTCTCTCCCTCCCGCTCCTGGGAATAGCCCCGTCTCTCTCTCTCTCTCCCGCTCCCGGGAATATCCCCCCTCTCTCTCTCTCTCTCTCCCTCTCCCAGGAACATCTCCGTCTCTCTCTCTCTCTCTCTCTCTCCCGCTCCCGGGAATATCCCCGTCTCTCTCTCTCTCCCTCTCCCGCGAATATCCCCGTCTCTCTCTCTCTCCCGCTCCCGGGAGTATCCCCGTCTCTCTCTCTCTCTCCCGGGAATATCCCCGTCTCTCTCTCTCTCTCTCCCGGGAATATCCCCGTTTCTCTCTCTCTTTTTTTCCGCTCCCGGGAATATCCCCATCTCTCTCTCTCTCTCTCCCGCTCCCGGTAATATCCCCGTCTCTCTCTCTCTGTCGTTCCCGAGAATATTCCTGTCTCTCTCTCTCCCGCTCATGGGAATATCCCCGTCTCTCTCTCCCGCTCCCGGGAATATCCCCGTCTCTCTCTCTGTCGTTCCCGGGAATATCCCTGTCTCTCTCTGTCTCTCTCCCGCTCCCGGGAATATCCCCGTCTCTCTCTCCCGCTCCCGGAAATATCCCCGTCTCTCTTTCTCTCTCTCTCCCGCTCCTGGGAATATCCCCGTCTCTCTCGCTCTCTCTCTGGCGTTCCTGGGAATATCCCCGTCTCTCTTTCTCTCTCTCTCCCGCTCCTGGGAATATCCCCGTCTCTCTCTCTCTCCCGCTCCTGGGAATGAAGACCGCTGGAACCTGGGGGTAAGTTTTTAAATCATTTACCTGTTCCCAAGCTGCTCCCCGCCTCTCTCTCTCTCTCCCTGTCCCGTAAATGAATAATATTCCCTCTCCTGCTGAGTTTATCCCACTGCACATTTCACACACGTCCTCCTGAATACAATGTGAAATGGAAACACAACATTCTGCAAATACTCAGCAGCTCAGTCAGCTTCTGTGGAGAGAATCAGAGTTACTGTTTGGAGTTGTGATAACTCCTCTGTCCTGACGAAGGGTCATCACAAATAGAAAGGTTAATTCTGTTTCTCTCCACACAGGCTGCCTGACCAGCTGAGTAATTCCTGCTTCATTTTATTGTGATTTCCCCAGTCCAGCGACTGACTCTGTGATTGTTCTTTCAGTCCTGGTGGATCGACCATTCCTGATCAACTTGTTCCAGTCAATCACTGCTCCACACTGGCTCCGGGCTGGTTAAACGGTAATTTCAGACTCTATTATCTCAGATTTCCATTGACTGTCCAACATATTCACACTGGATACACTTTTCACTCTTTCTATCCCTCGTTTCAGGTGTTCATCCAACTCCGGGTGATGGGGAGGTGACGAGGAAAGTTTGTTTTCACTGGAATGGAGATTCCTGCGCCTGGAATGTGGAAATAAAGATCAAACGCTGCAGCGATTACTTTGTTTATTACTTGAAGAAGCCTCCCTTCTGTAACCTCGCTTACTGCACAGGTACATTGGGGTTTTTAGATGGAGTAAATGGGTAATTCTGGGATGTCCCAGGTCAGCAGCAGCAATGACAAAGTTACATCATAGAGCACTGGCTGGCGTGTTATAAAGGGTATCTCGAGACGGCTGAAAACGCACCCACGGGAGAGCAGAAACTGCACGTCCTGCACTCAAGGGTGAGCCCGGAGATTTACATCCTCCTCGAGGAAGCGGAAGACTTTGATGCAGCAATTGAGCTGCTAAAAGGACCCTCTGAAAACAGCGCGGGAGCTGAGTGAGCCGGGACAGTGAAAACAGCGCGAGTGGAGAGAGAGCCGGGACAGTGAAAACAGCGCGGGAGGAGAGTGAGCCGGGACAGTGAAAACAGCGCGGGAGCTGAGTGAGCCGGGACAGTGAAAACAGCGCGGGAGGAGAGAGAGCCGGGACAGTGAAAACAGCGCGGGAGCTGAGTGAACCGCAACAGTGAAAACAGCGCGGGAGGAGAGACAGCCGGGACAGTGAAAACAGCGCGGGAGGAGAGACAGCCGGGACAGTGAAAACAGCGCGGGAGGAGAGTGAGCCGGGACAGTGAAAACAGCGCGGGAGGAGAGACAGCCGGGACAGTGAAAACAGCGCGGGAGGAGAGAGAGCCGGGACAGTGAAAACAGCGCGGGAGGAGAGACAGCCGGGACAGTGAAAACAGCGCGGGAGGAGAGACAGCCGGGACAGTGAAAACAGCGCGAGAGCTGAATGAGCCGGGACAGTGAAAACAGCGCGAGTGGAGAGACAGCCGGGACAGTGAAAACAGCGCGAGAGCTGAGTGAGCCGGGACAGTGAAAACAGCGCGGGAGGAGAGAGAGCCGGGACAGTGAAAACAGCGCGGGAGGAGAGACAGCCGGGACAGTGAAAACAGCGCGGGAGGAGAGACAGCCGGGACAGTGAAAACAGCGCGGGAGGAGAGAGAGCCGGGACAGTGAAAACAGCGCGGGAGCTGAGTGAGCCGGGACAGTGAAAACAGCGCGGGAGGAGAGACAGCCGGGAGAGTGAAAACAGCGCGGGAGGAGAGACAGCTGGGAGAGTGAAAACAGCGCGGGAGGAGAGTGAGCCGGGACAGTGAAAACAGCGCGGGAGGAGAGACAGCCGGGACAGTGAAAACAGCGCGAGAGGAGAGTGAGCCGGGACAGTGAAAACAGCGCGGGAGGAGAGTGAGCCGGGACAGTGAAAACAGCGCGGGAGGAGAGAGAGCCGGGACAGTGAAAACAGCGCGGGAGGAGAGACAGCCGGGACAGTGAAAACAGCGCGGGAGGAGAGACAGCCGGGACAGTGAAAACAGCGCGAGAGCTGAGTGAGCCGGGACAGTGAAAACAGCGCGAGAGCTGAGTGAGCCGGGACAGTGAAAACAGCGCGAGTGGAGAGACAGCCGGGACAGTGAAAACAGCGCGAGAGCTGAGTGAGCCGGGACAGTGAAAACAGCGCGGGAGGAGAGAGAGCCGGGACAGTGAAAACAGCGCGGGAGGAGAGACAGCCGGGACAGTGAAAACAGCGCGGGAGGAGAGACAGCCGGGACAGTGAAAACAGCGCGGGAGGAGAGAGAGCCGGGACAGTGAAAACAGCGCGAGTGGAGAGAGAGCCGGGACAGTGAAAACAGCGCGGGAGCTGAGTGAGCCGGGACAGTGAAAACAGCGCGGGAGGAGAGACAGCCGGGAGAGTGAAAACAGCGCGGGAGGAGAGTGAGCCGGGACAGTGAAAACAGCGCGGGAGGAGAGACAGCCGGGACAGTGAAAACAGCGCGGGAGGAGAGAGAGCCGGGACAGTGAAAACAGCGCGGGAGGAGAGACAGCCGGGACAGTGAAAACAGCGCGGGAGGAGAGACAGCCGGGACAGTGAAAACAGCGCGAGAGCTGAGTGAGCCGGGACAGTGAAAACAGCGCGAGAGCTGAGTGAGCCGGGACAGTGAAAACAGCGCGAGTGGAGAGACAGCCGGGACAGTGAAAACAGCGCGAGAGCTGAGTGAGCCGGGACAGTGAAAACAGCGCGGGAGGAGAGAGAGCCGGGACAGTGAAAACAGCGCGGGAGGAGAGACAGCCGGGACAGTGAAAACAGCGCGGGAGGAGAGACAGCCGGGACAGTGAAAACAGCGCGGGAGGAGAGACAGCCGGGACTCTGAAAACAGCGCGAGAGCTGAGTGAGCCGGGACAGTGAAAACAGCGCGGGAGGAGAGACAGCCGGGACAGTGAAAACAGCGCGGGAGGAGAGAGAGCCGGGACTCTGAAAACAGTGCGGGAGGAGAGAGAGCCGGGACTCTGAAAACAGTGCGGGAGGAGAGAGAGCCGGGACAGTGAAAACAGCACGGGAGGAGAGACAGCCGGGACAGTGAAAACAGCGCGGGAGCTGAGTGAGCCAGGACAGTGAAAACAGCGCGGGAGGATTGAGAGCCGGGACAGTGAAAACAGTGTGAGAGGAGAGAGAGCCGGGACAGTGAAAACAGCGCGGGAGGAGAGTGAGCCGGGACAGTGAAAACAGCACGGGAGGAGAGACAGCCGGGACAGTGAAAACAGCGCGGGAGCTGAGTGAGCCAGGACAGTGAAAACAGCGCGGGAGGATAGAGTGCCGGGACAGTGAAAACAGTGTGAGAGGAGAGAGAGCCGGGACAGTGAAAACAGCGCGGGAGGAGAGTGAGCCGGGACAGTGAAAACAGCGCGGGAGGAGAGACAGCCGGGACAGTGAAAACAGCGCGGGAGCTGAGTGAGCCGGGACAGTGAAAACAGCGCAAGTGGAGAGAGAGCCGGGACAGTGAAAACAGCGCGAGAGCTGAGTGAGCCGGGACAGTGAAAACAGCGCAAGTGGAGAGAGAGCCGGGACAGTGAAAACAGCGCGGGAGGAGAGACAGCCGGGACAGTGAAAACAGCGCGAGAGCTGAGTGAGCCGGGACAGTGAAAACAGCGCAAGTGGAGAGAGAGCCGGGACAGTGAAAACAGCGCGGGAGGAGAGAGAGCCGGGACAGTGAAAACAGCGCGGGAGCTGAGTGAGCCGGGACAGTGAAAACAGTGCAAGAGGAGAGAGAGCCGGGACAGTGAAAACAGCGCGAGAGCTGAGTGAGCCGGGAGAGTGAAAACAGCGCGGGAGATTTAAAAAGCGCGGGAGCTGAGGGAGCCAGGACTCTGAAAACAGCGCGGGAGCTGAGTGAGCCGGGACTCTGTAACAGCGCGAGAGGTGAGTGAGCCGGGACAGTGAAAAGAGCGCGGGAGCTGAGTGAGCCGGGACAGTGAAAACAGCGCGGGAGGAGAGACAGCCGGGAGAGTGAAAACAGCGCGGGAGGAGAGTGAGCCGGGACAGTGAAAACAGCGCGGGAGGAGAGACAGCCGGGACAGTGAAAACAGCGCGAGAGCTGAGTGAGCCGGGACAGTGAAAACAGCGCGAGTGGAGAGACAGCCGGGACAGTGAAAACAGCGCGAGAGCTGAGTGAGCCGGGACAGTGAAAACAGCGCGGGAGGAGAGAGAGCCGGGACAGTGAAAACAGCGCGGGAGGAGAGACAGCCGGGACAGTGAAAACAGCGCGGGAGGAGAGACAGCCGGGACAGTGAAAACAGCGCGGGAGGAGAGACAGCCGGGACTCTGAAAACAGCGCGAGAGCTGAGTGAGCCGGGACAGTGAAAACAGCGCGGGAGGAGAGAGAGCCGGGACAGTGAAAACAGCGCGGGAGGAGAGACAGCCGGGACAGTGAAAACAGCGCGAGAGCTGAGTGAGCCGGGACAGTGAAAACAGCGCGGGAGGAGAGACAGCCGGGACAGTGAAAACAGCGCGGGAGGAGAGAGAGCCGGGACTCTGAAAACAGTGCGGGAGGAGAGAGAGCCGGGACTCTGAAAACAGTGCGGGAGGAGAGAGAGCCGGGACAGTGAAAACAGCACGGGAGGAGAGACGGCCGGGACAGTGAAAACAGCGCGGGAGCTGAGTGAGCCAGGACAGTGAAAACAGCGCGGGAGGATAGAGAGCCGGGACAGTGAAAACAGCGCGGGAGGAGAGACAGCCGGGAGAGTGAAAACAGCGCGGGAGGAGAGTGAGCCGGGACAGTGAAAACAGCGCGGGAGGAGAGACAGCCGGGACAGTGAAAACAGCGCGGGAGGAGAGACAGCCGGGACAGTGAAAACAGCGCGAGAGCTGAGTGAGCCGGGACAGTGAAAACAGCGCAAGTGGAGAGAGAGCCGGGACAGTGAAAACAGCGCGGGAGGAGAGAGAGCCGGGACAGTGAAAACAGCGCGGGAGCTGAGTGAGCCGGGACAGTGAAAACAGTGCAAGAGGAGAGAGAGCCGGGACAGTGAAAACAGCGCGAGAGCTGAGTGAGCCGGGAGAGTGAAAACAGCGCGGGAGATTTAAAAAGCGCGGGAGCTGAGGGAGCCAGGACTCTGAAAACAGCGCGGGAGCTGAGTGAGCCGGGACTCTGATAACAGCGCGAGAGGTGAGTGAGCCGGGACAGTGAAAAGAGCGCAGGAGATTTAAAAAGCGCGGGAGATGCGAGTCGGAGCGGAGATTTTAAAAGATCGCGGCCTAGTTTCAGGAGCCATTCGGAGGGGGAGGAGCAGTCTCTGTCAGGGAGAGAACCTGAGAACATCTAAGACACTCAGAGGGTAAGAAGGTAAGTAAGTGATTTTTACTCATTTTTACTTTTATACCTTTTTCAAATTGTGTGTGTCGGGGGGAAACTGAAGTGACATCACAGAAAAGCTGTGGCCTGAGTGGCTGGTTGGGAATCTACACTAAATTTAAAAAATTAAGCATTGGTAACTAATTAAACATAATTACTTAATTATAATTTAGAGAGATATCTAAGCCAGAGATCGGAGAGTACTATATTTAGCTTTTGCATTTCTATTAGAAATCTAGTGCTAGGAAACAGATAGTTAACAGTAACTTTGAAATTTAAAAAAAATATATTAAAAAAAATTTTTTTTTAATTTTAATTTTAATTAATTGACGCAATGTCAGTTAGAGGGGTGCAGTGCTCTGACTGTGAGATGTGGCAGGTCCGGGAGGCTTCCAGCGTCCCGGATGGCTTCATCTGCAGAAAGTGCACCCAACTGCAGCTCCTCACAGACCGCATGGTTCGGTTGGAGCAGTAATTGGATGCACTTAGGAGCATGCAGGTGGCGGAAAGCATCATAGATCGCAGTTATGTAAATGTGGTCACACCCAAGGTGCAGGCAGAGAAATGGGTGACCACCAGAAAGGGCAGGCAGTCAGTGCAGGAATCCCCTGTGGTTGTCCCCCTCTTGAACAGGTATACCCCTTTGGATACTGTCGGGGGGGATAGCCTATCAGGGGAAAACAGCAGCAGCCAGAGCAATGGCACCACGGCTGGCTCTGATGTTCAGAAGGGAGGGTCAAAGCGCAGAAGAGTAATAGTAATAGGGGACTCTATAGTCAGGGGCACAGATAGGCGCTTCTGTGGACGTGAAAGAGACTCCAGGATGGTATGTTGCCTCCCTGGTGCCAGGGTCCAGGATGTCTCCGAACGGGTAGAGGGCATCCTGAAGGGGGAGGGCAAACAGGCAGAGGTCGTTGTACATATTGGTACTAATGACATAGGCAGGAAGGGGCATGAGGTCCTGCAGCAGGAGTTCAGGGAGCTAGGCAGAAAGTTAAAAGACAGGACCTCAAGGGTTGTAATCTTGGGATTACTCCCTGTGCCACGTGCCAGTGAGGCTAGAAATAGGAAGATAGAGCAGCTAAACACATGGCTAAACAGCTGGTGTAGGAGGGAGGGTTTCCGTTATCTGGGCCACTGGGAGCTCTTCCGGGGCAGGTGTGACCTGTATAAGAAAGACGGGTTGCATCTAAACCGGAGAGGCATAAATATCCTGGCCGCGAGGTTTGCTAGTGTCACACGGGAGGGTTTAAACTAGTATAGCAGGGGGGTGGGCACGGGAGCAATAGGTCAGAAGGTGAGAGCATTGAGGGAGAACTAGGGAATAGGGACAGTGTGGCTCTGAGGCAGAGCAGACAGGGAGAAGTTGCTGAACACAGCGGGTCTGGTGGCCTGAAGTGCATATGTTTTAATGCAAGAAGTATTACGGGTAAGGCAGATGAACTTAGAGCTTGGATTAGTACTTGGAACTATGATGTTATTGCCATTACAGAGACCTGGTTGAGGGAAGGGCAGGATTGGCAGCTAAACGTTCCAGGATTTAGATGTTTCAGGCGGGATAGAGGGGGAGGTAAAAGGGGAGGCGGAGTTGCGCTACTGGTTTGGGAGAATATCACAGCTATACTGCGAGAGGACACCTCAGAGGGCAGTGAGGCTATATGGGTAGAGATCAGGAATAAGAAGGGTGCAGTCACAATGTTGGGGGTTTACTACAGGCCTCCCAACAGCCAGTGGGAGATAGAGGAGCAGATAGGTAGACAGATTTTGGAAAAGAGTAAAAACAACAGGGTTGTGGGGATGGGAGACTTCAACTTCCCCAATATTGACTGGGACTCACTTAGTGCCAGGGGCTGAGACGGGACGGAGTTTGTAAGGAGCATCCAGGAGGGCTTCTTAAAACAATATGTAGACAGTCCAACTAGGGAAGGGGCGGTACTGGACCTGGTATTGGGGAATGAGCCCGGCAGGTGATAGATGTTTCAGTAGGGGAGCATTTCGGTAACAGTGACCACAATTCAGTAAGTTTTAAACTACTGGTGGACAAGGATAAGAGTGGTCCTAGGATGAATGTGCTAAATTGGGGGAAGGCTAATTATAACAATATTAGGCGGGAACTGAAGAACATAGATTGGGGGCGGATGTTTGAGGGCAAATCTGACATGTGGGAGGCTTTCAAGTGTCAGTTGAAAGGAATTCAGGACCGGCATGTTCCTGTGAGGAAGAAGGATAAATACGGCAATTTTCGGGAACCTTGGATGACGAGAGATATTGTAGGCCTCGTCAAAAAGAAAAAGGAGGCATTTGTCAGGGCTAAAAGGCTGGGAACAGACGAAGCCTGCGTGGAATATAAGGAAAGTAGGAAGGAACTTAAGCAAGGAGTCAGGAGGGCTAGAAGGGGTCACGAAAAGTCATTGGCAAATAGGGTTAAGGAAAATCCCAAGGCTTTTTACACGTACATAAAAAGCAAGAGGGTAGCCAGGGAAAGGGTTGGCCCACTGAAGGATAGGCAAGGGAATCTATGTGTGGAGCCAGAGGAAATGGGCGAGGTACTAAATGAATACTTTGCATCAGTATTCACCAAAGAGAAGAAATTGGTAGATGTTGAGTCTGGAGAAGGGGGTGTAGATAGCCTGGGTTACATTGAGATCCAAAAAGACGAGGTGTTGGGTGTCTTAAAAAATATTAAGGTAGATAAGTCCCCAGGGCCTGATGGGATCTACCCCAGAATACTGAAGGAGGCTGGAGAGGTAATTGCTGAGGCCTTGACAGAAATCTTTGGATCCTCGCTGTCTTCAGGGGATGTCCCGGAGGACTGGAGAATAGCCAGTGTTGTTCCTCTGTTTAAGAAGGGTAGCAAGGATAATCCCGGGAACTACAGGCCGGTAAGCCTTACTTCAGTGGTAGGGAAATTACTGGAGAGAATTCTTTGAGACAGGATCTACTCCCATTTGGAAGCAAATGGACGTATTAGTGAGAGGCAGCACGGTTTTGTGAAGGGAAGGTCGTGTCTCACTAACTTGATAGAGTTTTTCGAGGAGGTCACTAAGATGATTGATGCAGGTAGGGCAGTGGATGTTGTCTATATGGACTTCAGTAAGGCCTTTGACAAGGTCCCTCATGGTAGACGAGTACAAAAGGTGAAGTCACACGGGATCAGGGGTGAGCTGGCAAGGTGGATCCAGAACTAGCTAGGCCATAGAAGGCAGAGAGTAGCAATGGAAGGATGCTTTTCTCATTGGAGGGCTGTGACCAGTGGTGTTCCACAGGGATCAGTGCTGGGACCTTTGCTCTTTGTAGTATATATAAATGATTTGGAGGAAAATGTAACTGGTCTGATTAGTAAGTTTGCAGACGACACAAAGGTTGGTGGAATTGCAGATAGCGATGAGGACTGTCAGAGGATACAGCAGGATTTAGATTGTTTGGAGACTTGGGCAGAGAGATGGCAGATGGAGTTTAATCCGGACAAATGTGAGGTAATGCATTTTGGAAGGTCTAATGCAGGTAGGGAATATACAGTGAATGGTAGAACCCTCAAGAGTATTGAAAGTCAAAGAGATCGAGGAGTACAGGTCCACAGGTCATTGAAAGGGGCAACACAGGTGGAGAAGGTAGTCAAGAAGGCATACGGCATGCTTGCCTTCATTGGCCGGGGCATTGAGTATAAGAATTGGCAAGTCATGTTGCAGCTGTATAGAACCTTAGTTAGGCCACACTTGGAGTACAGAGTTCAATTCTGGTCGCCACACTACCAGAAGGATGTGGAGGCTTTAGAGGGTGCAGAAGAGATTTACCAGAATGTTGCCTGGTATGGAGGGCATTAGCTATGAGGAGCGGTTGAATAAACTCGGTTTGTTCTCACTGGAACGAAGGAGGTTGAGGGGAGACCTGATAGAGGTATACAAAATTATGAGGGGCATAGACAGAGTGGATAGTCAGAGGCTTTTCCCCAGGGTAGAGGGGTCAATTACTAGGGGGCATAGCTTTAAGGTGAGAGGGGCAAGGTTTAGAGTAGATGTACGAGGCAAGTTTTTTTACGCAGAGGGTAGTGGGTGCCTGGAACTCGCTACCGGAGGAGGTGGTGGAAGCAGGGACGATAGTGACATTAAAGGAGCATCTTGACAAATACATGAATAGGATGGGAATAGAGGGATACGGACCCAGGAAGTATAGAAGATTGTAGTTTAGTCAGGCAGCATGGTCGGCACGGGCTTGGAGGGCCGAAGGGCCTGTTCCTGTGCTGTACATTTCTTTGTTCTTTGTTCTTTGTATATTCGCCCAGTAAACCAGGTCTACGCCCGGCACCTGCTTGCAACAAGGTGACAAACCCCTGGGGAATCGCTGGAGGAATTCTACCGCGCACTCCTGGTGTTGGGCAGAAGCTACGGCTGCCCGCAAGTTTCGGCGAGCAAACACACAGAACTCTTAGTCCGGGACGCTTTTGTGGCAGGTATGCTATCGTCACAAATCCGCCAGCGCCTGTTAGAAAAGGACACCCTGGGTCTCCGGGAGGCACGGGCCCTTGCAGGCTCCCTGGACATGGCCTCCAGGAATGCCCGCGATTACGTTCCCGACCGCGCGGCAGCCCCCTGGGCAGCGTGGAACCCCTCCGCGGCTGACTCCGAAACTTGCCCCATTCCCCCACAGGCCTGCGCTGCAAGGCGGCCTGGTGACCCCGAGGGACCACGCTGCTACTTTTGCGGGCAGACCAAGCACCCCCGCCAGTGCTGCCCGGCCCGCGCATCCACCTGCAAGGGATGCAGCAAAAAGGGCCATTTCGTGGGGGTATGCCAGGCCCGGGCGGTTGCCGTGGTCTCCAGCAGCTAATGCGGACCGCAAACAAAAACTTCTCCACGGGCCCCGTGCGGCCAGCGGCCGCCGCCATCTTCATATTCCAGGGCCACGTGCGGACCCTGGGAGCCGCCATCTTGTTCCGGGGACGCCATGTTGGAGGGATGGGCGCCGCCATTTTGTGCACCCCTAGCCATGGGCGACCAATGGGAGACGCTATCTTGGATGAACCCCCAGGACCCCAGCTCGGCTGACCACACACTGTCTGAACAGAATTCCCAACTACTGCGATTGGCCTCGGTGACCCTGGATCAGTCTCGGCCTCGAACACTCTCAACCGCTACGACGACCGTGTTCATCAACGGGCACGAAGAGTCCTGCCTAATCGACTCTGGGAGCACGGAGAGCTTCATACACCCCGACACGGTAAGGTGCTGTTCTCTCCTCGTCCACCCCGTTAATCAAAAAAGCTCCCTGGCCTCCGGTTCCCACTCAGTGGAGATAAAGGGGTTTTGTGCAGCTAACCTCACAGTCCAGGGAAGGGAGTTCAAAAATTTCCGTCTCTACGTCCTTCCCCACCTCTGCGCGGCCACACTCGTGGGTTTAGACTTCCAGTGTAACCTTCAAAGTCTGACCTTCCAATTCGGCGGCCCTTTACCCCCCCCCCCCCTCACTGTCTGTGGCCTCGCGACCCTTAAGTTCGACCCGTCTTCCGTTTGCAAACCTCACCCCGGATTGCAAACCCATCGCCACCAGGAGCAGACGCTACAGTGCCCAGGACCGGATCTTTATTAGGTCAGAGGTCCAAAGGCTACTGAGGGAAGGGGTCATTGAAGCCAGTAACAGCCCCTGGAGAGCTCAAGTAGTGGTGGTAAAGACCGGGGAGAAGCATAGGATGGTCATCGACTACAGTCAGACCATCAACAGATTTACGCAGCTGGACGCGCACCCTCTCCCCCGCATATCCGACCTGGTAAAGAGGATCGCGCATTATAAGGTCTTCTCCACGTTGGATCTCAAGTCCGCCTACCACCAGCTCCCCCTCCGCACTAGTGACCGCAAGTACACTGCCTTCGAGACAGACGGGCGGCTCTATCACTTCTTAAGGGTTCCCTTCAGTGTCACCAACTTGGTGACCTTGGTCTTCCAGCGCGAGATGGACCGAATGGTTGACCGGTACGGTTTACGGGCAACATTCCCGTATCTCGATAATGTCACCATCTGCGGCCACGACCAGCAGGACCACGACACCAACCTCCGAAAATTCCTCCAAACCGCTAAAATCCTTAACCTTACCACAAGGATAAATGTGTGTTTAACACTCCTCAGTGGAAAAGGAGGCCCAGGCCATAGTAGAAACTGTGCGACACTGGAGGCATTACCTGGCCGGCAGGAGATTCACTTTCCCGTACCAGCCTCCCCGAACAGGTGCCGGAATGTGGCGACTAGGGGCTTTTCACAGTAACTTCATTTGAAGCGTACTTGTGACAATAAGCGATTTTCATTTCATTTCATTTCTCCTCACTGACCAACAGTCGGTTGCTGTTATGTTCGATAATGCACAGCGGGGCAAGATAAAAACGACAAGATCTTGCGGTGGAGGACCAAACTCTCCACCTACAACTAGGAGATGTTGCAGCGTCCCGGGAAGCTAAACGAGCCTCCTGACGCCCAGTCCTCCCCGGAACTCGCCCCCTCCTCTCTGGCACTCGCCCCCTCCCCCCCGGCACTCGCCCCCTCCTCCCTGGCACTCGCCCTCTCCTCCCCGGCACTCGCCCTCTCCTCCCCGGCACTCGCCCGACCCCCCCACGGCACTCGCACCCACACCCCCGGCACTCGCCCCCTCCTCCCTGGCACTCGCCCTCTCCTCCCCGGAACTCGCCCGCTCCTCCCCGGCACTCGCCCTCTCCCCCCCGGCACTCGCCCTCTCCCCCCCGGCACTCGCCCTCTACTCCCCGGCACTCGCCCTCTCCTCCCCGGCACTTGCCCTCTCCCCCCCGGCAGACGCCCTCTCCCCCCCGGCACTCTCCCTCTCCTCCTCGGCACTCGCCCTCTCCCCCCCGGCACTCGCCCTCTACTCCCCGGCACTCGCCCTCTACTCCCCGGCACTCGCCCTCTCCCCCCCCGGCAGACGCCCTCTCCCCCCCTGCACTCTCCCTCTCCTCCCCGGCACTCGCCCTCTCCCACCCGGCACTCGCCCTCTACTCCACGGCACTTGCCCTCTCACCCCCGGCACTCGCCCTCTCCTTCCCGGCACTCGCCCTCTCCCCACCGGCATTCGCCCGCTTCTCCCCGGCACACGGCCCCTCCTCCCCGGCACACGCCCTCTCCTCCCCGGCACTCACCATCTCCTCTCCGGCACTCGCCCTCTACTCCCCGGCACTCGCTCTCTCCTCCCCGGCACTCGCCCCCTCCTCCCCCGCACTCGCCCCCTCCTCCCCCACACTTGCCCCCTCCTCCCCCGCACTCGCACTCTCCTCCCCGGCACTCGCCCTCTCCTCCCCGGCACTCGCACTCTCCTCCCCGGCACTCGCCCGCTCCTCCCCGGCTCTCGCCCTCCCCCCCCGGCACTCGCCCTCTCCTCCGCGGCACTCGACCCTTCCTCCCCGGCACTCGTCCCCTCCTCCCCGGCACACATCCACCCCCCCGGCACTCGCCCTTTCATCCCCGGCACTCGCCCTCGCCCCCCCGGCACTCGCCCCCTCCTCCCTGGCACTCGCCCCCTCCTCCCTGGCACTCGCCCTCTCCCCCCTGGCACTCGCCCTCTCCCCCCCGGCAGACGCCCTCTCCCCCCCCGGCACTCGTCCTCACCCCCCCGGCACTCGCCCTCTACTCCCCGGCACACATCCAACCCCCGGCACTCGCCCTTTCATCCCCGGCACTCGCCCTCTCCCCCCCCGGCACTCGCCCCCTCCTCCCTGGCACTCGCCCCCTCCTCCCTGGCACTCGCCCTCTCCCGCCCGGCACTCGCTCTCTCCCCCCCGGCACTCTCCTTCCACTCCCCGGCATTCGCCCTCTCCCCCCCGGCACTCGCCCTCTCCCCCCCGGCACTCGCCCTCTACTCCCCGGCACTCCCACTCTACTCCCCGGCACTTGCCCTCTCCCCCCCGGCACTCGCCCTCTCTCACCCGGCACTCGCCCTCTACTCCACGGCACTTGCCCTCTCACCCCCGGCACTCGCCCTCTCCCCCCCGGCACTCGCCCGCTTCTCCCCGGCACTCGCCCGCTTCTCCCCGGCACACGGCCCCTCCTCCCCGGCACACGCCCTCTCCTCCCCGGCACTCGCCATCTCCTCTCCGGCACTCGCCCTCTACTCCCCGGCACTCGCCCTCTCCTCCCCGGCACTCGCCCCCTCCTCCCCCGCACTCGCCCCCTCCTCCCCCACACTCGCCCTCTCCTCCGCGGCACTCGACCCTTCCTCCCCGGCACTCGTCCCCTCCTCCCCGGCACACATCCACCCGCCCGGTACTCGCCCTTTCATCCCCGGCACTCGCCCTCTCCCCCCCCGGCACTCACCCCCTCCTCCCTGGCACTCGCCCACTCCTCCCTGGCACTCGCCCTCTCCCCCCCGGCACTCGCCCTCTCCCCCCCCGGCACTCTCCTTCCACTCCCCGGCATTCACCCTCTCCTCCACGGCACTCGCCCTCCCCCCCCGGCACTCGCCCTCTCCTCCGCGGCACTCGACCCTTCCTCCCCGGCACTCGTCCCCTCCTCCCCGGCACACATCCAACCCCCGGCACTCGCCCTTTCATCCCCGGCACTCGCCCTCTCCCCCCCCGGCACTCGCCCCCTCCTCCCTGGCACTCGCCCCCTCCTCCCTGGCACTCGCCCTCTCCCCCGGCACTCGCCCTCTCCCCCCCGGCACTCTCCTTCCACTCCCCGGCATTCACCCTCTCCTCCACGGCACTCGCCCTCCCCCCCCCGGCACTCGCCCTCTCCTCCGCGGCACTCGACCCTTCCTCCCCGGCACTCGTCCCCTCCTCCCCGGCACTCGCCATCTCCCCCCCCCCCGGCACTCGCCCTCTCCTCCCCGGCACTCGCCCTCTCCTCCCTGGCACACGCCCGTCCTCCCTGGCACTCGCCCTCACGCCCACGGCACTCGCCCTCTCCTCCCCGGCACTCGCCCTCTCCCCCCCGGCACTCGCCCTCTCCTCCCCGGCACTCGCCCTCCCCCCCCCGGCACTCGCCCTCTCCGCCCAGGCACTCGCCTTCTCCTCCCCGGCACTCGCCCTCTCCTGCCCGGCACTCGCCCTCTCCTCCCCGGAACTCGCTCTCAACTCCCCGGCACTCGCTCTCTACTCCCCGGCACTGGCCCTCTCCTCCCCGGCACTCGCCCCCTCTTCTCCGGCACTCGCCCTCTCCCCCCCCGGCACTCGCCCTCTCCTCACCGGCACTCGCCATCTCCTCTACGGCACTCGCCCTCTACTCCCCGGCACTCGCCCTCTCCTCCCCGGCACTCGCCCTCTACTCCTCGGCACTCGCACTCTCCTCCCCGGCACTCGCCCTCTCACCCCCGGCACTCGCCCTCTCCTCCCCTGCAGTCGCACTCTCCTCCCCGGCACTCGCCATCTCCTCTCCGGCACTCGCCCTCTACTCCCCGGCACTCGCCCTCTCCTCCCCGGCACTCGCCCTCTACTCCTCGGCACTCGCCCTCTCCTCCCCGGCACTCGCCCTCTCCTCCCCGGCACTCGCCCTCAACTCCTCGGCACTCGCCCTCTCCTCCCCGGCACTCGCCATCTCCCCCCCTGCACTCGCCCTCTCCTCCCCGGCACTCGCCATCTCCTCTCCGGCACTCGCCCTCTACTCCCCGGCACTCGCCCTCTCCTACCCGGCACTCGCCCCCTCCCCCCCCGCACTCGCCCCCTCCTCCCCCACACTTGCCCCCTCCTCCCCCGCACTCGCACTCTCCTCCCCGGCATTCGCCCTCTCCTCCCCGGCACTCGCAATCTCCTCCCCGGCACTCGCCCGCTCCTCCCTGGCTCTCGCCCTCCCCCCCCGGCACTCGCCCTCTCCTCCGCGGCACTCGACCCTTCCTCCCCGGCACTCGTCCCCTCCTCTCCGGCACACATCCACCCCCCCGGCACTCGCCCTTTCATCCCCGGCACTCGCCCTCTCCCCCCCTGGCACTCGCCCCCTCCTCCCTGGCACTCGCCCCCTCCTCCCTGGCACTCGCCCTCACGCCCCCGGCACTCGCCCTCTCCCCCCCGGCACTCTCCTTCCACTCCCCGGCATTCGCCCTCTCCTCCACGGCACTCGCCCTCCCCCCCCGGCACTCGCCCTCTCCTCCGCGGCACTCGACCCTTCCTCCCCGGCACTCGTCCCCTCCTCCCCGGCACACATCCAACCCCCGGCACTCGCCCTTTCATCCCCGGCACTCGCCCTCTCCCCCCCCGGCACTCGCCCCCTCCTCCCTGGCACTCGCCCCCTCCTCCCTGGCACTCGCCCTCTCCCGCCCGGCACTCGCCCTCTCCATCCCCCGCACTCTCCTTCCACTCACCGGCATTCGCCCTCTCCTCCACGGCACTCGCCCTCTCCCACCCGGCACTCGCCCTCTACTCCCCGGCACTCGCACTCTCCTCCCCGGCACTCGCCCTCTCCTCCCCGGCAATCGCCCTCCCCCCCGGCACTCGCCCTCTCCTCCCCGGCACTCGCCCTCTTCTCCCTGGCACTCGCCCCCTCCTCCCTGGCACTCGACCTCACGCCCCCGGCACTCTCCCTCTCCTCCCGGCACTCGCCCTCTCCTCCCCGGCACTCGCCCTCTCCCCCCCGGCACTCGCCCTCTCCTCCCCGGCACTCGCCCTCCCCCGCCCGGCACTCGCCCTCTCCTCCCCGGCACTCGCCCTCTCCTCCCAGGAACTCGCTCTCAACTCCCCGGCACTCGCTCTCTACTCCCCGGCACTGGCCCTCTCCTCCCCGGCACTCGCCCTCTCCTCCCCGGCACTCGCCCACCCCCCCCCGGCACTCGCCCCCTCCTCCCCCGCACTCGCCCCCTCCTCCCCCACACTTGCCCCCTCCTCCCCCGGCACTCGCCCTCTCCTCCCCGGCACTCGCCCTCTCCCCCCCGGCACTCGCCCTCTCCTCCCCGGCACTCGCCCTCCCCCCCGGCACTCGCCCTCTCCTCCCAGGCACTCGCCTTCTCCTCCCCGGCACTCGCCCTCTCCTCCCCGGCACTCGCCCTCTCCTCCCAGGAACTCGCTCTCAACTCCCCGGCACTCGCTCTCTACTCCCAGGCACTCGCCTTCTCCTCCCCGGCACTCGCCCTCTACTCCCCGGCACTCGCCCTCTCCTACCCGGCACTCGCCCCCTCCTCCCCCGCACTCGCCCCCTCCTCCCCACACTTGCCCCCTCCTCCCCCGCACTCGCACTCTCCTCCCCGGCACTCGCAATCTCCTCCCCGGCACTCGCCCGCTCCTCCCTGGCTCTCGCCCTCCCGCCCCGGCACTCGCCCTCTCCTCCACGGCACTCGACCCTTCCTCCCCGGCACTCGTCCCCTCCTCTCCGGCACACATCCACCCCCCCCGGCACTCGCCCTTTCATCCCCGGCACTCGCCCTCTCCCCCCCCGGCACTCGCCCCCTCCTCCCTGGCACTCGCCCCCTCCTCCCTGGCACTCGCCCTCACGCCCCCGGCACTCGCCCTCTCCCCCCCGGCACTCTCCTTCCACTCCCCGGCATTCGCCCTCTCCTCCACGGCACTCGCCCTCCCCCCCCGGCACTCGCCCTCTCCTCCCTGGCACACGCCCGTCCTCCCTGGCACTCGCCCTCACGCCCACGGCACTCGCCCTCTCCTCCCCGGCACTCGCCCTCTCCCCCCCGGCACTCGCCCTCTCCTCCCCGGCACTCGCCCTCCCCCCCCCCGGCACTCGCCCTCTCCTCCCAGGCACTCGCCTTCTCCTCCCCGGCACTCGCCCTCTCCTGCCCGGCACTCGCCCTCTCCTCCCCGGAACTCGCTCTCAACTCCCCGGCACTCGCTCTCTACTCCCCGGCACTGGCCCTCTCCTCCCCGGCACTCGCCCCCTCTTCTCCGGCACTCGCCCTCTCCCCCCCCCGGCACTCGCCCTCTCCTCACCGGCACTCGCCATCTCCTCTACGGCACTCGCCCTCTACTCCCCGGCACTCGCCCTCTCCTCCACGGCACTCGCCCTCTACTCCTCGGCACTCGCACTCTCCTCCCCGGCACTCGCCCTCTCACCCCCGGCACTCGCCCTCTCCTCCCCTGCAGTCGCACTCTCCTCCCCGGCACTCGCCATCTCCTCTCCGGCACTCGCCCTCTACTCCCCGGCACTCGCCCTCTCCTCCCCGGCACTCGCCCTCTACTCCTCGGCACTCGCCCTCTCCTCCCCGGCACTCGCCCTCTCCTCCCCGGCACTCGCCCTCAACTCCTCGGCACTCGCCCTCTCCTCCCCGGCACTCGCCATCTCCCCCCCTGCACTCGCCCTCTCCTCCCCGGCACTCGCCATCTCCTCTCCGGCACTCGCCCTCTACTCCCCGGCACTCGCCCTCTCCTACCCGGCACTCGCCCCCTCCTCCCCCGCACTCGCCCCCTCCTCCCCCACACTTGCCCCCTCCTCCCCCGCACTCGCACTCTCCTCCCCGGCATTCGCCCTCTCCTCCCCGGCACTCGCAATCTCCTCCCCGGCACTCGCCCGCTCCTCCCTGGCTCTCGCCCTCCCCCCCCGGCACTCGCCCTCTACTCCTCGGCACTCGCCCTCTCCTCCCCGGCACTCGCCCATTCCTCCCCGGCACTCGCCCTCTCCCACCCGACACTCGCCCTCTCCTCCCTGGCACTCGCCCTCCCCCCCCGGCACTCGCCCTCTCCTCCCAGGCACTCGCCCTCTCCTCCACGGCACTCGCCCTCTCCTCCCCGGAACTCGCTCTCAACTCCCCGGCACTCGCTCTCTACTCCCCGGCACTGGCCCTCTCCTCCCCGGCACTCGCCCCCTCCTCTCCGGCACTCACCCTCTACTCCCCGGCACTCGCCCTCTCACCCCCGGCACTTGCCCTCTCCTCCCTTGCAGTCGCCCTCTCCTCCCCGGCACTCGCCATGTCCTCTCCGGCACTCGCCCTCTCCTCCCCGGCACTCGCCCTCTACTCCCCGGCACTCGCCCTCTCCTCCCCGGCACTCGCCCTCTACTCCTCGGCACTCGCCCTCTTCTCCCCGGCACACGCCATCTCCCCCCCGGCACTCGCCCTCTCCTCCCCGGAACTCGCACTCAACTCCCCGGCACTCGCTCTCTACTGCCCGGCACTGGCCTTCTCCTCCCCTGCACTCGCCCCATCCTCTCCGGCACTCGCCCTCTACTCCCGGCACTCGCCCTCCCCCCCCCCCGGCACTCGCCCTCTCCTCCCAGGCACTCGCCCTCTCCTCCCAGGCACTCGCCTTCTCCTCCCCGGCACTCGCCCTCTACTCCCCGGCACTCGCCCTCTCCTACCCGGCACTCGCCCCCTCCTCCCCCGCACTCGCCCCCTCCTCCCCCACACTTGCCCCCTCCTCCCCCGCACTCGCACTCTCCTCCCCGGCATTCGCCCTCTCCTCCCCGGCACTCGCAATCTCCTCCCCGGCACTCGCCCGCTCCTCCCTGGCTCTCGCCCTCCCCCCCCGGCACTCGCCCTCTCCTCCGCGGCACTCGACCCTTCCTCCCCGGCACTCGTCCCCTCCTCTCCGGCACACATCCACCCCCCCGGCACTCGCCCTTTCATCCCCGGCACTCGCCCTCTCCCCCCCCGGCACTCGCCCCCTCCTCCCTGGCACTCGCCCCCTCCTCCCTGGCACTCGCCCTCACGCCCCCGGCACTCGCCCTCTCCCCCCCGGCACTCTCCTTCCACTCCCCGGCATTCGCCCTCTCCTCCACGGCACTCGCCCTCCCCCCCCGGCTCTCGCCCTCCCCCCCCGGCTCTCGCCCTCTCCTCCGCGGCACTCGACCCTTCCTCCCCGGCACTCGTCCCCTCCTCCCCGGCACACATCCAACCCCCGGCACTCGCCCTTTCATCCCCGGCACTCGCCCTCTCCCCCCCCCGGCACTCGCCCCCTCCTCCCTGGCACTCGCCCCCTCCTCCCTGGCACTCGCCCTCTCCCGCCCGGCACTCGCCCTCTCCATCCCCCGCACTCTCCTTCCACTCACCGGCATTCGCCCTCTCCTCCACGGCACTCGCCCTCTCCCACCCGGCACTCGCCCTCTACTCCCCGGCACTCGCACTCTCCTCCCCGGCACTCGCCCTCTCCTCCCCGGCACTCGCCCTCCCCCCCCGGCACTCGCCCTCTCCTCCCCGGCACTCGCCCTCTTCTCCCTGGCACTCGCCCCCTCCTCCCTGGCACTCGACCTCACGCCCCCGGCACTCTCCCTCTCCTCCCGGCACTCGCCCTCTCCTCCCCGGCACTCGCCCTCTCCCCCCCGGCACTCGCCCTCTCCTCCCCGGCACACGCCCTCCCCCCCCCGGCACTCGCCCTCTCCTCCCAGGCACTCGCCTTCTCCTCCCCGGCACTCGCCCTCTCCTCCCCGGCACTCGCCCTCTCCTCCCAGGAACTCGCTCTCAACTCGCCGGCACTCGCTCTCTACTCCCCGGCACTGGCCCTCTCCTCCCCGGCACTCGCCCTCTCCTCCACGGCACTCGCCCTCCCCCCCCCGGCACTCGCCCTCTCCTCCCAGGCACTCGCCTTCTCCTCCCCGGCACTCGCCCTCTCCTCCCCGGCACTCGCCCTCTCCTCCCCGGCACTCGCCCTCTACTCCTCGGCACTCGCCCTCTCCTCCCCGGCACTCGCCCATTCCTCCCCGGCACTCGCCCTCTCCCCCCCGACACTCGCCCTCTCCTCCCCGGCACTCGCCCTCCCCCCCCTGCACTCGCCCTCTCCTCCCAGGCACTCGCCCTCTCCTCCACGGCACTCGCCCTCTCCTCCCCGGAACTCGCTCTCAACTCCCCGGCACTCGCTCTCTACTCCCCGGCACTGGCCCTCTCCTCCCCGGCACTCGCCCCCTCCTCTCCGGCACTCACCCTCTACTCCCCGGCACTCGCCCTCTCCTACCCGGCACTCGCCCCCTCCTCCCCCGCACTCGCCCCCTCCTCCCCCACACTTGCCCCCTCCTCCCCCGCACTCGCACTCTCCTCCCCGGCATTCGCCCTCTCCTCCCCGGCACTCGCAATCTCCTCCCCGGCACTCGCCCGCTCCTCCCTGGCTCTCGCCCTCCCCCCCCGGCACTCGCCCTCTACTCCTCGGCACTCGCCCTCTCCTCCCCGGCACTCGCCCATTCCTCCCCGGCACTCGCCCTCTCCCACCCGACACTCGCCCTCTCCTCCCTGGCACTCGCCCTCCCCCCCCGGCACTCGCCCTCTCCTCCCAGGCACTCGCCCTCTCCTCCACGGCACTCGCCCTCTCCTCCCCGGAACTCGCTCTCAACTCCCCGGCACTCGCTCTCTACTCCCCGGCACTGGCCCTCTCCTCCCCGGCACTCGCCCCCTCCTCTCCGGCACTCACCCTCTACTCCCCGGCACTCGCCCTCTCACCCCCGGCACTTGCCCTCTCCTCCCTTGCAGTCGCCCTCTCCTCCCCGGCACTCGCCATGTCCTCTCCGGCACTCGCCCTCTCCTCCCCGGCACTCGCCCTCTACTCCCCGGCACTCGCCCTCTCCTCCCCGGCACTCGCCCTCTACTCCTCGGCACTCGCCCTCTTCTCCCCGGCACACGCCATCTCCCCCCCGGCACTCGCCCTCTCCTCCCCGGAACTCGCACTCAACTCCCCGGCACTCGCTCTCTACTGCCCGGCACTGGCCTTCTCCTCCCCTGCACTCGCCCCATCCTCTCCGGCACTCGCCCTCTACTCCCGGCACTCGCCCTCCCCCCCCCCGGCACTCGCCCTCTCCTCCCAGGCACTCGCCCTCTCCTCCCAGGCACTCGCCTTCTCCTCCCCGGCACTCGCCCTCTACTCCCCGGCACTCGCCCTCTCCTACCCGGCACTCGCCCCCTCCTCCCCCGCACTCGCCCCCTCCTCCCCCACACTTGCCCCCTCCTCCCCCGCACTCGCACTCTCCTCCCCGGCATTCGCCCTCTCCTCCCCGGCACTCGCAATCTCCTCCCCGGCACTCGCCCGCTCCTCCCTGGCTCTCGCCCTCCCCCCCCGGCACTCGCCCTCTCCTCCGCGGCACTCGACCCTTCCTCCCCGGCACTCGTCCCCTCCTCTCCGGCACACATCCACCCCCCCGGCACTCGCCCTTTCATCCCCGGCACTCGCCCTCTCCCCCCCCGGCACTCGCCCCCTCCTCCCTGGCACTCGCCCCCTCCTCCCTGGCACTCGCCCTCACGCCCCCGGCACTCGCCCTCTCCCCCCCGGCACTCTCCTTCCACTCCCCGGCATTCGCCCTCTCCTCCACGGCACTCGCCCTCCCCCCCCGGCTCTCGCCCTCTCCTCCGCGGCACTCGACCCTTCCTCCCCGGCACTCGTCCCCTCCTCCCCGGCACACATCCAACCCCCGGCACTCGCCCTTTCATCCCCGGCACTCGCCCTCTCCCCCCCCCGGCACTCGCCCCCTCCTCCCTGGCACTCGCCCCCTCCTCCCTGGCACTCGCCCTCTCCCGCCCGGCACTCGCCCTCTCCATCCCCCGCACTCTCCTTCCACTCACCGGCATTCGCCCTCTCCTCCACGGCACTCGCCCTCTCCCACCCGGCACTCGCCCTCTACTCCCCGGCACTCGTACTCTCCTCCCCGGCACTCGCCCTCTTCTCCCTGGCACTCGCCCCCTCCTCCCTGGCACTCGACCTCACGCCCCCGGCACTCTCCCTCTCCTCCCGGCACTCGCCCTCTCCTCCCCGGCACTCGCCCTCTCCCCCCCGGCACTCGCCCTCTCCTCCCCGGCACACGCCCTCCCCCCCCCGGCACTCGCCCTCTCCTCCCAGGCACTCGCCTTCTCCTCCCCGGCACTCGCCCTCTCCTCCCCGGCACTCGCCCTCTCCTCCCAGGAACTCGCTCTCAACTCGCCGGCACTCGCTCTCTACTCCCCGGCACTGGCCCTCTCCTCCCCGGCACTCGCCCTCTCCTCCCCGGCACTCGCCCTCCCCCCCCCGGCACTCGCCCTCTCCTCCCAGGCACTCGCCTTCTCCTCCCCGGCACTCGCCCTCTCCTCCCCGGCACTCGCCCTCTCCTCCCCGGCACTCGCCCTCTACTCCTCGGCACTCGCCCTCTCCTCCCCGGCACTCGCCCATTCCTCCCCGGCACTCGCCCTCTCCCCCCCGACACTCGCCCTCTCCTCCCCGGCACTCGCCCTCCCCCCCCTGCACTCGCCCTCTCCTCCCAGGCACTCGCCCTCTCCTCCACGGCACTCGCCCTCTCCTCCCCGGAACTCGCTCTCAACTCCCCGGCACTCGCTCTCTACTCCCCGGCACTGGCCCTCTCCTCCCCGGCACTCGCCCCCTCCTCTCCGGCACTCACCCTCTACTCCCCGGCACTCGCCATCTCCTCTCCGGCACTCGCCCTCTACTCCCCGGCACTCGCCCTCTCCTCCCCGGCACTCGCCATCTCCTCTCTGGCACTCGCCCTCTACTCCCCAGCACTCGCCCTCTCCTCCCCGGCATTCGCCCCCTCCTCTCCGGCACTCGCCCTCTACTCCCCGGCACTCGCTCTCTCCCCCCCGGCACTCGCGCTCTCCTCCCCGGCACTCGCCATCTCCTCTCTGGCACTCGCCATCTCCTCCCCGGCACTCGCCCTCTCCTCCCAGGAACTCGCTCTCAACTCCCCGGCACTCGCTCTCTACTCCCCGGCACTGGCCCTCTCCTCCCCGGCACTCGCCCCCTCCTCTCCGGCACTCGCGCTCTCCCCCCCGGCACTCGCCCTCTCCTCCCCTGCACTCGCCCTCTCCTCCCCGGCACTCGCCATCTCCTCTCCGGCACTCGCCCTCTATACCCCGGCACTCGCTCTCTCCTCCCCGGCACTCGCCCTCTACTCCTCGGCACTCGCACTCTCCTCCCCGGCACTTGCCCTCTCCTCCCCGGCACTCGCCCTCTCCCCCCCGACACTCGCCCTCTCCTGCCCGGCACTCGCCCTCTCCTCCCTGGCACTCGCCCTCCCCCCCCGGCACTCGCCCTCTCCTCCCAGGTACTCGCCCTCTCCTCCACGGCACTCGCCCTCTCCTCCCCGGAACTCGCTCTCAACTCCCCGGCACTCGCTCTCTACTCCCCGGCACTCGCCCCCTCCTCTCCGGCACTCGCCCTCTACTCCCGGCACTCGCCCTCTCCTCCCCTGCACTCGCCCTCTCCTCCCCGGCACTCGCCCTCTACTCCCCGGCACTCGCCCTCTCCTCCCCGGCACTCGCCCTCTACTCCTCGGCACTCGCCCTCTTCTCCCCGGCACACGCCATCTCCCCCCCGGCACTCGCCCTCTCCTCCCCGGAACTCGCACTCAACTCCCCGGCACTCGCTCTCTACTGCCCGGCACTGGCCTTCTCCTCCCCTGCACTCGCCCCATCCTCTCCGGCACTCGCCCTCTACTCCCGGCACTCGCCCTCCCCCCCCCCCGGCACTCGCCCTCTCCTCCCAGGCACTCGCCCTCTCCTCCCAGGCACTCGCCTTCTCCTCCCCGGCACTCGCCCTCTACTCCCCGGCACTCGCCCTCTCCTACCCGGCACTCGCCCCCTCCTCCCCCGCACTCGCCCCCTCCTCCCCCACACTTGCCCCCTCCTCCCCCGCACTCGCACTCTCCTCCCCGGCATTCGCCCTCTCCTCCCCGGCACTCGCAATCTCCTCCCCGGCACTCGCCCGCTCCTCCCTGGCTCTCGCCCTCCCCCCCCGGCACTCGCCCTCTCCTCCGCGGCACTCGACCCTTCCTCCCCGGCACTCGTCCCCTCCTCTCCGGCACACATCCACCCCCCCGGCACTCGCCCTTTCATCCCCGGCACTCGCCCTCTCCCCCCCCGGCACTCGCCCCCTCCTCCCTGGCACTCGCCCCCTCCTCCCTGGCACTCGCCCTCACGCCCCCGGCACTCGCCCTCTCCCCCCCGGCACTCTCCTTCCACTCCCCGGCATTCGCCCTCTCCTCCACGGCACTCGCCCTCCCCCCCCGGCTCTCGCCCTCTCCTCCGCGGCACTCGACCCTTCCTCCCCGGCACTCGTCCCCTCCTCCCCGGCACACATCCAACCCCCGGCACTCGCCCTTTCATCCCCGGCACTCGCCCTCTCCCCCCCCGGCACTCGCCCCCTCCTCCCTGGCACTCGCCCCCTCCTCCCTGGCACTCGCCCTCTCCCGCCCGGCACTCGCCCTCTCCATCCCCCGCACTCTCCTTCCACTCACCGGCATTCGCCCTCTCCTCCACGGCACTCGCCCTCTCCCACCCGGCACTCGCCCTCTACTCCCCGGCACTCGCACTCTCCTCCCCGGCACTCGCCCTCTTCTCCCTGGCACTCGCCCCCTCCTCCCTGGCACTCGACCTCACGCCCCCGGCACTCTCCCTCTCCTCCCGGCACTCGCCCTCTCCTCCCCGGCACTCGCCCTCTCCCCCCCGGCACTCGCCCTCTCCTCCCCGGCACACGCCCTCCCCCCCCCGGCACTCGCCCTCTCCTCCCAGGCACTCGCCTTCTCCTCCCCGGCACTCGCCCTCTCCTCCCCGGCACTCGCCCTCTCCTCCCAGGAACTCGCTCTCAACTCGCCGGCACTCGCTCTCTACTCCCCGGCACTGGCCCTCTCCTCCCCGGCACTCGCCCTCTCCTCCCCGGCACTCGCCCTCCCCCCCCCGGCACTCGCCCTCTCCTCCCAGGCACTCGCCTTCTCCTCCCCGGCACTCGCCCTCTCCTCCCCGGCACTCGCCCTCTCCTCCCCGGCACTCGCCCTCTACTCCTCGGCACTCGCCCTCTCCTCCCCGGCACTCGCCCATTCCTCCCCGGCACTCGCCCTCTCCCCCCCGACACTCGCCCTCTCCTCCCCGGCACTCGCCCTCCCCCCCCTGCACTCGCCCTCTCCTCCCAGGCACTCGCCCTCTCCTCCACGGCACTCGCCCTCTCCTCCCCGGAACTCGCTCTCAACTCCCCGGCACTCGCTCTCTACTCCCCGGCACTGGCCCTCTCCTCCCCGGCACTCGCCCCCTCCTCTCCGGCACTCACCCTCTACTCCCCGGCACTCGCCATCTCCTCTCCGGCACTCGCCCTCTACTCCCCGGCACTCGCCCTCTCCTCCCCGGCACTCGCCATCTCCTCTCTGGCACTCGCCCTCTACTCCCCAGCACTCGCCCTCTCCTCCCCGGCATTCGCCCCCTCCTCTCCGGCACTCGCCCTCTACTCCCCGGCACTCGCTCTCTCCCCCCCGGCACTCGCGCTCTCCTCCCCGGCACTCGCCATCTCCTCTCTGGCACTCGCCATCTCCTCCCCGGCACTCGCCCTCTCCTCCCAGGAACTCGCTCTCAACTCCCCGGCACTCGCTCTCTACTCCCCGGCACTGGCCCTCTCCTCCCCGGCACTCGCCCCCTCCTCTCCGGCACTCGCGCTCTCCCCCCCGGCACTCGCCCTCTCCTCCCCTGCACTCGCCCTCTCCTCCCCGGCACTCGCCATCTCCTCTCCGGCACTCGCCCTCTATACCCCGGCACTCGCTCTCTCCTCCCCGGCACTCGCCCTCTACTCCTCGGCACTCGCACTCTCCTCCCCGGCACTTGCCCTCTCCTCCCCGGCACTCGCCCTCTCCCCCCCGACACTCGCCCTCTCCTGCCCGGCACTCGCCCTCTCCTCCCTGGCACTCGCCCTCCCCCCCCCGGCACTCGCCCTCTCCTCCCAGGTACTCGCCCTCTCCTCCACGGCACTCGCCCTCTCCTCCCCGGAACTCGCTCTCAACTCCCCGGCACTCGCTCTCTACTCCCCGGCACTCGCCCCCTCCTCTCCGGCACTCGCCCTCTACTCCCGGCACTCGCCCTCTCCTCCCCTGCACTCGCCCTCTCCTCCCCGGCACTCGCCATCTCCTCTCCGGCACTCGCCCTCTACTCCCCGGCACTCGCCCTCTCCTCCCCGGCACTCGCCATCTCCTCTCTGGCACTCGCCCTGTACTCCCCAGCACTCGCCCTCTCCTCCCCGGCATTCGCCCCCTCCTCTCCGGCACTCGCCCTCCACTCCCCGGCACTCGCCCTCTCCCCCCCGGCACTCGCGCTCTCCTCCCCGGCACTCGCCATCTCCTCTCTGGCACTCGCCATCTCCTGCCCGGCACTCGCCCTCTCCTCCCAGGAACTCGCTCTCAACTCCCCGGCACTCGCTCTCTACTCCCCGGCACTGGCCCTCTCCTCCCCGGCACTCGCCCCCTCCTCTCCGGCACTCGCGCTCTCCCCCCCGGCACTCGCCCTCTCCTCCCCTGCACTCGCCCTCTCCTCCCCGGCACTCGCCATCTCCTCTCCGGCACTCGCCCTCTATACCCCGGCACTCGCTCTCTCCTCCCCGGCACTCGCCCTCTACTCCTCGGCACTCGCACTCTCCTCCCCGGCACTTGCCCTCTCCTCCCCGGCACTCGCCCTCTCCCCCCTGACACTCGCCCTCTCCTGCCCGGCACTCGCCCTCTCCTCCCCGGCACTCGCCCTCTACTCCTCGGCACTCGCCCTCTCCTCCCCGGCACTCGCCCATTCCTCCCCGGCACTCGCCCTCTCCCCCCCGACACTCGCCCTCTCCTCCCCGGCACTCACCCTCCCCCCCCGGCACTCGCCCTCTCCTCCCCGGCACTCACCCTCCCCCCCCAGCACTCGCCCTCTCCTCCCCGGCACTCGCCCCCCTCCTCTCCGGCACTCACCCTCTACTCCCCGGCACTCGCCCTCTCACCCCCGGCACTTGCCCTCTCCTCCCCTGCAGTCGCCCTCTACTCCCCGGCACTCGCCCTCTACTCCCCGGCACTCGCCCTCTCCTCCCCGGCACTCGCCCTCTACTCCTCGGCACACGCCCTCT
Organism: Scyliorhinus torazame; assembly: GCF_047496885.1. NCBI lineage: Eukaryota > Metazoa > Chordata > Chondrichthyes > Carcharhiniformes > Scyliorhinidae > Scyliorhinus > Scyliorhinus torazame. Next base: position 44,088,569 of record NC_092733.1, on the reverse strand, counting down.
CCTCCCCGGCACTCGCCATCTCCCCCCCGGCACTCGCCCTCACCTCCCCGGCACTCGCCCTCACCTCCCCGGCACTCGTCGTCCCCTCCCCGGCACTCGCCCTCTCCTCCGCGACACTCGCCTTCTCCTCCCCGGCACTCACCTTCTCCTCCCCGGCACTCGCCCTCTCCTCCCCGGAACTCGCACTCAACTCCCCGGCACTCGCTGTCTACTCCCCGGCACTGGCCTTCTCCTCCGCTGCACTCGCCCCCTCCTCTCCGGCACTCGCCCTCTACCCTCGGCACTCGCCCTCTCCTCCCCTGCACTCGCCCTCTCCTCCCCGGCATTCGCCATCTCCTCTCCGGCACTCGCCCTCTACTCCCCGGCACTCGCCCTCTCCTCCCCGGCACTCGCCATCTCCTCTCTGGCACTCGCCCTCTACTCCCCAGCACTCGCCCTCTCCTCCCCGGCATTCGCCCCCTCCTCTCCGGCACTCGCCCTCTACTCCCCGGCACTCGCCCTCTCCACCCCGGCACTCGCGCTCTCCTCCCCGGCACTCGCCATCTCCTCTCTGGCACTCGCCATCTCCTCCCCGGCACTCGCCCTCTCCTCCCCGGCACTCGCCCCCTCCCCCCCGGCACTCGCCCTCTACTCCCCGGCACTCGCCCTCTCCTCCCCGGCACTCGCCCTCTCCTCCCCGGCACTCGCCCCCTCCTCCCCGGCACTCGGCCTCTCCTCCCCGGCACTCGCCCTCCCCCCCGGCACTCGCCCTCTCCTCCCCGGCACACGGCCCCTTCTCCCCGGCATTCGCCATCTCCTCTCCGGCACTCGCCCTCTACTCCTCGGCACTCGCCCTCTCCTCCCCGACACTCGCCCTCTCCTCCCCGGCACTCGCCCTCTCCTCCTCGGGACTCACCCTCTCCACCCCGACACTCGCCCTCTCCTCCCTGACACTCGCCCTCTCCTCCCCGGCACTCGCCCTCTCCTCCCCGGCACTCGCCCTCTCCTCCCCGGCACTCGCCATCTCCTCTCCGGCACTCGCCCTCTACTCCTCGGCACTCGCCCTCTCCTCCCCGGCACTCGCCCTCTCCTCCCCGGCACTCGCCCTCTCCTCCCCGGCACTCGCCCTCTCCTCCCCGGCACTCGCCCTCTCCTCCCCGGCACTCGCCATCTCCTCCCCGGCACTCGCCCCCTCCTCCCCGGCCCTTGCCCTCTACTCCCCGGCACTCGCCCTCTCCTCCCCGGCACTCGCCCTCTCCTCCTCGGGACTCACCCTCTCCACCCCGGCACTCGCCCTCTCCTCCCCGGCACTCGCCCTCTACTCCCCAGCACTCGCCCTCTCCTCCCCGGCATTCGCCCCCTCCTCTCCGGCACTCGCCCTCTACTCCCCGGCACTCGCCCTCTCCCCCCCGGCACTCGCGCTCTCCTCCCCGGCACTCGCCATCTCCTCTCTGGCACTCGCCATCTCCTCCCCGGCACTCACCCTCTCCTCCCAGGAACTCACTCTCAACTCCCCGGCACTCGCCCTCTCCTCCCCGGAACTCGCACTCAACTCCCCGGCACTCGTTCTCTACTCCCCGGCACTGGCCTTCTCCTCCCCTGCACTCGCCCCATCCTCTCCGGCACTCGCCCTCTACTCCCGGCACTCGCCCTCCCCCCCCCGGCACTCGCCCTCTCCTCCCAGGCACTCGCCTTCTACTCCCAGGCACTCGCCTTCTCCTCCCCGGCACTCGCCCTCTACTCCCCGGCACTCGCCCTCTCCTACCCGGCACTCGCCCCCTCCTCCCCCGCACTCGCCCCCTCCTCCCCCACACTTGCCCCCTCCTCCCCCGCACTCGCACTCTCCTCCCCGGCATTCGCCCTCTCCTCCCCGGCACTCGCAATCTCCTCCCCGGCACTCGCCCGCTCCTCCCTGGCTCTCGCCCTCCCCCCCCGGCACTCGCCCTCTCCTCCGCGGCACTCGACCCTTCCTCCCCGGCACTCGTCCCCTCCTCTCCGGCACACATCCACCCCCCCGGCACTCGCCCTTTCATCCCCGGCACTCGCCCTCTCCCCCCCCGGCACTCGCCCCCTCCTCCCTGGCACTCGCCCCCTCCTCCCTGGCACTCGCCCTCACGCCCCCGGCACTCGCCCTCTCCCCCCCGGCACTCTCCTTCCACTCCCCGGCATTCGCCCTCTCCTCCACGGCACTCGCCCTCCCCCCCCGGCTCTCGCCCTCTCCTCCGCGGCACTCGACCCCTCCTCCCCGGCACACATCCAACCCCCGGCACTCGCCCTTTCATCCCCGGCACTCGCCCTCTCCCCCCCCCGGCACTCGCCCCCTCCTCCCTGGCACTCGCCCCCTCCTCCCTGGCACTCGCCCTCTCCCGCCCGGCACTCGCCCTCTCCATCCCCCGCACTCTCCTTCCACTCACCGGCATTCGCCCTCTCCTCCACGGCACTCGCCCTCTCCCACCCGGCACTCGCCCTCTACTCCCCGGCACTCGCACTCTCCTCCCCGGCACTCGCCCTCTCCTCCCCGGCACTCGCCCTCCCCCCCCGGCACTCGCCCTCTCCTCCCCGGCACTCGCCCTCTTCTCCCTGGCACTCGCCCCCTCCTCCCTGGCACTCGACCTCACGCCCCCGGCACTCTCCCTCTCCTCCCGGCACTCGCCCTCTCCTCCCCGGCACTCGCCCTCTCCCCCCCGGCACTCGCCCTCTCCTCCCCGGCACACGCCCTCCCCCCCCCGGCACTCGCCCTCTCCTCCCAGGCACTCGCCTTCTCCTCCCCGGCACTCGCCCTCTCCTCCCCGGCACTCGCCCTCTCCTCCCAGGAACTCGCTCTCAACTCGCCGGCACTCGCTCTCTACTCCCCGGCACTGGCCCTCTCCTCCCCGGCACTCGCCCTCTCCTCCCCGGCACTCGCCCTCCCCCCCCCGGCACTCGCCCTCTCCTCCCAGGCACTCGCCTTCTCCTCCCCGGCACTCGCCCTCTCCTCCCCGGCACTCGCCCTCTCCTCCCCGGCACTCGCCCTCTACTCCTCGGCACTCGCCCTCTCCTCCCCGGCACTCGCCCATTCCTCCCCGGCACTCGCCCTCTCCCCCCCGACACTCGCCCTCTCCTCCCCGGCACTCGCCCTCCCCCCCCTGCACTCGCCCTCTCCTCCCAGGCACTCGCCCTCTCCTCCACGGCACTCGCCCTCTCCTCCCCGGAACTCGCTCTCAACTCCCCGGCACTCGCTCTCTACTCCCCGGCACTGGCCCTCTCCTCCCCGGCACTCGCCCCCTCCTCTCCGGCACTCACCCTCTACTCCCCGGCACTCGCCCTCTCACCCCCGGCACTTGCCCTCTCCTCCCTTGCAGTCGCCCTCTCCTCCCCGGCACTCGCCATGTCCTCTCCGGCACTCGCCCTCTACTCCCCGGCACTCGCCCTCTCCTCCCCGGCACTCGCCCTCTACTCCCGGCACTCGCCCTCTCCTCCCCTGCACTCGCCCTCTCCTCCCCGGCACTCGCCATCTCCTCTCCGGCACTCGCCCTCTACTCCCCGGCACTCGCCCTCTCCTCCCCGGCACTCGCCATCTCCTCTCTGGCACTCGCCCTCTACTCCCCAGCACTCGCCCTCTCCTCCCCGGCATTCGCCCCCTCCTCTCCGGCACTCGCCCTCTACTCCCCGGCACTCGCTCTCTCCCCCCCGGCACTCGCGCTCTCCTCCCCGGCACTCGCCCTCTCCCCCCCGACACTCGCCCTCTCCTGCCCGGCACTCGCCCTCTCCTCCCCGGCACTCGCCCTCTACTCCTCGGCACTCGCCCTCTCCTCCCCGGCACTCGCCCATTCCTCCCCGGCACTCGCCCTCTCCCCCCCGACACTCGCCCTCTCCTCCCTGGCACTCGCCCTCCCCCCCCGGCACTCGCCCTCTCCTCCCAGGTACTCGCCCTCTCCTCCACGGCACTCGCCCTCTCCTCCCCGGAACTCGCTCTCAACTCCCCGGCACTCGCTCTCTACTCCCCGGCACTCGCCCCCTCCTCTCCGGCACTCGCCCTCTACTCCCGGCACTCGCCCTCTCCTCCCCTGCACTCGCCCTCTCCTCCCCGGCACTCGCCATCTCCTCTCCGGCACTCGCCCTCTACTCCCCGGCACTCGCCCTCTCCTCCCCGGCACTCGCCATCTCCTCTCTGGCACTCGCCCTGTACTCCCCAGCACTCGCCCTCTCCTCCCCGGCATTCGCCCCCTCCTCTCCGGCACTCGCCCTCCACTCCCCGGCACTCGCCCTCTCCCCCCCGGCACTCGCGCTCTCCTCCCCGGCACTCGCCATCTCCTCTCTGGCACTCGCCATCTCCTACCCGGCACTCGCCCTCTCCTCCCAGGAACTCGCTCTCAACTCCCCGGCACTCGCTCTCTACTCCCCGGCACTGGCCCTCTCCTCCCCGGCACTCGCCCCCTCCTCTCCGGCACTCGCGCTCTCCCCCCCGGCACTCGCCCTCTCCTCCCCTGCACTCGCCCTCTCCTCCCCGGCACTCGCCATCTCCTCTCCGGCACTCGCCCTCTATACCCCGGCACTCGCTCTCTCCTCCCCGGCACTCGCCCTCTACTCCTCGGCACTCGCACTCTCCTCCCCGGCACTTGCCCTCTCCTCCCCGGCACTCGCCCTCTCCCCCCCGACACTCGCCCTCTCCTGCCCGGCACTCGCCCTCTCCTCCCCGGCACTCGCCCTCTACTCCTCGGCACTCGCCCTCTCCTCCCCGGCACTCGCCCATTCCTCCCCGGCACTCGACCTCTCCCCCCCGACACTCGCCCTCTCCTCCCCGGCACTCACCCTCCCCCCCCGGCACTCGCCCTCTCCTCCCCGGCACTCACCCTCCCCCCCCAGCACTCGCCCTCTCCTCCCCGGCACTCGCCCCCCTCCTCTCCGGCACTCACCCTCTACTCCCCGGCACTCGCCCTCTCACCCCCGGCACTTGCCCTCTCCTCCCCTGCAGTCGCCCTCTACTCCCCGGCACTCGCCCTCTACTCCCCGGCACTCGCCCTCTCCTCCCCGGCACTCGCCCTCTACTCCTCGGCACTCGCCCTCTCCTCCCCGGCACTCGCCATCTCCCCCCCGGCACTCGCCCTCACCTCCCCGGCACTCGCCCTCACCTCCCCGGCACTCGCCCTCTCCTCCCCGGAACTCGCACTCAACTCCCCGGCACTCGCTGTCTACTCCCCGGCACTGGCCTTCTCCTCCGCTGCACTCGCCCCCTCCTCTCCGGCACTCGCCCTCTACCCTCGGCACTCGCCCTCTCCTCCCCTGCACTCGCCCTCTCCTCCCCGGCATTCGCCATCTCCTCTCCGGCACTCGCCCTCTACTCCCCGGCACTCGCCCTCTCCTCCCCGGCACTCGCCATCTCCTCTCTGGCACTCGCCCTCTACTCCCCAGCACTCGCCCTCTCCTCCCCGGCATTCGCCCCCTCCTCTCCGGCACTCGCCCTCTACTCCCCGGCACTCGCCCTCTCCACCCCGGCACTCGCGCTCTCCTCCCCGGCACTCGCCATCTCCTCTCTGGCACTCGCCATCTCCTCCCCGGCACTCGCCCTCTCCTCCCCGGCACTCGCCCCCTCCCCCCCGGCACTCGCCCTCTACACCCCGGCACTGGCCCTCTCCTCCCCGGCACTCGCCCCCTCCTCTCCGGCACTCGCGCTCTCCCCCCCGGCACTCGCCCTCTCCTCCCCTGCACTCGCCCTCTCCTCCCCGGCACTCGCCATCTCCTCTCCGGCACTCGCCCTCTATACCCCGGCACTCGCTCTCTCCTCCCCGGCACTCGCCCTCTACTCCTCGGCACTCGCACTCTCCTCCCCGGCACTTGCCCTCTCCTCCCCGGCACTCGCCCTCTCCCCCCCGACACTCGCCCTCTCCTGCCCGGCACTCGCCCTCTCCTCCCCGGCACTTGCCCTCTCCTCCCCGGCACTCGCCCTCTCCCCCCCGACACTCGCCCTCTCCTGCCCGGCACTCGCCCTCTCCTCCCCGGCACTCGCCCTCTACTCCTCGGCACTCGCCCTCTCCTCCCCGGCACTCGCCCATTCCTCCCCGGCACTCGACCTCTCCCCCCCGACACTCGCCCTCTCCTCCCCGGCACTCACCCTCCCCCCCCGGCACTCGCCCTCTCCTCCCCGGCACTCACCCTCCCCCCCCAGCACTCGCCCTCTCCTCCCCGGCACTCGCCCCCCTCCTCTCCGGCACTCACCCTCTACTCCCCGGCACTCGCCCTCTCACCCCCGGCACTTGCCCTCTCCTCCCCTGCAGTCGCCCTCTACTCCCCGGCACTCGCCCTCTACTCCCCGGCACTCGCCCTCTCCTCCCCGGCACTCGCCCTCTACTCCTCGGCACTCGCCCTCTCCTCCCCGGCACTCGCCATCTCCCCCCCGGCACTCGCCCTCACCTCCCCGGCACTCGCCCTCACCTCCCCGGCACTCGTCGTCCCCTCCCCGGCACTCGCCCTCTCCTCCGCGACACTCGCCTTCTCCTCCCCGGCACTCACCTTCTCCTCCCCGGCACTCGCCCTCTCCTCCCCGGAACTCGCACTCAACTCCCCGGCACTCGCTGTCTACTCCCCGGCACTGGCCTTCTCCTCCGCTGCACTCGCCCCCTCCTCTCCGGCACTCGCCCTCTACCCTCGGCACTCGCCCTCTCCTCCCCTGCACTCGCCCTCTCCTCCCCGGCATTCGCCATCTCCTCTCCGGCACTCGCCCTCTACTCCCCGGCACTCGCCCTCTCCTCCCCGGCACTCGCCATCTCCTCTCTGGCACTCGCCCTCTACTCCCCAGCACTCGCCCTCTCCTCCCCGGCATTCGCCCCCTCCTCTCCGGCACTCGCCCTCTACTCCCCGGCACTCGCCCTCTCCACCCCGGCACTCGCGCTCTCCTCCCCGGCACTCGCCATCTCCTCTCTGGCACTCGCCATCTCCTCCCCGGCACTCGCCCTCTCCTCCCCGGCACTCGCCCCCTCCCCCCCGGCACTCGCCCTCTACACCCCGGCACTCGCCCTCTCCTCCCCGGCACTCGCCCTCTCCTCCCGGCACTTGCCCTCTCCTCCCCGGCACTCACCCTCTCCTCCCCGGCACTTGCCCTCTCCTCCCCGGCACTTGCCCTCTCCTCCCCGGCACTCGCCCTCTCCTCCCCGGCACTCGCACTCCCCTCCCTGTCACTCGCCCTCTCCTCCCCGGCACTCGCCCTCTCCTCCCCGGCACTCGCCCTCTCCTCCCAGGTACTCGCCCTCTCCTCCACGGCACTCGCCCTCTCCTCCCCGGAACTCGCTCTCAACTCCCCGGCACTCGCTCTCTACTCCCCGGCACTCGCCCCCTCCTCTCCGGCACTCGCCCTCTACTCCCGGCACTCGCCCTCTCCTCCCCTGCACTCGCCCTCTCCTCCCCGGCACTCGCCATCTCCTCTCCGGCACTCGCCCTCTACTCCCCGGCACTCGCCCTCTCCTCCCCGGCACTCGCCATCTCCTCTCTGGCACTCGCCCTGTACTCCCCAGCACTCGCCCTCTCCTCCCCGGCATTCGCCCCCTCCTCTCCGGCACTCGCCCTCCACTCCCCGGCACTCGCCCTCTCCCCCCCGGCACTCGCGCTCTCCTCCCCGGCACTCGCCATCTCCTCTCTGGCACTCGCCATCTCCTACCCGGCACTCGCCCTCTCCTCCCAGGAACTCGCTCTCAACTCCCCGGCACTCGCTCTCTACTCCCCGGCACTGGCCCTCTCCTCCCCGGCACTCGCCCCCTCCTCTCCGGCACTCGCGCTCTCCCCCCCGGCACTCGCCCTCTCCTCCCCTGCACTCGCCCTCTCCTCCCCGGCACTCGCCATCTCCTCTCCGGCACTCGCCCTCTATACCCCGGCACTCGCTCTCTCCTCCCCGGCACTCGCCCTCTACTCCTCGGCACTCGCACTCTCCTCCCCGGCACTTGCCCTCTCCTCCCCGGCACTCGCCCTCTCCCCCCCGACACTCGCCCTCTCCTGCCCGGCACTCGCCCTCTCCTCCCCGGCACTCGCCCTCTACTCCTCGGCACTCGCCCTCTCCTCCCCGGCACTCGCCCATTCCTCCCCGGCACTCGCCCTCTCCCCCCCGACACTCGCCCTCTCCTCCCCGGCACTCACCCTCCCCCCCCGGCACTCGCCCTCTCCTCCCCGGCACTCACCCTCCCCCCCCAGCACTCGCCCTCTCCTCCCCGGCACTCGCCCCCCTCCTCTCCGGCACTCACCCTCTACTCCCCGGCACTCGCCCTCTCACCCCCGGCACTTGCCCTCTCCTCCCCTGCAGTCGCCCTCTACTCCCCGGCACTCGCCCTCTACTCCCCGGCACTCGCCCTCTCCTCCCCGGCACTCGCCCTCTACTCCTCGGCACTCGCCCTCTCCTCCCCGGCACTCGCCATCTCCCCCCCGGCACTCGCCCTCACCTCCCCGGCACTCGCCCTCACCTCCCCGGCACTCGTCGTCCCCTCCCCGGCACTCGCCCTCTCCTCCGCGACACTCACCTTCTCCTCCCCGGCACTCACCTTCTCCTCCCCGGCACTCGCCCTCTCCTCCCCGGAACTCGCACTCAACTCCCCGGCACTCGCTGTCTACTCCCCGGCACTGGCCTTCTCCTCCGCTGCACTCGCCCCCTCCTCTCCGGCACTCGCCCTCTACCCTCGGCACTCGCCCTCTCCTTCCCTGCACTCGCCCTCTCCTCCCCGGCATTCGCCATCTCCTCTCCGGCACTCGCCCTCTACTCCCCGGCACTCGCCCTCTCCTCCCCGGCACTCGCCATCTCCTCTCTGGCACTCGCCCTCTACTCCCCAGCACTCGCCCTCTCCTCCCCGGCATTCGCCCCCTCCTCTCCGGCACTCGCCCTCTACTCCCCGGCACTCGCCCTCTCCACCCCGGCACTCGCGCTCTCCTCCCCGGCACTCGCCATCTCCTCTCTGGCACTCGCCATCTCCTCCCCGGCACTCGCCCTCTCCTCCCCGGCACTCGCCCCCTCCCCCCCGGCACTCGCCCTCTACTCCCCGGCACTCGCCCTCTCCTCCCCGGCACTCGCCCTCTCCTCCCGGCACTTGCCCTCTCCTCCCCGGCACTCGCCCTCTCCTCCCCGGCACTTGCCCTCTCCTCCCCGGCACTTGCCCTCTCCTCCCCGGCACTCGCCCTCTCCTCGCCGGCACTCGCCCTCCCCTCCCTGTCACTCGCCCTCTCCTCCCCGGCACTCGCCCTCTCCTCCCCGGCACTCGCCCTCTCCTCCCCTGCATTCGCCCTCTCCTCCCCGGCACACGGCCCCTCCTCCCCAGCACACGCCCTCTCCTCGCCGGCACTCGCCCTCTCCTCCCCGGCACTCGCCCCCTCCTCCCCGGCACTCGGCCTCTCCTCCCCGGCACTCGCCCTCCCCCCCGGCACTCGCCCTCTCCTCCCCGGCACACGGCCCCTTCTCCCCGGCATTCGCTATCTCCTCTCCGGCACTCGCCCTCTACTCCTCGGCACTCGCCCTCTCCTCCCCGACACTCGCCCTCTCCTCCCCGGCACTCGCCCTCTCCTCCTCGGGACTCACCCTCTCCACCCCGACACTCGCCCTCTCCTCCCTGACACTCGCCCTCTCCTCCCCGGCACTCGCCCTCTCCTCCCCGGCACTCGCCCTCTCCTCCCCGGCACTCGCCATCTCCTCTCCGGCACTCGCCCTCTACTCCTCGGCACTCGCCCTCTCCTCCCCGGCACTCGCCCTCTCCTCCCCGGCACTCGCCCTCTCCTCCCCGGCACTCGCCCTCTCCTCCCCGGCACTCGCCATCTCCTCCCCGGCACTCGCCCCCTCCTCCCCGGCCCTTGCCCTCTACTCCCCGGCACTCGCCCTCTCCTCCCCGGCACTCGCCCTCTCCTCCTCGGGACTCACCCTCTCCACCCCGGCACTCGCCCTCTCCTCCCCGGCACTCGCCCTCTACTCCCCAGCACTCGCCCTCTCCTCCCCGGCATTCGCCCCCTCCTCTCCGGCACTCGCCCTCTACTCCCCGGCACTCGCCCTCTCCCCCCCGGCACTCGCGCTCTCCTCCCCGGCACTCGCCATCTCCTCTCTGGCACTCGCCATCTCCTCCCCGGCACTCGCCCTCTCCTCCCAGGAACTCGCTCTCAACTCCCCGGCACTCGCTCTCTACTCCCCGGCACTCGCTCTCTACTCCCCGGCACTGGCCCTCTCCTCCCCTGCACTCGCCCTCTCCTCCCCGGCATTCGCCATCTCCTCTCCGGCACTCGCCCTCTACTCCCCGGCACTCGCCCTCTCCTCCCCGGCACTCGCCATCTCCTCTCTGGCACTCGCCCTCTACTCCCCAGCACTCGCCCTCTCCTCCCCGGCATTCGCCCCCTCCTCTCCGGCACTCGCCCTCTACTCCCCGGCACTCGCCCTCTCCCCCCCGGCACTCGCGCTCTCCTCCCCGGCACTCGCCATCTCCTCTCTGGCACTCGCCATCTCCTCCCCGGCACTCGCCCTCTCCTCCCCGGCACTCGCCCCCTCCCCCCCGGCACTCGCCCTCTACTCCCCGGCACTCGCCCTCTCCTCCCCGGCACTCGCCCTCTCCTCCCGACACTTGCCCTCTCCTCCCCGGCACTCGCCCTCTCCTCCCCGGCACTCGCCCTCTCCTCCCAGGAACTCGCTCTCAACTCCCCGGCACTCGCTCTCTACTCCCCGGCACTCGCTCTCTACTCCCCGGCACTCGCCCTCTCCTCCCCTGCATTCGCCCTCTCCTCCCCGGCACACGGCCCCTCCTCCCCAGCACACGCCCTCTCCTCGCCGGCACTCGCCATCTCCTCTCCGGCACTAGCCCTCTACTCCCGGCACTCGCCCTCTCCTCCCCGGCACTCGCCCCCTCCTCCCCGGCACTCGGCCTCTCCTCCCCGGCACTCGCCCTCCCCCCCGGCACTCGCCCTCTCCTCCCCGGCACACGGACCCTTCTCCCCGGCATTCGCCATCTCCTCTCCGGCACTCGCCCTCTACTCCTCGGCACTCGCCCTCTCCTCCCCGACACTCGCCCTCTCCTCCCCGGCACTCGCCCTCTCCTCCTCGGGACTCACCCTCTCCACCCCGACACTCGCCCTCTCCTCCCTGACACTCGCACTCTCCTCCCCGGCACTCGCCCTCTCCTCCCCGGCACTCGCCCTCTCCTCCCCGGCACTCGCCATCTCCTCTCCGGCACTCGCCCTCTACTCCTCGGCACTCGCCCTCTCCTCCCCGGCACTCGCCCTCTCCTCCCCGGCACTCGCCCTCTCCTCCCCGGCACTCGCCCTCTCCTCCCCGGCACTCGCCCTCTCCTCCCCGGCACTCGCCATCTCCTCCCCGGCACTCGCCCCCTCCTCCCCGGCCCTTGCCCTCTACTCCCCGGCACTCGCCCTCTCCTCCCCGGCACTCGCCCTCTCCTCCTCGGGACTCACCCTCTCCACCCCGGCACTCGGCCTCTCCTCCCCGGCACTCGCCCTCTACTCCCCAGCACTCGCCCTCTCCTCCCCGGCATTCGCCCCCTCCTCTCCGGCACTCGCCCTCTACTCCCCGGCACTCGCCCTCTCCCCCCCGGCACTCGCCCTCTCCCCCCCGGCACTCGCGCTCTCCTCCCCGGCACTCGCCATCTCCTCTCTGGCACTCGCCGTCTCCTCCCCGGCACTCGCCCTCTCCTCCCAGGAACTCGCTCTCAACTCCCCGGCACTCGCTCTCTACTCCCCGGCACTCGCTCTCTACTCCCCGGCACTGGCCCTCTCCTCCCCTGCACTCGCCCTCTCCTCCCCGGCATTCGCCATCTCCTCTCCGGCACTCGCCCTCTACTCCCCGGCACTCGCCCTCTCCTCCCCGGCACTCGCCATCTCCTCTCTGGCACTCGCCCTCTACTCCCCAGCACTCGCCCTCTCCTCCCCGGCATTCGCCCCCTCCTCTCCGGCACTCGCCCTCTACTCCCCGGCACTCGCCCTCTCCCCCCCGGCACTCGCGCTCTCCTCCCCGGCACTCGCCATCTCCTCTCTGGCACTCGCCATCTCCTCCCCGGCACTCGCCCTCTCCTCCCCGGCACTCGCCCCCTCCCCCCCGGCACTCGCCCTCTACTCCCCGGCACTCGCCCTCTCCTCCCCGGCACTCGCCCTCTCCTCCCGGCACTTGCCCTCTCCTCCCCGGCACTCGCCCTCTCCTCCCCGGCACTCGCCCTCTCCTCCCAGGAACTCGCTCTCAACTCCCCGGCACTCGCTCTCTACTCCCCGGCACTCGCTCTCTACTCCCCGGCACTGGCCCTCTCCTCCCCTGCACTCGCCCTCTCCTCCCCGGCATTCGCCATCTCCTCTCCGGCACTCGCCCTCTACTCCCCGGCACTCGCCCTCTCCTCCCCGGCACTCGCCATCTCCTCTCTGGCACTCGCCATCTCCTCTCTGGCACTCGCCCTCTACTCCCCAGCACTCGCCCTCTCCTCCCCGGCATTCGCCCCCTCCTCTCCGGCACTCGCCCTCTACTCCCCGGCACTCGCCCTCTCCCCCCCGGCACTCGCGCTCTCCTCCCCGGCACTCGCCATCTCCTCTCTGCCACTCGCCATCTCCTCCCCGGCACTCGCCCTCTCCTCCCCGGCACTCGCCCCCTCCCCCCCGGCACTCGCCCTCTACTCCCCGGCACTCGCCCTCTCCTCCCCGGCACTCGCCCTCTCCTCCCGGCACTTGCCCTCTCCTCCCCGGCACTCGCCCTCTCCTCCCCGGCACTTGCCCTCTCCTCCCCGGCACTTGCCCTCTCCTCCCCGGCACTCGCCCTCTCCTCCCCGGCACTCGCCCTCCCCTCCCCGTCACTCGCCCTCTCCTCCCCGGCACTCGCCCCCTCCCCCCCGGCACTCGCCCTCTACTCCCCGGCACTCGCCCTCTCCTCCCCGGCACTCGCCCTCTCCTCCCGGCACTTGCCCTCTCCTCCCCGGCACTCGCCCTCTCCTCCCCGGCACTCGCCCTCTCCTCCCAGGAACTCGCTCTCAACTCCCCGGCACTCGCTCTCTACTCCCCGGCACTCGCTCTCTACTCCCCGGCACTGGCCCTCTCCTCCCCTGCACTCGCCCTCTCCTCCCCGGCATTCGCCATCTCCTCTCCGGCACTCGCCCTCTACTCCCCGGCACTCGCCCTCTCCTCCCCGGCACTCGCCATCTCCTCTCTGGCACTCGCCATCTCCTCTCTGGCACTCGCCCTCTACTCCCCAGCACTCGCCCTCTCCTCCCCGGCATTCGCCCCCTCCTCTCCGGCACTCGCCCTCTACTCCCCGGCACTCGCCCTCTCCCCCCCGGCACTCGCGCTCTCCTCCCCGGCACTCGCCATCTCCTCTCTGCCACTCGCCATCTCCTCCCCGGCACTCGCCCTCTCCTCCCCGGCACTCGCCCCCTCCCCCCCGGCACTCGCCCTCTACTCCCCGGCACTCGCCCTCTCCTCCCCGGCACTCGCCCTCTCCTCCCGGCACTTGCCCTCTCCTCCCCGGCACTCGCCCTCTCCTCCCCGGCACTTGCCCTCTCCTCCCCGGCACTTGCCCTCTCCTCCCCGGCACTCGCCCTCTCCTCCCCGGCACTCGCCCTCCCCTCCCCGTCACTCGCCCTCTCCTCCCCGGCACTCGCCCTCTCCTCCCCGGCACTCGCCCTCTCCTCCCCTGCATTCGCCCTCTCCTCCCCGGCACTCGCCATCTCCTCTCTGGCACTCGCCATCTCCTCCCCGGCACTCGCCCTCTCCTCCCAGGAACTCGCTCTCAACTCCCCGGCACTCGCTCTCTACTCCCCGGCACTCGCTCTCTACTCCCCGGCACTGGCCCTCTCCTCCCCTGCACTCGCCCTCTCCTCCCCGGCATTCGCCATCTCCTCTCCGGCACTCGCCCTCTACTCCCCGGCACTCGCCCTCTCTTCCCCGGCACTCGCCATCTCCTCTCTGGCACTCGCCCTCTACTCCCCAGCACTCGCCCTCTCCTCCCCGGCATTCGCCCCCTCCTCTCCGGCACTCGCCCTCTACTCCCCGGCACTCGCCCTCTCCCCCCCGGCACTCGCGCTCTCCTCCCCGGCACTCGCCATCTCCTCTCAGGCACTCGCCATCTCCTCCCCGGCACTCGCCCTCTCCTCCCCGGCACTCGCCCCCTCCCCCCCGGCACTCGCCCTCTACTCCCCGGCACTCGCCCTCTCCTCCCCGGCCCTCGCCCTCTCCTCCCGGCACTTGCCCTCTCCTCCCCGGCACTCGCCCTCTCCTCCCCGGCACTTGCCCTCTCCTCCCCGGCACTTGCCCTCTCCTCCCCGGCACTCGCCCTCTCCTCCCCGGCACTCGCCCTCCCCTCCCTGTCACTCGCCCTCTCCTCCCCGGCACTCGCCCTCTCCTCCCCGGCACTCGCCCTCTCCTCCCCTGCATTCGCCCTCTCCTCCCCGGCACACGGCCCCTCCTCCCCAGCACACGCCCTCTCCTCGCCGGCACTCGCCATCTCCTCTCCGGCACTAGCCCTCTACTCCCGGCACTCGCCCTCTCCTCCCCGGCACTCGCCCCCTCCTCCCCGGCACTCGCCCTCCCCCCCGGCACTCGCCCTCTCCTCCCCGGCACACGGCCCCTTCTCCCCGGCATTCGCCATCTCCTCTCCGGCACTCGCCCTCTACTCCTCGGCACTCGCCCTCTCCTCCCCGGCACTCGCCCTCTCCTCCCCGGCACTCGCCCTCTCCTCCTCGGGACTCACCCTCTCCACCCCGACACTCGCCCTCTCCTCCCTGACACTCGCCCTCTACTCCCCGGCACTCGCTCTCTACTCCCCGGCACTGGCCCTCTCCTCCCCTGCACTCGCCCTCTCCTCCCCGGCATTCGCCATCTCCTCTCCGGCACTCGCCCTCTACTCCCCGGCACTCGCCCTCTCCTCCCCGGCACTCGCCATCTCCTCTCTGGCACTCGCCATCTCCTCTCTGGCACTCGCCCTCTACTCCCCAGCACTCGCCCTCTCCTCCCCGGCATTCGCCCCCTCCTCTCCGGCACTCGCCCTCTACTCCCCGGCACTCGCCCTCTCCCCCCCGGCACTCGCGCTCTCCTCCCCGGCACTCGCCATCTCCTCTCTGGCACTCGCCATCTCCTCCCCGGCACTCGCCCTCTCCTCCCCGGCACTCGCCCCCTCCCCCCCGGCACTCGCCCTCTACTCCCCGGCACTCGCCCTCTCCTCCCCGGCACTCGCCCTCTCCTCCCGGCACTTGCCCTCTCCTCCCCGGCACTCGCCCTCTCCTCCCCGGCACTTGCCCTCTCCTCCCCGGCACTTGCCCTCTCCTCCCCGGCACTCGCCCTCTCCTCCCCGGCACTCGCCCTCCCCTCCCCGTCACTCGCCCTCTCCTCCCCGGCACTCGCCCTCTCCTCCCCGGCACTCGCCCTCTCCTCCCCTGCATTCGCCCTCTCCTCCCCGGCACTCGCCATCTCCTCTCTGGCACTCGCCATCTCCTCCCCGGCACTCGCCCTCTCCTCCCAGGAACTCGCTCTCAACTCCCCGGCACTCGCTCTCTACTCCCCGGCACTCGCTCTCTACTCCCCGGCACTGGCCCTCTCCTCCCCTGCACTCGCCCTCTCCTCCCCGGCATTCGCCATCTCCTCTCCGGCACTCGCCCTCTACTCCCCGGCACTCGCCCTCTCTTCCCCGGCACTCGCCATCTCCTCTCTGGCACTCGCCCTCTACTCCCCAGCACTCGCCCTCTCCTCCCCGGCATTCGCCCCCTCCTCTCCGGCACTCGCCCTCTACTCCCCGGCACTCGCCCTCTCCCCCCCGGCACTCGCGCTCTCCTCCCCGGCACTCGCCATCTCCTCTCTGGCACTCGCCATCTCCTCCCCGGCACTCGCCCTCTCCTCCCCGGCACTCGCCCCCTCCCCCCCGGCACTCGCCCTCTACTCCCCGGCACTCGCCCTCTCCTCCCCGGCCCTCGCCCTCTCCTCCCGGCACTTGCCCTCTCCTCCCCGGCACTCGCCCTCTCCTCCCCGGCACTTGCCCTCTCCTCCCCGGCACTTGCCCTCTCCTCCCCGGCACTCGCCCTCTCCTCCCCGGCACTCGCCCTCCCCTCCCTGTCACTCGCCCTCTCCTCCCCGGCACTCGCCCTCTCCTCCCCGGCACTCGCCCTCTCCTCCCCTGCATTCGCCCTCTCCTCCCCGGCACACGGCCCCTCCTCCCCAGCACACGCCCTCTCCTCGCCGGCACTCGCCATCTCCTCTCCGGCACTAGCCCTCTACTCCCGGCACTCGCCCTCTCCTCCCCGGCACTCGCCCCCTCCTCCCCGGCACTCGCCCTCCCCCCCGGCACTCGCCCTCTCCTCCCCGGCACACGGCCCCTTCTCCCCGGCATTCGCCATCTCCTCTCCGGCACTCGCCCTCTACTCCTCGGCACTCGCCCTCTTCTCCCCGGCACTCGCCCTCTCCTCCCCGGCACTCGCCCTCTCCTCCTCGGGACTCACCCTCTCCACCCCGACACTCGCCCTCTCCTCCCTGACACTCGCCCTCTCCTCCCCGGCACTCGCCCTCTCCTCCCCGGCACTCGCCCTCTCCTCCCCGGCACTCGCCATCTCCTCTCCGGCACTCGCCCTCTACTCCTCGGCACTCGCCCTCTCCTCCCCGGCACTCGCCCTCTCCTCCCCGGCACTCGCCCTCTCCTCCCCGGCACTCGCCCTCTCCTCCCCGGCACTCGCCCTCTCCTCCCCGGCACTCGCCATCTCCTCCCCGGCACTCGCCCCCTCCTCCCCGGCCCTTGCCCTCTACTCCCCGGCACTCGCCCTCTCCTCCCCGGCACTCGCCCTCTCCTCCTCGGGACTCACCCTCTCCACCCCGGCACTCGCCCTCTCCTCCCCGGCACTCGCCCTCTACTCCCCAGCACTCGCCCTCTCCTCCCCGGCATTCGCCCCCTCCTCTCCGGCACTCGCCCTCTACTCCCCGGCACTCGCCCTCTCCCCCCCGGCACTCGCGCTCTCCTCCCCGGCACTCGCCATCTCCTCTCTGGCACTCGCCATCTCCTCCCCGGCACTCGCCCTCTCCTCCCAGGAACTCGCTCTCAACTCCCCGGCACTCGCTCTCTACTCCCCGGCACTGGCCCTCTCCTCCCCGGCACTCGCCCCCTCCTCTCCGGCACTCGCGCTCTCCCCCCCGGCACTCGCCCTCTCCTCCCCTGCACTCGCCCTCTCCTCCCCGGCACTCGCCATCTCCTCTCCGGCACTCGCCCTCTATACCCCGGCACTCGCTCTCTCCTCCCCGGCACTCGCCCTCTACTCCTCGGCACTCGCACTCTCCTCCCCGGCACTTGCCCTCTCCTCCCCGGCACTCGCCCTCTCCCCCCCGACACTCGCCCTCTCCTGCCCGGCACTCGCCCTCTCCTCCCCGGCACTCGCCCTCTACTCCTTGGCACTCGCCCTCTCCTCCCCGGCACTCGCCCATTCCTCCCCGGCACTCGCCCTCTCCCCCCCGACACTCGCCCTCTCCTCCCCGGCACTCACCCTCCCCCCCCGGCACTCGCCCTCTCCTCCCAGGTACTCGCCCTCTCCTCCCCGGCACTCGCCCCCCTCCTCTCCGGCACTCACCCTCTACTCCACGGCACTCGCCCTCTCACCCCCGGCACTTGCCCTCTCCTCCCCTGCAGTCGCCCTCTCCTCCCCGGCACTCGCCATGTCCTCTCCGGCACTCGCCCTCTCCTCCCCGGCACTCGCCCTCTACTCCCCGGCACTCGCCCTCTCCTCCCCGGCACTCGCCGTCTACTCCTCGGCACTCGCCCTCACCTCCCCGGCACTCGTCCCCCCCCCCCGGCACTCGCCCTCTCCTCCCCGGCACTCGCCCTCTCCTCCCCGGAACTCGCACTCAACTCCCCGGCACTCGCTGTCTACTCCCCGGCACTGGCCTTCTCCTCCCCTGCACTCGCCCCCTCCTCTCCGGCACTCGCCCTCTACCCTCGGCACTCGCCCTCTCCTCCCCTGCACTCGCCCTCTCCTCCCCGGCACTCGCCATCTCCTCTCCGGCACTCGCCCTCTACTCCCCGGCACTCGCCCTCTCCTCCCCGGCACTCGCCATCTCCTCTCTGGCACTCGCCCTCTACTCCCCAGCACTCGCCCTCTCCTCCCCGGCATTCGCCCCCTCCTCTCCGGCACTCGCCCTCTACTCCCCGGCACTCGCCCCCTCCCCCCCGGCACTCGCCCTCTACTCCCCGGCACTCGCCCTCTCCTCCCCGGCACTCGCCCTCTCCTCCCGGCACTTGCCCTCTCCTCCCCGGCACTTGCCCTCTCCTCCCCGGCACTCGCCCTCTCCTCCCCGGCACTCGCCCTCCCCTCCCTGTCACTCGCCCTCTCCTCCCCGGCACTCGCCCTCTCCTCCCCGGCACTCGCCCTCTCCTCCCCTGCATTCGCCCTCTCCTCCCCGGCACACGGCCCCTCCTCCCCAGCACACGCCCTCTCCTCGCCGGCACTCGCCATCTCCTCTCCGGCACTAGCCCTCTCCTCCCCGGCACTCACCCTCTCCTCCCCGGCACTCGCCCCCTCCTCCCCGGCACTCGGCCTCTCCTCCCCGGCACTCGCCCTCCCCCCCGGCACTCGCCCTCTCCTCCCCGGCACACGGCCCCTTCTCCCCGGCATTCGCCATCTCCTCTCCGGCACTCGCCCTCTACTCCTCGGCACTCGCCCTCTCCTCCCCGGCACTCGCCCTCTCCTCCCCGGCACTCGCCCTCTCCTCCCCGGCACTTGCCCTCTCCTCCCCGGCACTCGCCCTCTCCTCCCCGGCACTCGCCATCTCCTCCCCGGCACTCGCCCCCTCCTCCCCGGCCCTTGCCCTCTACTCCTCGGCACTCGCCCTCTCCTCCCCGGCACTCGCCCTCTCCTCCCCGGCACTCGCCCTCTCCTCCCCGACACTCGCCCTCTCCTCCCCGGCACTCGCCCTCTCCTCCTCGGGACTCACCCTCTCCACCCCGACACTCGCCCTCTCCTCCCTGACACTCGCCCTCTCCTCCCCGGCACTCGCCCTCTCCTCCCCGGCACTCGCCCTCTCCTCCCCGGCACTCGCCATCTCCTCTCCGGCACTCGCCCTCTACTCCTCGGCACTCGCCCTCTCCTCCCCGGCACTCGCCCTCTCCTCCCCGGCACTCGCCCTCTCCTCCCCGGCACTTGCCCTCTCCTCCCCGGCACTCGCCCTCTCCTCCCCGGCACTCGCCATCTCCTCCCCGGCACTCGCCCCCTCCTCCCCGGCCCTTGCCCTCTACTCCTCGGCGCTCGCCCTCTCCTCCCCGGCACTCGCCCTCTCCTCCCCGGCACTCGCCCTCTCCTCCCCGGCACTTGCCCTCTCCTCCCCGGCACTCGCCCTCTCCTCCCCGGCACTCGCCATCTCCTCCCCGGCACTCGCCCCCTCCTCCCCGGCCCTTGCCCTCTACTCCCCGGCACTCGCCCTCTCCTCCCCGGCACTCGCCCTCTCCTCCTCGGGACTCACCCTCTCCACCCCGGCACTCGCCCTCTCCCCCCCGGCACTCGCCCTCTCCTCCCCGGCACTCGCCCTCTCCTCCCCGGCACTCGCCCTCTCCCCCCCGGCACTCGCCCTCTCATCCCCGGCACTCGCCAACTCCTCCACGGCACTCGCCTTCTCCTCCCCAGCACTCGCCCTCTACTCCCCGGCACTCGCACTCTCCTCCCCGGCACTCGCCCTCTCTCCCCCGGCACTCGCCCTCTCCTCCCAGGCACACGGCCCCTCCTCCACGGCACACGCCCTCTCGTACCCGGCACTCGCCATCTCCTCCCCGGCACTCGCCCTCTCCTCCCCGGCACTCGCCCTCTCCTCCCCGGCACTCGCCCCCTCCTCCCCGGCACTCGCCATCTCCTCCCCGGCACACGCCCTCTCCTCCCCGACACTCGCCCCCTCCTCCCCCGCACTCGCCCCCTCCTCCCCCGCACTCGCCCTCTCCTCCCCGGCACTTGCCCTCTCCTCCCCGGCACTCGCCCGCTCCTCCCCGGCTCTCGCCCTTTCCCCCCCGGCACTCGCCCTCTACTCCCCTGCACTCGCCCTCTCCTCCCCGGCACTCGCCCTCTCCTCCCCGGCACTTCGAGCTGCTCCGCCAGTCATTATGATCGTGGCTGATCACCCAACTCAATAGCCTAATCCCGCTTCCCCCCCATGTCCTTTGATCCCCTTCGGCATCAGAGCGATATCGAGCTGCTTCTTGAAAACATCAATGTTTTGGCCTCACCTACTTCCTGTGGTAACGGATTCCACAGGCCGACCACTCTCCGGGCGAAGGCATTTCTCCTCATCTCTGTCCTAAATGGTCGATGCCGCAGGACCAGGATGTGCTGAGGGTTTTGGCCAAGGATGGTATCATGACCAGTATCGGCTTGGAGGGCTGAAGGGCCTGTTCCTGTGCTATGTTGTTCTTTGTATCCTCAGACTGTGACCCCCTGGTTCACCCCCACCATCGGGAACATCCTTCCTGCATCTACCCTGTCCAGTCCTGGTTGAATTTTATCGGTTTCTATGAGGTCCCCCCTCATTCTTCTGCACTCCAGCGAAGACAATCCTAACCGACTCAATCCTCCTCATATGCCCATCCTGCTCGGCCAGGGGACAGTCTGGTTAGATGGGCAGAACAGCGGCAAATGGAAGTTAACCCTGAAAAGTGCGAGGTGATGCCAATTGGGAGGACTAAGCTGGGAAGGGAACATACAATGAATGGGAAGACCTCAGGAAGTACAGAGGGATCTGGGTGTGCAGGTCTATAAGTCCCTGAAGGCAGCAGGATGGTACAAGGTGGTTTACAAGGTCTATGGGATACCTGCCGTTATTAACCCAGGCACTGAATACAAGAGCGGGGAGGTTATGCTGGGACTGTATAAAACGCTGGTTAGGTCACAGCTAGAGGATTGTGTACAGTTCTGGTCACCACACTATAGCAGTGAGTGCATTAGAGAGGGTGCAGGGGAGACTGACCAGGATGTTGCCCAGGCTGCAATGTTTCAGCTATCGAGAGAGACTGGAGCGGCTGGGAATGTTTTCTCTGGAGCAGAGAGGGCTGAGGAGGGAGCTGAGCGATTTGGACAGAATTATGAGGGACAGGGACAGGGTGGATAGGGAGGTACTTTTCCCCTTAGTTGAGGGGTAACCAGGGGGCAGCGATTTAAGGTAAGGGGCCGGAGATTTAGAGGGGATTTGAGGGAAAACCTTTTCATCCAGGTGGGAATTTGACTGAGCTCTCACTGCAATCTAAACCAGACTGAAATGGAGAGACAGGGTCGATGCGGCGGAGCTCGTTCCCCTGGTCGGCGAATTCTGAACCACGGGGCAAAAACCCCAAATAAGGAGAAGCCAATTAGGGCCGAGGGGGAGAGAGGTTTTAAAAATGATAAAACCCCAGGGTTGTGACTGTTTGGAATTCTCGATCCCAGAGGCCTGTGGAAGCTGAGTCACTGAGGATATTTCAGAAACATGGAGATAGGGACTCGGATGAAGGGGCTGAATGTCTGCTCACTAACTTTGCTGACGACACAATGATAGGAAGGACAGTAAATTGTGAAGAGAACGTAAGGAGGGTGTAAAGGGACATTGAGAGGGTAAATGTGGGGAAAATGGAGTATAACTTGGGAAAGTGGGAAAGTGTCCAGTTTGGCAGGAAGAATAAAAGGGAAGCTGATTTTGGAAACGGTGCGAGATTGCAGAGCTCTGAGGTACAGAGGGATCTGGGGGTCCCAGTGCATGGATCACAAAAGAGGCCCTGGGGGTCGGGTTTGGGGAATACCATGTTGGGGGGCTTACTGAGGGGTCAGGAGGATGTGGACTGTCACGTGTGGGGACCTGGGTAGGGGTCACATTTAAATGATAGCGGAGGCTGTTTTACCTCCTCTCTCTCATTTGCTGAATTCTAGTTCGGGTTGGAAGTGGAGTTTGGTGTTTGTGGAGAAGAATATAAAATACTCAGCATGTCTGGCAGTGTCTGTGGACAGGAACAGAGCTAACCTTGTCGGCTTCTGGCCCTCGGATGACAACAGTTCCTCAATCTGCAAGGCTCTCTGTTCCTCGCTCCACAGATGCTCCCAGATGTACTGGGTCTTTCCAGAAGCTTCTGCAATGACTTCAGATTCCCGGCACTTTCTTTATTTTGCTTTGATGTTGGGATTTTGTCCTCACTCATTCTCCCACCTTTGTGTCTCTTATTTCCAGGTGAAGCTGTCATACCAACTCTGCCACCCATGCCAGAGACCACTGTGCCAACCACACCAGAGGCCACTGTGCCAACCACGCCAGACACCACTGAGCAAACCATGCCAGAGAGCACTGTGCCAACCACGCCAGAGACCACTGTGCCACCTACGCCACAGACCACTGTGCCAACCATGCCAGAGACCACTGTGCCAACCATGCCAGAGAGCACTGTGCCAACCATGCCAGAGAGCACTGTGCCAACCACGCCAGAGAGCACTGTGCCACCTACGCCAGAGACCACTGTGCCAACCACGCCAGAGACCACTGTGCCAACCATGCCAGAGAGCACTGTGCCAACCATGCCAGAGAGCACTGTGCCAACCACACCAGAGAGCACTGTGCCAACCACGCCAGAGAGCACTGTGTCACCCATGCCAGAGACCACTCTGCCTCAAATTGCATCTTCAATGATTGTCACAAATCCGCCATCACCATCGCCAGGTAACAGCATCCGGAGGGGTTTTAAACTCAAACTTCACCCGGAAAACTCCCGGAGCATTCATCAAATCTCCAACTGAGAGAGTGGCTTTTATTACTCTGCAGGGAGTGAGTGAGGGAATGGGATGGAGTGAGTGAGTGAGGGGAGTGGGATGGAGTGAGCGAGTGAGGGGAGTGGGATGGAGTGAGTGAGGGGAGTGGGATGGAGTGAGTGAGGGGAGTGGGATGGAGTGAGTGAGGGAGGGGAGTGGGATGGAGTGAGTGAGGGGAGTGGGATGGAGTGAGTGAGGGGAGTGGGATGGAGTGAGTGAGGGGAGTGGGATGGTGTGAGTGAGGGGAGTGGGATGGAGTGAGTGAGGGGAGTGTGGTGGAGTGAGTGAGGGAATGGGATGGAGTGAGTGAGTGAGGAGAGTGGGATGGAGTGAGTGAGGGGAGTGGGATGGAGTGAGTGAGGGGAGTGGGATGGAGTGAGTGAGTGAGGGGAGTGGGATGGAGTGAGTGAGGGGAGTGGGATGGAGTGAGTGAGTGAGGGGAGTGGGATGGAGTGAGTGAGGGAGGGGGATGGAGTGAGTGAGGGGAGTGGGATGGAGTGAGTGAGGGGAGTGGGATGGAGTGAGTGAGGGGAGTGGGATGGTGTGAGTGAGGGGAGTGGGATGGAGTGAGTGAGGGGAGTGGGATGGAGTGAGTGAGTGAGGGGAGTGGGATGGAGTGAGTGAGGGGAGTGGGATGGAGTGAGTGAGGGGAGTGGGATGGAGTGAGTGAGGGCGGGGAGTGGGATGGAGTGAGTGAGGGGAGTGGGATGGAGTGAGTGAGGGGAGTGGGATGGAGTGAGTGAGGGGAGTGGGATGGAGTGAGTGAGGGGAGTGGGATGGAGTGAGTGAGGGGAGTGAGGTGGAGTATCTCTCTCACACATTCTCTCTATCTTGCTGTATCTCTCTCTCACACACATTCTCTCCATCTTGCTGTATCTCTCTCTCACACACATTCTCTCTGTCTTGCTGTATCTCTCTCTCACACACATTCTCTCTATCTTGCTGTATTTCTCTCTCACACACATTCTCTCCATCTTGCTGTATCTCTCTCTCACACACATTCTCTCTGTCTTGCTGTATTTCTCTCTCTCACACATTCTCTCTATCTTGCTGTATCTCTCTCTCACACATTCTCTCTATCTTGCTGTATCTCTCTCTCTCACATTCTCTCTATCTTGCTGTATCTCTCTCTCACACACATTCTCTCTATCTTGCTGTATCTCACTCTCACACATTCTCTCTATCTTGCTGTGTCTCTCTCTCACACATTCTCTCTATCTTGCTTTATCTCTCTCTCTCACACATTCTCTCCATCTTGCTGGATCTCTCTCTCACACACATTCTCTCTATCTTGCTGTATCTCTCTTTCACACACATTCTCTCTATCTTGCTGTATCTCTCTCTCACACACATTCTCTCTATCTTGCTGTATCTCACTCTCTCTCACACATTCTCTCTATCTTGCTGTATCTCTCTCTCACACACACATTCTCTCTATCTTGCTGTATCTCTCTCTCACACACATTCTCTCTATCTTGCTGTATCTCTCTCACACATTCTCTCCATCTTGCTGTATCTCTCTCTCACACACATAATCTCTATCTTGCTGTATTTCTCTCCCACACATTCTCTCTATCTTGCTGTATCTCTCTCTTTCACACATTCTCTCTATCTTGCTATATCTTTCACACACATTCTCTCTATCTTGCTGTATTTCTCTCTCACACACATTCTCTCTATCTTGCTGTATTTCTCTCCCACACATTCTCTCTATCTTGCTGTATCTCTCTCTCTCTCTCTCACATATTCTCTCTATCTTGCTGTATCTCTCTCTCTCACACATTCTCTCTATCTTGCTGTATCTCTCTCTCACACACATTCTCACTATCTTGCTGTATTTCTCTCTCACACACATTCTCTCTATCTTGCTGTATCTCTCTCGCTCACACATTCTCTCTATCTTGCTGTATCTCACTCTCTCTCACACATTCTCTCTATCTTGCTGTATTTCTCTCTTACACATTCTCTCTATCTTGCTGTATCTCTCTCTCTCACAAACATTCTCTCTATCTTGCTGTATTTCTCTCTCACACATTCTCTCTATCTTGCTGTATTTCTCTCTTACACATTCTCTCTATCTTGCTGTATCTCTCTCTCTCTCACACATTCTCTCTATCTTGCTGTATCTCTCTCTCTCACACATTCTCTCTATCTTGCTGTATTTCTCTCACACACATTCTCTCTATCTTGCTGTCTTTCCCTCTCACACATTCTCTCTATCTTGCTGTATCTCTCTCACACACATTCTCTCTATCTTGCTGTATTTCTCTCTCTCTCACACACATTCTCTCTATCTTGCTGTATCTCTATCACACACATTCTCTCTATCTGGCTGTATTTCTCTCTCACACATTCTCTCTATCTTGCTGTATCTCTCTCACACACATTCTCTCTATCTTGCTGTATTTCTCTCTCTCACACACATTCTCTCTATCTTGCTGTATTTCTCTCTCACACATTCTCTCTATCTTGCTGTATCTCTCTCTCACACATTCTCTCTATCTTTCTGTATCTCTCCCTCTCTCACACACATTCTCTCTCTCTTGCTGTATTTCTCTCTCACACACATTCTCTCTATCGTGCTGTATTTCTCTCTCACACATTCTCTCGATCTTGCTGTATCTCTCTCTCTCACACACATTCTCTCTATCTTGCTGTATCTCTCTCTCTCTCACTCACATTCTCTCTATCTTGCTGTATTTCTCTCTCTCACACATTCTCTCTATCGTGCTGTATTTATCTCTCATAGAATCATAGAATCATAGAAGTTTACAGCATGGAAACAGGCCCTTCGGCCCAACCAGTCCATGCCGCCCAGTTTTTTACCATTAAGCTAGTCCCAGTTGCCCGCACTTGGCCCATAACCCTCTATACCCATCTTACCCATGTAACCATCTAAATGCTTTTTGAAAGACACAATTGTACCCGCTTCTACTACTACCTCTGGCAGCCCATTCCAGACACTCACTACCATCTGAGTGAAGAAATTGCCCCTCTGGGCCCTTCTGAATCTCTCCCCTCTCACCTTAAACCTATGCCCTCTAGTTTTAGACTCCCCTACCTTTGGGAAAAGATGTTGACTATCTACCTTATCTATGCCCCTAATTATTTTATAGACCTCTATAAGATCACCCCTAAGCCTCCTACACTCCAGGGAAAAAAGTCCCAGTCTATCCAGCCTCTCCTTATAACTGAAACCATCAAGTCCCGGCAACATCCTAGTAAATCTTTTCTGCACTCTTTCTAGTTTAATCTCTCTCACACACATTCTCTCTATCTTGCTGTATCTCTCTCTCTCACACATTCTCTCTATCTTGCTGTATTTCTCTCTCACACATTCTCTCGATCTTGCTGTATCTCTCTCACACACATTCTCTCTATCTTGCTGTATCTCTCTCTCTCTCACTCACATTCTCTCTATCTTGCTGTATTTCTCTCTCACACACATTCTCTCAATCTTGCTTTATCTCTCTCGCATACACATTCTCTCTATCTTGCTGTATTTCTCTCTCACACATTCTCTCTATTTGCTGTATCTCTCTCTCTCTCACACACATTCTCTCTATCTTGCTGTATTTCTCTCTCACACACATTCTCTCTATCTTGCTGTATTTCTCTCTCACACATTCTCTCGATCTTGCTGTATCTCTCTCACACACATTCTCTCTATCTTGCTGTAGCTCTCTCTCACACACATTCTCTCTATCTTGCTGTATCTCTCTCTCTCACACACATTCTCTCTATCTTGCTGTAACTCTCTCTCTCCCACACACATCCTCTCTATCTTGCTGTATCTCTCTCTCTCACACATTCTCTCTATCTTGCTGTATTTCTCTCAAACACAATCTCTCTATCTTGCTGTATTTCTCTCAAACACAATCTCTCTATCTTGCTGTATCTCTCTCTCACACATTCTCTCTATCTTGCTGTATCTCTCTCTCACACATTCTCTCTATCTTGCTGTATTTCTCTCTCACACATTCTCTCTATCTTGCTGTATCTCTCTCTCTCACACATTCTCTCTATCTTGCTGTATCTCTCTCTCTCACACATTCTCTCTATCTTGCTGTA
Source organism: Scyliorhinus torazame (assembly GCF_047496885.1). NCBI lineage: Eukaryota > Metazoa > Chordata > Chondrichthyes > Carcharhiniformes > Scyliorhinidae > Scyliorhinus > Scyliorhinus torazame. The sequence continues at coordinate 44,061,837 of NC_092733.1, read as the reverse complement.
TCTCTCTCACACACATTCTCTCTATCTTGCTGTATTTCTCTCTCTCACACATTCTGTCTATCTTGCTGTATCTCTCTCACACACATTCTCTCTATCTTGCTGTATTTCTCTCTCTCACACATTCTGTCTATCTTGCTGTATCTCTCTCACACACATTCTCTCTATCTTGCTGTATTTCTCTCACACACATTCTCTCTATCTTGCTGTATCTCTCTCACACACATTCTCCCTATCTTGCTGTATTTCTCTCTCACACATTCTCTCTATCTTGCTGTATCTCTCTCTCTATCACACATTCTCTCTATCTTGCTGTATTTCTCTCTCACATATTCTCTCTATCTTGCTGTATCTCTCTCTCTCACACATTCTCTCTATCTTGCTGTATTCTCTCTCACATTCTCTCTATCTTGCTGTATTTCTCTCTCTCTTGCTGTATCTCTCTCTCTCACACATTCTCTCTATCTTGCTGTATCTCTCTCTCTCACACATTCTCTCTATCTTGCTGTATCTCTCTCTCTCACACACATTCTCTCTATCTTGCTGTATTTCTCGCTCTCACACATTCTGTCTATCTTGCTGTATCTCTCTCACACACATTCTCTCTATCTTGCTGTATTTCTCTCTCACACACATTCTCTCTATCTTGCTGTATTTCTCTCTCTCACACATTCTGTCTATCTTGCTGTATCTCTCTCACACACATTCTCTCTATCTTGCTGTATTTCTCTCACACACATTCTCTCTATCTTGCTGTATCTCTCTCACACACATTCTCTCTATCTTGCTGTATTTCTCTCTCTCACACATTCTGTCTATCTTGCTGTATTTCTCTCACACACATTCTCTCTATCTTGCTGTATCTCTCTCTCTCACACACATTCTCTCTATCTTGCTGTATCTCTCTCTCACACATTCTCTCTAGCTTGCTGTATCTCTCTCTCACACACATTCTCTCTATCTTGCTGTATCTCTCTCTCTCACACATTCTCTCTATCTTGCTGTATCTCTCTCTCACACATTCTCTCTATCTTGCTGTATTTCTCTCACACACATTCTCTCTATCTTGCTATATCTCTCTCACACACATTCTCCCTATCTTGCTGTATTTCTCTCTCACACATTCTCTCTATCTTGCTGTATCTCTCTCTCTATCACACATTCTCTCTATCTTGCTGTATTTCTCTCTCACATATTGTCTCTATCTTGCTGTATCTCTCTCTCTCACACATTCTCTCTATCTTGCTGTATCTCTCTCTCACATTCTCTCTATCTTGCTGTATTTCTCTCTCTCTTGCTGTATCTCTCTCTCTCACACATTCTCTCTATCTTGCTGTATCTCTCTCTCTCACACATTCTCTCTATCTTGCTGTATCTCTCTCTCTCACACATTCTCTCTATCTTGCTGTATTTCTCTCACACACATTCTCTCTATCTTGCTGTATCTCTCTCACACACATTCTCTCTATCTTGCTGTATTTCTCTCTCTCACACATTCTGTCTATCTTGCTGTATTTCTCTCACACACATTCTCTCTATCTTGCTGTATCTCTCTCTCTCACACACATTCTCTCTATCTTGCTGTATCTCTCTCTCACACATTCTCTCTATCTTGCTGTATCTCTCTCTCACACACATTCTCTCTATCTTGCTGTATCTCTCTCTCTCACACATTCTCTCTATCTTGCTGTATCTCTCTCTCACACATTCTCTCTATCTTGCTGTATCTCTCTCTCACACACATTCTCTCTATCTTGCTGTATCTCTCTCTCTCACACATTCTCTCTATCTTGCTGTATCTCTCTCTCACACATTCTCTCTATCTTGCTGTATCTCTCTCTCTCTCACTCACATTCTCTCTATCTTGCTGTATTTCTCTCTCACACACATTCTCTCAATCTTGCTTTATCTCTCTCGCATACACATTCTCTCTATCTTGCTGTATTTCTCTCTCACTCACATTCTCTCTATCATGCTGTATTTCTCTCTCACACATTCTCTCTATTTGCTGTATCTCTCTCTCTCTCACACACATTCTCTCTATCTTGCTGTATTTCTCTCTCACACACATTCTCTCTATCTTGGTGTATTTCTCTCTCACACATTCTCTCGATCTTGCTGTATCTCTCTCACACACATTCTCTCTATCTTGCTGTAGCTCTCTCTCACACACATTCTCTCTATCTTGCTGTATCTCTCTCTCTCACACACATTCTCTCTATCTTGCTGTAACTCTCTCTCTCTCACACACATCCTCTCTATCTTGCTGTATCTCTCTCTCTCACACATTCTCTCTATCTTGCTGTATTTCTCTCAAACACAATCTCTCTATCTTGCTGTATTTCTCTCAAACACAATCTCTCTATCTTGCTGTATCTCTCTCTCACACATTCTCTCTATCTTGCTGTATCTCTCTCTTACACATTCTCTCTATCTTGCTGTATTTCTCTCTCACACATTCTCTCTATCTTGCTGTATCTCTCTCTCTCACACATTCTCTCTATCTTGCTGTATCTCTCTCTCTCACACATTCTCTCTATCTTGCTGTATCTCTCTCACACACATTCTCTCTATCTTGCTGTATTTCTCTCTCTCACACATTCTGTCTATCTTGCTGTATCTCTCTCACACACATTCTCTCTATCTTGCTGTATTTCTCTCTCTCACACATTCTGTCTATCTTGCTGTATCTCTCTCACACACATTCTCTCTATCTTGCTGTATTTCTCTCTCACACACATTCTCTCTATCTTGCTGTATTTCTCTCTCTCACACATTCTGTCTATCTTGCTGTATCTCTCTCACACACATTCTCTCTATCTTGCTGTATTTCTCTCACACACATTCTTTCTATCTTGCTGTATCTCTCTCACACACATTCTCTCTATCTTGCTGTATTTCTCTCTCTCACACATTCTGTCTATCTTGCTGTATTTCTCTCACACACATTCTCTCTATCTTGCTGTATCTCTCTCTCTCACACACATTCTCTCTATCTTGCTGTATCTCTCTCTCACACATTCTCTCTATCTTGCTGTATCTCTCTCTCACACACATTCTCTCTATCTTGCTGTATCTCTCTCTCTCACACATTCTCTCTATCTTGCTGTATCTCTCTCTCACACATTCTCTCTATCTTGCTGTATTTCTCTCACACACATTCTCTCTATCTTGCTGTATCTCTCTCACACACATTCTCCCTATCTTGCTGTATTTCTCTCTCACACATTCTCTCTATCTTGCTGTATCTCTCTCTCTATCACACATTCTCTCTATCTTGCTGTATTTCTCTCTCACATATTCTCTCTATCTTGCTGTATCTCTCTCTCTCACACATTCTCTCTATCTTGCTGTATTCTCTCTCACATTCTCTCTATCTTGCTGTATTTCTCTCTCTCTTGCTGTATCTCTCTCTCTCACACATTCTCTCTATCTTGCTGTATCTCTCTCTCTCACACATTCTCTCTATCTTGCTGTATCTCTCTCTCTCACACACATTCTCTCTATCTTGCTGTATTTCTCGCTCTCAGACATTCTGTCTATCTTGCTGTATCTCTCTCACACACATTCTCTCTATCTTGCTGTATTTCTCTCTCACACACATTCTCTCTATCTTGCTGTATTTCTCTCTCTCACACATTCTGTCTATCTTGCTGTATCTCTCTCACACACATTCTCTCTATCTTGCTGTATTTCTCTCACACACATTCTCTCTATCTTGCTGTATCTCTCTCACACACATTCTCTCTATCTTGCTGTATTTCTCTCTCTCACACATTCTGTCTATCTTGCTGTATTTCTCTCACACACAATCTCTCTATCTTGCTGTATCTCTCTCTCTCACACACATTCTCTCTATCTTGCTGTATCTCTCTCTCACACATTCTCTCTATCTTGCTGTATCTCTCTCTCACACACATTCTCTCTATCTTGCTGTATCTCTCTCTCTCACACATTCTCTCTATCTTGCTGTATCTCTCTCTCACACATTCTCTCTATCTTGCTGTATTTCTCTCACACACATTCTCTGTATCTTGCTGTATCTCTCTCACACACATTCTCCCTATCTTGCTGTATTTCTCTCTCACACATTCTCTCTATCTTGCTGTATCTCTCTCTCTATCACACATTCTCTCTATCTTGCTGTATTTCTCTCTCACATATTCTCTCTATCTTGCTGTATCTCTCTCTCTCTCACATTCTCTCTATCTTGCTGTATCTCTCTCTCACATTCTCTCTATCTTGCTGTATTTCTCTCTCTCTTGCTGTATCTCTCTCTCTCACACATTCTCTCTATCTTGCTGTATCTCTCTCTCTCACACATTCTCTCTATCTTGCTGTATCTCTCTCTCTCACACATTCTCTCTATCTTGCTGTATTTCTCTCACACACATTCTCTCTATCTTGCTGTATCTCTCTCACACACATTCTCTCTATCTTGCTGTATTTCTCTCTCTCACACATTCTGTCTATCTTGCTGTATTTCTCTCACACACATTCTCTCTATCTTGCTGTATCTCTCTCTCTCACACACATTATCTCTATCTTGCTGTATCTCTCTCTCACACATTCTCTCTATCTTGCTGTATCTCTCTCTCACACACATTCTCTCTATCTTGCTGTATCTCTCTCTCTCACACATTCTCTCTATCTTGCTGTATCTCTCTCTCACACATTCTCTCTATCTTGCTGTATTTCTCTCACACACATTCACTCTATCTTGCTGTATCTCTCTCACAGACATTCTCCCTATCTTGCTGTATTTCTCTCTCACACATTCTCTCTATCTTGCTGTATCTCTCTCTCTATCACACATTCTCTCTATCTTGCTGTATTTCTCTCTCACATATTCTCTCTATCTTGCTGTATCTCTCTCTCTCACACATTCTCTCTATCTTGCTGTATCTCTCTCACACACATTCTCTCTATCTTGCTGTATTTCTCTCTCTCTTGCTGTATCTCTCTCTCTCACACATTCTCTCTATCTTGCTGTATCTCTCTCTCTCACACATTCTCTCTATCTTGCTGTATCTCTCTCTCTCACACATTCTCTCTATCTTGCTGTATTTCTCTCTCATACACATTCTCTCTATCTTGCTGTATCTCTCTCACACACATTCTCTATATCTTGCTGTATTTGTCTCTCACACATTCTCTCTATCTTGCTGTATCTCTCTCACACACATTCTCTCTATCTTGCTGTATTTCTCTCTCTCTTGCTGTATCTCTCTCTCTCTCACACATTCTCTCTATCTTGCTGTAACTCTCTCACTCTCACACACATTCTCTCTATCTTGCTGTATTTCTCTCTCACACATTCTCTCTATCTTGCTGTATCTCTCTCTCTCACACATTCTCTCCATCTTGCTGTGTCTCTCTCTCACACACATTCTCTCTATCTTGCTGTATCTCTCTCTCTCTCACACACATTCTCTCTATCTTGCTGTATTTCTCTCTCACACATTCGCTCTATCTTGCTGTATTTCTCTCTCACACACATTCTCTCTATCTTGCTGTATCTCTCTCTCTCACACACATTCTCTCTATCTTGCTGTATTTCTCTCACACACATTCTCTCTATCTTGCTGTATCTCTCTCTCTCTCACACACATTCTCTCTATCTTGCTGTATTTCTCTCTCACACATTCTCTCTATCTTGCTGTATATCTCTCTCACACACATTCTCTCTATCTTGCTGTATCTCTCTCTCTCACACACATTCTCTCTATCTTGCTGTATTTCTCTCTCACACACATTCTCTCTGTCTTGCTGTATCTCTCTCTCTCTCACACACATTCTCTCTATCTTGCTGTATTTCTCTCTCACACACATTCTCTCTATCTTGCTGTATCTCTCTCTCTCACACACATTCTCTCTATCTTGCTGTATTTCTCTCTCACACATTCTCTCTATCTTGCTGTATTTCTCTTTCACACACATTCTCTCAATCTTGCTGTATCTCTCTCTCACACACATTCTCTCTATCTTGCTGTATCTCTCTCGCTCACACATTCTCTCTATCTTGCTGTATCTCACTCTCTCTCACACATTCTCTCTATCTTGCTGTATTTCTCTCTTACACATTCTCTCTATCTTGCTGTATCTCTCTCTCTCACAAACATTCTCTCTATCTTGCTGTATTTCTCTCTCACACATTCTCTCTATCTTGGTGTATTTCTCTCTTACACATTCTCTCTATCTTGCTGTATCTCTCTCTCTCTCACACATTCTCTCTATCTTGCTGTATCTCTCTCTCTCACACATTCTCTCTATCTTGCTGTATTTCTTTCACACACATTCTCTCTATCTTGTTGTCTTTCCCTCTCATACATTCTCTCTATCTTGCTGTATCTCTCTCACACACATTCTCTCTATCTTGCTGTATTTCTCTCTCTCTCACACACATTCTCTCTATCTTGCTGTATCTCTATCACACACATTCTCTCTATCTGGCTGTATTTCTCTCTCACACATTCTCTCTATCTTGCTGTATCTCTCTCACACACATTCTCTCTATCTTGCTGTATTTCTCTCTCTCACACACATTCTCTCTATCTTGCTGTATTTCTCTCTCACACATTCTCTCTATCTTGCTGTATCTCTCTCTCACACATTCTCTCTATCTTTCTGTATCTCTCCCTCTCTCACACACATTCTCTCTCTCTTGCTGTATTTCTCTCTCACACACATTCTCTCTATCGTGCTGTATTTCTCTCTCACACATTCTCTCGATCTTGCTGTATCTCTCTCTCTCACACACATTCTCTCTATCTTGCTGTATCTCTCTCTCTCTCACTCACATTCTCTCTATCTTGCTGTATTTCTCTCTCTCACACATTCTCTCTATCGTGCTGTATTTATCTCTCATAGAATCATAGAATCATAGAAGTTTACAGCATGGAAACAGGCCCTTCGGCCCAACCAGTCCGTGCCGCCCAGTTTTTTACCATTAAGCTAGTCCCAGTTGCCCGCACTTGGCCCATAACCCTCTATACCCATCTTACCCATGTAACCATCTAAATGCTTTTTGAAAGACACAATTGTACCCGCTTCTACTACTACCTCTGGCAGCCCATTCCAGACACTCACTACCCTCTGAGTGAAGAAATTGCCCCTCTGGGCCCTTCTGAATCTCTCCCCTCTCACCTTAAACCTATGCCCTCTAGTTTTAGACTCCCCTAACTTTGGGAAAAGATGTTGACTATCTACCTTATCTATGCCCCTAATTATTTTATAGACCTCTATAAGATCACCCCTAAGCCTCCTACACTCCAGGGAAAAAAGTCCCAGTCTATCCAGCCTCTCCTTATAACTGAAACCATCAAGTCCCGGCAACATCCTAGTAAATCTTTTCTGCACTCTTTCTAGTTTAATCTCTCTCACACACATTCTCTCTATCTTGCTGTATCTCTCTCTCTCACACATTCTCTCTATCTTGCTGTATTTCTCTCTCACACATTCTCTCGATCTTGCTGTATCTCTCTCACACACATTCTCTCTATCTTGCTGTATCTCTCTCTCTCTCACTCACATTCTCTCTATCTTGCTGTATTTCTCTCTCACACACATTCTCTCAATCTTGCTTTATCTCTCTCGCATACACATTCTCTCTATCTTGCTGTATTTCTCTCTCACTCACATTCTCTCTATCATGCTGTATTTCTCTCTCACACATTCTCTCTATTTGCTGTATCTCTCTCTCTCTCACACACATTCTCTCTATCTTGCTGTATTTCTCTCTCACACACATTCTCTCTATCTTGCTGTATTTCTCTCTCACACATTCTCTCGATCTTGCTGTATCTCTCTCACACACATTCTCTCTATCTTGCTGTAGCTCTCTCTCACACACATTCTCTCTATCTTGCTGTATCTCTCTCTCTCACACACATTCTCTCTATCTTGCTGTAACTCTCTCTCTCTCACACACATCCTCTCTATCTTGCTGTATCTCTCTCTCTCTCACACATTCTCTCTATCTTGCTGTATTTCTCTCAAACACAATCTCTCTATCTTGCTGTATTTCTCTCAAACACAATCTCTCTATCTTGCTGTATCTCTCTCTCACACATTCTCTCTATCTTGCTGTATCTCTCTCTCACACATTCTCTCTATCTTGCTGTATTTCTCTCTCACACATTCTCTCTATCTTGCTGTATCTCTCTCTCTCACACATTCTCTCTATCTTGCTGTATCTCTCTCTCTCACACATTCTCTCTATATTGCTGTATCTCTCTCACACACATTCTCTCTATCTTGCTGTATTTCTCTCTCTCACACATTCTGTCTATCTTGCTGTATCTCTCTCACACACATTCTCTCTATCTTGCTGTATTTCTCTCTCTCACACATTCTGTCTATCTTGCTGTATCTCTCTCACACACATTCTCTCTATCTTGCTGTATTTCTCTCTCTCTTGCTGTATCTCTCTCTCTCTCACACATTCTCTCTATCTTGCTGTAACTCTCTCACTCTCACACACATTCTCTCTATCTTGCTGTATTTCTCTCTCACACATTCTCTCTATCTTGCTGTATCTCTCTCTCTCACACATTCTCTCCATCTTGCTGTATCTCTCTCTCACACACATTCTCTCTATCTTGCTGTATCTCTCTCTCTCTCACACACATTCTCTCTATCTTGCTGTATTTCTCTCTCACACATTCGCTCTATCTTGCTGTATTTCTCTCTCACACACATTCTCTCTATCTTGCTGTATCTCTCTCTCTCACACACATTCTCTCTATCTTGCTGTATTTCTCTCACACACATTCTCTCTATCTTGCTGTATCTCTCTCTCTCTCACACACATTCTCTCTATCTTGCTGTATTTCTCTCTCACACATTCTCTCTATCTTGCTGTATTTCTCTCTCACACACATTCTCTCTATCTTGCTGTATCTCTCTCTCTCACACACATTCTCTCTATCTTGCTGTATTTCTCTCTCACACACATTCTCTCTGTCTTGCTGTATCTCTCTCTCTCTATCACACATTCTCTCTATCTTGCTGTATTTCTCTCTCACATATTCTCTCTATCTTGCTGTATCTCTCTCTCTCACACATTCTCTCTATCTTGCTGTATCTCTCTCACACACATTCTCTCTATCTTGCTGTATTTCTCTCTCTCTTGCTGTATCTCTCTCTCTCACACATTCTCTCTATCTTGCTGTATCTCTCTCTCTCACACATTCTCTCTATCTTGCTGTATCTCTCTCTCTCACACATTCTCTCTATCTTGCTGTATTTCTCTCTCTCACACATTCTGTCTATCTTGCTGTATCTCTCTCACACACATTCTCTCTATCTTGCTGTATTTGTCTCTCACACATTCTCTCTATCTTGCTGTATCTCTCTCACACACATTCTCTCTATCTTGCTGTATTTCTCTCTCTCTTGCTGTATCTCTCTCTCTCTCACACATTCTCTCTATCTTGCTGTAACTCTCTCACTCTCACACACATTCTCTCTATCTTGCTGTATTTCTCTCTCACACATTCTCTCTATCTTGCTGTATCTCTCTCTCTCACACATTCTCTCCATCTTGCTGTATCTCTCTCTCACACACATTCTCTCTATCTTGCTGTATCTCTCTCTCTCTCACACACATTCTCTCTATCTTGCTGTATTTCTCTCTCACACATTCGCTCTATCTTGCTGTATTTCTCTCTCACACACATTCTCTCTATCTTGCTGTATCTCTCTCTCTCACACACATTCTCTCTATCTTGCTGTATTTCTCTCACACACATTCTCTCTATCTTGCTGTATCTCTCTCTCTCTCACACACATTCTCTCTATCTTGCTGTATTTCTCTCTCACACATTCTCTCTATCTTGCTGTATTTCTCTCTCACACACATTCTCTCTATCTTGCTGTATCTCTCTCTCTCACACACATTCTCTCTATCTTGCTGTATTTCTCTCTCACACACATTCTCTCTGTCTTGCTGTATCTCTCTCTCTCTCACACACATTCTCTCTATCTTGCTGTATTTCTCTCTCACACACATTCTCTCTATCTTGCTGTATCTCTCTCTCTCTCACACACATTCTCTCTATCTTGCTGTATTTCTCTCTCACACATTCTCTCTATCTTGCTGTATTTCTCTTTCACACACATTCTCTCAATCTTGCTGTATCTCTCTCTCACACACATTCTCTCTATCTTGCTGTATCTCTCTCGCTCACACATTCTCTCTATCTTGCTGTATCTCACTCTCTCTCACACATTCTCTCTATCTTGCTGTATTTCTCTCTTACACATTCTCTCTATCTTGCTGTATCTCTCTCTCTCACAAACATTCTCTCTATCTTGCTGTATTTCTCTCTCACACATTCTCTCTATCTTGGTGTATTTCTCTCTTACACATTCTCTCTATCTTGCTGTATCTCTCTCTCTCTCACACATTCTCTCTATCTTGCTGTATCTCTCTCTCTCACACATTCTCTCTATCTTGCTGTATTTCTCTCACACACATTCTCTCTATCTTGCTGTCTTTCCCTCTCATACATTCTCTCTATCTTGCTGTATCTCTCTCACACACATTCTCTCTATCTTGCTGTATTTCTCTCTCTCTCACACACATTTTCTCTATCTTGCTGTATCTCTATCACACACATTCTCTCTATCTGGCTGTATTTCTCTCTCACACATTCTCTCTATCTTGCTGTATTTCTCTCACACACATTCTCTCTATCTTGCTGTATTTCTCTCTCTCACACACATTCTCTCTATCTTGCTGTATTTCTCTCTCACACATTCTCTCTATCTTGCTGTATCTCTCTCTCACACATTCTCTCTATCTTTCTGTATCTCTCCCTCTCTCACACACATTCTCTCTCTCTTGCTGTATTTCTCTCTCACACACATTCTCTCTATCGTGCTGTATTTCTCTCTCACACATTCTCTCGATCTTGCTGTATCTCTCTCTCTCACACACATTCTCTCTATCTTGCTGTATCTCTCTCTCTCTCACTCACATTCTCTCTATCTTGCTGTATTTCTCTCTCTCACACATTCTCTCTATCGTGCTGTATTTATCTCTCATAGAATCATAGAAGTTTACAGCATGGAAACAGGCCCTTCGGCCCAACCAGTCCGTGCCGCCCAGTTTTTTACCATTAAGCTAGTCCCAGTTGCCCGCACTTGGCCCATAACCCTCTATACCCATCTTACCCATGTAACCATCTAAATGCTTTTTGAAAGACACAATTGTACCCGCTTCTACTACTACCTCTGGCAGCCCATTCCAGACACTCACTACCCTCTGAGTGAAGAAATTGCCCCTCTGGGCCCTTCTGAATCTCTCCCCTCTCACCTTAAACCTATGCCCTCTAGTTTTAGATTCCCCTACCTTTGGGAAAAGATGTTGACTATCTACCTTATCTATGCCCCTCATTATTTTATAGACCTCTATAAGATCACCCCTAAGCCTCCTACACTCCAGGGAAAAAAGTCCCAGTCTATCCAGCCTCTCCTTATAACTGAAACCATCAAGTCCCGGCAACATCCTAGTAAATCTTTTCTGCACTCTTTCTAGTTTAATCTCTCTCACACACATTCTCTCTATCTTGCTGTATCTCTCTCTCTCACACATTCTCTCTATCTTGCTGTATTTCTCTCTCACACATTCTCTCGATCTTGCTGTATCTCTCTCACACACATTCTCTCTATCTTGCTGTATCTCTCTCTCTCTCACTCACATTCTCTCTATCTTGCTGTATTTCTCTCTCACACACATTCTCTCAATCTTGCTTTATCTCTCTCGCATACACATTCTCTCCATCTTGCTGTATTTCTCTCTCACTCACATTCTCTCTATCATGCTGTATTTCTCTCTCACACATTCTCTCTATCTTGCTGTATCTCTCTCTCACACATTCTCTCTATCTTGCTGTATCTCTCTCTCACACATTCTCTCTATCTTGCTGTATTTCTCTCTCACACATTCTCTCTATCTTGCTGTATCTCTCTCTCTCACACATTCTCTCTATCTTGCTGTATCTCTCTCTCTCACACATTCTCTCTATATTGCTGTATCTCTCTCACACACATTCTCTCTATCTTGCTGTATTTCTCTCTCTCACACATTCTGTCTATCTTGCTGTATCTCTCTCACACACATTCTCTCTATCTTGCTGTATTTCTCTCTCTCACACATTCTGTCTATCTTGCTGTATCTCTCTCACACACATTCTCTCTATCTTGCTGTATTTCTCTCTCACACACATTCTCTCTATCTTGCTGTATTTCTCTCTCTCACACATTCTGTCTATCTTGCTGTATCTCTCTCACACACATTCTCTCTATCTTGCTGTATTTCTCTCACACACATTCTTTCTATCTTGCTGTATCTCTCTCACACACATTCTCTCTATCTTGCTGTATTTCTCTCTCTCACACATTCTGTCTATCTTGCTGTATTTCTCTCACACACATTCTCTCTATCTTGCTGTATCTCTCTCTCTCACACACATTCTCTCTATCTTGCTGTATCTCTCTCTCACACATTCTCTCTATCTTGCTGTATCTCTCTCTCACACACATTCTCTCTATCTTGCTGTATCTCTCTCTCTCACACATTCTCTCTATCTTGCTGTATCTCTCTCTCACACATTCTCTCTATCTTGCTGTATTTCTCTCACACACATTCTCTCTATCTTGCTGTATCTCTCTCACACACATTCTCCCTATCTTGCTGTATTTCTCTCTCACACATTCTCTCTATCTTGCTGTATCTCTCTCTCTATCACACATTCTCTCTATCTTGCTGTATTTCTCTCTCACATATTCTCTCTATCTTGCTGTATCTCTCTCTCTCACACATTCTCTCTATCTTGCTGTATTCTCTCTCACATTCCCTCTATCTTGCTGTATTTCTCTCTCTCTCTCACACATTCTCTCTATCTTGCTGTATCTCTCTCTCTCACACATTCTCTCTATCTTGCTGTATCTCTCTCTCTCACACACATTCTCTCTATCTTGCTGTATTTCTCTCTCACACACATTCTCTCTGTCTTGCTGTATCTCTCTCTCTCTCACACACATTCTCTCTATCTTGCTGTATTTCTCTCTCACACACATTCTCTCTATCTTGCTGTATCTCTCTCTCTCACACACATTCTCTCTATCTTGCTGTATTTCTCTCTCACACATTCTCTCTATCTTGCTGTATTTCTCTTTCACACACATTCTCTCAATCTTGCTGTATCTCTCTCTCACACACATTCTCTCTATCTTGCTGTATCTCTCTCGCTCACACATTCTCTCTATCTTGCTGTATCTCACTCTCTCTCACACATTCTCTCTATCTTGCTGTATTTCTCTCTTACACTTTCTCTCTATCTTGCTGTATCTCTCTCTCTCACAAACATTCTCTCTATCTTGCTGTATTTCTCTCTCTCACAAACATTCTCTCTATCTTGCTGTATTTCTCTCTTACACATTCTCTCTATCTTGCTGTATCTCTCTCTCTCTCACACATTCTCTCTATCTTGCTGTATCTCTCTCTCTCACACATTCTCTCTATCTTGCTGTATTTCTCTCACACACATTCTCTCTATCTTGCTGTCTTTCCCTCTCACACATTCTCTCTATCTTGCTGTATCTCTCTCACACACATTCTCTCTATCTTGCTGTATTTCTCTCTCTCTCACACACATTCTCTCTATCTTGCTGTATCTCTATCACACACATTCTCTCTATCTGGCTGTATTTCTCTCTCACACATTCTCTCTATCTTGCTGTATCTCTCTCACACACATTCTCTCTATCTTGCTGTATTTCTCTCTCTCACACACATTCTCTCTATCTTGCTGTATTTCTCTCTCACACATTCTCTCTATCTTGCTGTATCTCTCTCTCACACATTCTCTCTATCTTTCTGTATCTCTCCCTCTCTCACACACATTCTTTCTCTCTTGCTGTATTTCTCTCTCACACACATTCTCTCTATCGTGCTGTATTTCTCTCTCACACATTCTCTTGATCTTGCTGTATCTCTCTCTCTCACACACATTCTCTCTATCTTGCTGTATCTCTCTCTCTCTCACTCACATTCTCTCTATCTTGCTGTATTTCTCTCTCACACACATTCTCTCAATCTTGCTGTATTTCTCTCTCACACATTCTCTCTATCTTGCTGTATCTCTCTCTCTCACACATTCTCTCCATCTTGCTGTATCTCTCTCTCACACACATTCTCTCTATCTTGCTGTATCTCTCTCTCTCTCACACACATTCTCTCTATCTTGCTGTATTTCTCTCTCACACATTCGCTCTATCTTGCTGTATTTCTCTCTCACACACATTCTCTCTATCTTGCTGTATCTCTCTCTCTCACACACATTCTCTCTATCTTGCTGTATTTCTCTCACACACATTCTCTCTATCTTGCTGTATCTCTCTCTCTCTCACACACATTCTCTCTATCTTGCTGTATTTCTCTCTCACACATTCTCTCTATCTTGCTGTATTTCTCTCTCACACACATTCTCTCTATCTTGCTGTATCTCTCTCTCTCACACACATTCTCTCTATCTTGCTGTATTTCTCTCTCACACACATTCTCTCTGTCTTGCTGTATCTCTCTCTCTCTCACACACATTCTCTCTATCTTGCTGTATTTCTCTCTCACACACATTCTCTCTATCTTGCTGTATCTCTCTCTCTCTCACACACATTCTCTCTATCTTGCTGTATTTCTCTCTCACACATTCTCTCTATCTTGCTGTATTTCTCTTTCACACACATTCTCTCAATCTTGCTGTATCTCTCTCTCACACACATTCTCTCTATCTTGCTGTATCTCTCTCGCTCACACATTCTCTCTATCTTGCTGTATCTCACTCTCTCTCACACATTCTCTCTATCTTGCTGTATTTCTCTCTTACACATTCTCTCTATCTTGCTGTATCTCTCTCTCTCACAAACATTCTCTCTATCTTGCTGTATTTCTCTCTCACACATTCTCTCTATCTTGGTGTATTTCTCTCTTACACATTCTCTCTATCTTGCTGTATCTCTCTCTCTCTCACACATTCTCTCTATCTTGCTGTATCTCTCTCTCTCACACATTCTCTCTATCTTGCTGTATTTCTCTCACACACATTCTCTCTATCTTGCTGTCTTTCCCTCTCATACATTCTCTCTATCTTGCTGTATCTCTCTCACACACATTCTCTCTATCTTGCTGTATTTCTCTCTCTCTCACACACATTTTCTCTATCTTGCTGTATCTCTATCACACACATTCTCTCTATCTGGCTGTATTTCTCTCTCACACATTCTCTCTATCTTGCTGTATTTCTCTCACACACATTCTCTCTATCTTGCTGTATTTCTCTCTCTCACACACATTCTCTCTATCTTGCTGTATTTCTCTCTCACACATTCTCTCTATCTTGCTGTATCTCTCTCTCACACATTCTCTCTATCTTTCTGTATCTCTCCCTCTCTCACACACATTCTCTCTCTCTTGCTGTATTTCTCTCTCACACACATTCTCTCTATCGTGCTGTATTTCTCTCTCACACATTCTCTCGATCTTGCTGTATCTCTCTCTCTCACACACATTCTCTCTATCTTGCTGTATCTCTCTCTCTCTCACTCACATTCTCTCTATCTTGCTGTATTTCTCTCTCTCACACATTCTCTCTATCGTGCTGTATTTATCTCTCATAGAATCATAGAAGTTTACAGCATGGAAACAGGCCCTTCGGCCCAACCAGTCCGTGCCGCCCAGTTTTTTACCATTAAGCTAGTCCCAGTTGCCCGCACTTGGCCCATAACCCTCTATACCCATCTTACCCATGTAACCATCTAAATGCTTTTTGAAAGACACAATTGTACCCGCTTCTACTACTACCTCTGGCAGCCCATTCCAGACACTCACTACCCTCTGAGTGAAGAAATTGCCCCTCTGGGCCCTTCTGAATCTCTCCCCTCTCACCTTAAACCTATGCCCTCTAGTTTTAGATTCCCCTACCTTTGGGAAAAGATGTTGACTATCTACCTTATCTATGCCCCTCATTATTTTATAGACCTCTATAAGATCACCCCTAAGCCTCCTACACTCCAGGGAAAAAAGTCCCAGTCTATCCAGCCTCTCCTTATAACTGAAACCATCAAGTCCCGGCAACATCCTAGTAAATCTTTTCTGCACTCTTTCTAGTTTAATCTCTCTCACACACATTCTCTCTATCTTGCTGTATCTCTCTCTCTCACACATTCTCTCTATCTTGCTGTATTTCTCTCTCACACATTCTCTCGATCTTGCTGTATCTCTCTCACACACATTCTCTCTATCTTGCTGTATCTCTCTCTCTCTCACTCACATTCTCTCTATCTTGCTGTATTTCTCTCTCACACACATTCTCTCAATCTTGCTTTATCTCTCTCGCATACACATTCTCTCCATCTTGCTGTATTTCTCTCTCACTCACATTCTCTCTATCATGCTGTATTTCTCTCTCACACATTCTCTCTATCTTGCTGTATCTCTCTCTCACACATTCTCTCTATCTTGCTGTATCTCTCTCTCACACATTCTCTCTATCTTGCTGTATTTCTCTCTCACACATTCTCTCTATCTTGCTGTATCTCTCTCTCTCACACATTCTCTCTATCTTGCTGTATCTCTCTCTCTCACACATTCTCTCTATATTGCTGTATCTCTCTCACACACATTCTCTCTATCTTGCTGTATTTCTCTCTCTCACACATTCTGTCTATCTTGCTGTATCTCTCTCACACACATTCTCTCTATCTTGCTGTATTTCTCTCTCTCACACATTCTGTCTATCTTGCTGTATCTCTCTCACACACATTCTCTCTATCTTGCTGTATTTCTCTCTCACACACATTCTCTCTATCTTGCTGTATTTCTCTCTCTCACACATTCTGTCTATCTTGCTGTATCTCTCTCACACACATTCTCTCTATCTTGCTGTATTTCTCTCACACACATTCTTTCTATCTTGCTGTATCTCTCTCACACACATTCTCTCTATCTTGCTGTATTTCTCTCTCTCACACATTCTGTCTATCTTGCTGTATTTCTCTCACACACATTCTCTCTATCTTGCTGTATCTCTCTCTCTCACACACATTCTCTCTATCTTGCTGTATCTCTCTCTCACACATTCTCTCTATCTTGCTGTATCTCTCTCTCACACACATTCTCTCTATCTTGCTGTATCTCTCTCTCTCACACATTCTCTCTATCTTGCTGTATCTCTCTCTCACACATTCTCTCTATCTTGCTGTATTTCTCTCACACACATTCTCTCTATCTTGCTGTATCTCTCTCACACACATTCTCCCTATCTTGCTGTATTTCTCTCTCACACATTCTCTCTATCTTGCTGTATCTCTCTCTCTATCACACATTCTCTCTATCTTGCTGTATTTCTCTCTCACATATTCTCTCTATCTTGCTGTATCTCTCTCTCTCACACATTCTCTCTATCTTGCTGTATTCTCTCTCACATTCCCTCTATCTTGCTGTATTTCTCTCTCTCTCTCACACATTCTCTCTATCTTGCTGTATCTCTCTCTCTCACACATTCTCTCTATCTTGCTGTATCTCTCTCTCTCACACACATTCTCTCTATCTTGCTGTATTTCTCTCTCACACACATTCTCTCTGTCTTGCTGTATCTCTCTCTCTCTCACACACATTCTCTCTATCTTGCTGTATTTCTCTCTCACACACATTCTCTCTATCTTGCTGTATCTCTCTCTCTCACACACATTCTCTCTATCTTGCTGTATTTCTCTCTCACACATTCTCTCTATCTTGCTGTATTTCTCTTTCACACACATTCTCTCAATCTTGCTGTATCTCTCTCTCACACACATTCTCTCTATCTTGCTGTATCTCTCTCGCTCACACATTCTCTCTATCTTGCTGTATCTCACTCTCTCTCACACATTCTCTCTATCTTGCTGTATTTCTCTCTTACACTTTCTCTCTATCTTGCTGTATCTCTCTCTCTCACAAACATTCTCTCTATCTTGCTGTATTTCTCTCTCTCACAAACATTCTCTCTATCTTGCTGTATTTCTCTCTTACACATTCTCTCTATCTTGCTGTATCTCTCTCTCTCTCACACATTCTCTCTATCTTGCTGTATCTCTCTCTCTCACACATTCTCTCTATCTTGCTGTATTTCTCTCACACACATTCTCTCTATCTTGCTGTCTTTCCCTCTCACACATTCTCTCTATCTTGCTGTATCTCTCTCACACACATTCTCTCTATCTTGCTGTATTTCTCTCTCTCTCACACACATTCTCTCTATCTTGCTGTATCTCTATCACACACATTCTCTCTATCTGGCTGTATTTCTCTCTCACACATTCTCTCTATCTTGCTGTATCTCTCTCACACACATTCTCTCTATCTTGCTGTATTTCTCTCTCTCACACACATTCTCTCTATCTTGCTGTATTTCTCTCTCACACATTCTCTCTATCTTGCTGTATCTCTCTCTCACACATTCTCTCTATCTTTCTGTATCTCTCCCTCTCTCACACACATTCTTTCTCTCTTGCTGTATTTCTCTCTCACACACATTCTCTCTATCGTGCTGTATTTCTCTCTCACACATTCTCTTGATCTTGCTGTATCTCTCTCTCTCACACACATTCTCTCTATCTTGCTGTATCTCTCTCTCTCTCACTCACATTCTCTCTATCTTGCTGTATTTCTCTCTCTCACACATTCTCTCTATCGTGCTGTATTTATCTCTCATAGAATCATAGAATCATAGAAGTTTACAGCATGGAAACAGGCCCTTCGGCCTAACCAGTCCATGCCGCCCAGTTTTTTACCATTAAGCTAGTCCCAGTTGCCCGCACTTGGCCCATAACCCTCTATACCCATCTTACCCATGTAACCATCTAAATGCTTTTTGAAAGACACAATTGTACCCGCTTCTACTACTACCTCTGGCAGCCCATTCCAGACACTCACTACCCTCTGAGTGAAGAAATTGCCCCTCTGGGCCCTTCTGAATCTATCCCCTCTCACCTTAAACCTATGCCCTCTAGTTTTAGACTCCCCTACCTTTGGGAAAAGATGTTGACTATCTACCTTATCTATGCCCCTAATTATTTTATAGACCTCTATAACATCACCCCTAAGCCTCCTACACTCCAGGGAAAAAAGTCCCAGCCTATCCAGCCTCTCCTTATAACTGAAACCATCAAGTCCCGGCAACATCCTAGTAAATCTTTTCTGCACTCTTTCTAGTTTAATCTCTCTCACACACATTCTCTCTATCTTGCTGTATCTCTCTCTCTCACACATTCTCTCTATCTTGCTGTATTTCTCTCTCACACATTCTCTCGATCTTGCTGTATCTCTCTCACACACATTCTCTCTATCTTGCTGTATCTCTCTCTCTCTCACTCACATTCTCTCTATCTTGCTGTATTTCTCTCTCACACACATTCTCTCAATCTTGCTTTATCTCTCTCGCATACACATTCTCTCTATCTTGCTGTATTTCTCTCTCACTCACATTCTCTCTATCATGCTGTATTTCTCTCTCACACATTCTCTCTATTTGCTGTATCTCTCTCTCTCTCACACACATTCTCTCTATCTTGCTGTATTTCTCTCTCACACACATTCTCTCTATCTTGCTGTATTTCTCTCTCACACATTCTCTCGATCTTGCTGTATCTCTCTCACACACATTCTCTCTATCTTGCTGTAGCTCTCTCTCACACACATTCTCTCTATCTTGCTGTATCTCTCTCTCTCACACACATTCTCTCTATCTTGCTGTAACTCTCTCTCTCTCACACACATCCTCTCTATCTTGCTGTATCTCTCTCTCTCACACATTCTCTCTATCTTGCTGTATTTCTCTCAAACACAATCTCTCTATCTTGCTGTATTTCTCTCAAACACAATCTCTCTATCTTGCTGTATCTCTCTCTCACACATTCTCTCTATCTTGCTGTATCTCTCTCTCACACATTCTCTCTATCTTGCTGTATTTCTCTCTCACACATTCTCTCTATCTTGCTGTATCTCTCTCTCTCACACATTCTCTCTATCTTGCTGTATCTCTCTCTCTCACACATTCTCTCTATCTTGCTGTATCTTTCTCACACACATTCTCTCTATCTTGCTGTATCTCTCTCTCTCTCACACACATTCTCTCTATCTTGCTGTATTTCTCTCTCACACATTCTCTCTATCTTGCTGTATTTCTCTCTCACACACATTCTCTCTATCTTGCTGTATCTCTCTCTGTCACACACATTCTCTCTATCTTGCTGTATTTCTCTCTCACACACATTCTCTCTGTCTTGCTGTATCTCTCTCTCTCTCACACACATTCTCTCTATCTTGCTGTATTTCTCTCTCACACACATTCTCTCTATCTTGCTGTATCTCTCTCTCTCTCACACACATTCTCTCTATCTTGCTGTATTTCTCTCTCACACATTCTCTCTATCTTGCTGTATTACTCTTTCACACACATTCTCTCAATCTTGCTGTATCTCTCTCTCACACACATTCTCTCTATCTTGCTGTATCTCTCTCGCTCACACATTCTCTCTATCTTGCTGTATCTCTCTCTCTCTCACACATTCTCTCTATCTTGCTGTATTTCTCTCTTACACATTCTCTCTATCTTGCTGTATCTCTCTCTCTCACAAACATTCTCTCTATCTTGCTGTATTTCTCTCTCACACATTCTCTCTATCTTGCTGTATTTCTCTCTTACACATTCTCTCTCTCTTGCTGTATCTCTCTC
Organism: Scyliorhinus torazame; assembly: GCF_047496885.1. Lineage (NCBI taxonomy): Eukaryota > Metazoa > Chordata > Chondrichthyes > Carcharhiniformes > Scyliorhinidae > Scyliorhinus > Scyliorhinus torazame. The sequence goes on along the minus strand of NC_092733.1, from coordinate 44,041,060 downwards.
TCTCACACACATTCTCTCTATCTTGCTGTATCTCTCTCTCTCACACATTCTCTCTATCTTGCTGTATTTCTCTCACACACATTCTCTCTATCTTGCTGTCTTTCCCTCTCACACATTCTCTCTATCTTGCTGTATCTCTCTCACACACATTCTCTCTATCTTGCTGTATTTCTCTCTCTCTCACACACATTCTCTCTATCTTGCTGTATCTCTCTCACACACATTCTCTCTATCTGGCTGTATTTCTCTCTCACACATTCTCTCTATCTTGCTGTATCTCTCTCACACACATTCTCTCTATCTTGCTGTATTTCTCTCTCTCACACACATTCTCTCTATCTTGCTGTATTTCTCTCTCACACATTCTCTCTATCTTGCTGTATCTCTCTCTCACACATTCTCTCTATCTTTCTGTATCTCTCCCTCTCTCACACACATTCTCTCTCTCTTGCTGTATTTCTCTCTCACACACATTCTCTCTATCGTGCTGTATTTCTCTCTCTCACACACATTCTCTCTATCTTGCTGTATCTCTCCCTCTCTCACACACATTCTCTCTCTCTTGCTGTATCTCTCTCTCTCACACATTCTCTCTATCTTGCTGTCTCCCTCTCACACACATTCTCTCTATCTTGCTGTATTTCTCTCACACACATTCTCTCTATCTTGCTGTATCTCTCTCACAGACATTCTCCCTATCTTGCTGTATTTCTCTCTCACACATTCTCTCTATCTTGCTGTATCTCTCTCTCTATCACACATTCTCTCTATCTTGCTGTATTTCTCTCTCACATATTCTCTCTATCTTGCTGTATCTCTCTCTCTCACACATTCTCTCTATCTTGCTGTATCTCTCTCACACACATTCTCTCTATCTTGCTGTATTTCTCTCTCTCTTGCTGTATCTCTCTCTCTCACACATTCTCTCTATCTTGCTGTATCTCTCTCTCTCACACATTCTCTCTATCTTGCTGTATCTCTCTCTCTCACACATTCTCTCTATCTTGCTGTATTTCTCTCTCACACACATTCTCTCTATCTTGCTGTATCTCTCTCACACACATTCTCTCTATCTTGCTGTATTTGTCTCTCACACATTCTCTCTATCTTCCTGTATCTCTCTCACACACATTCTCTCTATCTTGCTGTATTTCTCTCTCTCTTGCTGTATCTCTCTCTCTCTCACACATTCTCTCTATCTTGCTGTAACTCTCTCACTCTCACACACATTCTCTCTATCTTGCTGTATTTCTCTCTCACACATTCTCTCTATCTTGCTGTATCTCTCTCTCTCACACATTCTCTCCATCTTGCTGTATCTCTCTCTCACACACATTCTCTCTATCTTGCTGTATCTCTCTCTCTCTCACACACATTCTCTCTATCTTGCTGTATTTCTCTCTCACACATTCGCTCTATCTTGCTGTATTTCTCTCTCACACACATTCTCTCTATCTTGCTGTATCTCTCTCTCTCACACACATTCTCTCTATCTTGCTGTATTTCTCTCACACACATTCTCTCTATCTTGCTGTATCTCTCTCTCTCTCACACACATTCTCTCTATCTTGCTGTATTTCTCTCTCACACATTCTCTCTATCTTGCTGTATTTCTCTCTCACACACATTCTCTCTATCTTGCTGTATCTCTCTCTCTCACACACATTCTCTCTATCTTGCTGTATTTCTCTCTCACACACATTCTCTCTGTCTTGCTGTATCTCTCTCTCTCTCACACACATTCTCTCTATCTTGCTGTATTTCTCTCTCACACACATTCTCTCTATCTTGCTGTATCTCTCTCTCTCTCATACACTTTCTCTCTATCTTGCTGTATTTCTCTCTCACACATTCTCTCTATCTTGCTGTATTTCTCTTTCACACACATTCTCTCAATCTTGCTGTATCTCTCTCTCACACACATTCTCTCTATCTTGCTGTATCTCTCTCGCTCACACATTCTCTCTATCTTGCTGTATCTCACTCTCTCTCACACATTCTCTCTATCTTGCTGTATTTCTCTCTTACACATTCTCTCTATCTTGCTGTATCTCTCTCTCTCTCACACATTCTCTCTATCTTGCTGTATCTCTCTCTCTCACACATTCTCTCTATCTTGCTGTATTTCTCTCACACACATTCTCTCTATCTTGCTGTCTTTCCCTCTCATACATTCTCTCTATCTTGCTGTATCTCTCTCACACACATTCTCTCTATCTTGCTGTATTTCTCTCTCTCTCACACACATTCTCTCTATCTTGCTGTATCTCTATCACACACATTCTCTCTATCTGGCTGTATTTCTCTCTCACACATTCTCTCTATCTTGCTGTATCTCTCTCACACACATTCTCTCTATCTTGCTGTATTTCTCTCTCTCACACACATTCTCTCTCTCTTGCTGTATTTCTCTCTCACACATTCTCTCTATCTTGCTGTATCTCTCTCTCACACATTCTCTCTATCTTTCTGTATCTCTCCCTCTCTCACACACATTCTCTCTCTCTTGCTGTATTTCTCTCTCACACACATTCTCTCTATCGTGCTGTATTTCTCTCTCACACATTCTCTCGATCTTGCTGTATCTCTCTCTCTCACACACATTCTCTCTATCTTGCTGTATCTCTCTCTCTCTCACTCACATTCTCTCTATCTTGCTGTATTTCTCTCTCTCACACATTCTCTCTATCGTGCTGTATTTATCTCTCATAGAATCATAGAATCATAGAAGTTTACAGCATGGAAACAGGCCCTTCGGCCCAACCAGTCCGTGCCGCCCAGTTTTTTACCATTAAGCTAGTCCCAGTTGCCCGCACTTGGCCCATAACCCTCTATACCCATCTTACCCATGTAACCATCTAAATGCTTTTTGAAAGACACAATTGTACCCGCTTCTACTACTACCTCTGGCAGCCCATTCCAGACACTCACTACCCTCTGAGTGAAGAAATTGCCCCTCTGGGCCCTTCTGAATCTCTCCCCTCTCACCTTAAACCTATGCCCTCTAGTTTTAGACTCCCCTACCTTTGGGAAAAGATGTTGACTATCTACCTTATCTATGCCCCTAATTATTTTATAGACCTCTATAAGATCACCCCTAAGCCTCCTACATTCCAGGGAAAAAAGTCCCAGTCTATCCAGCCTCTCCTTATAACTGAAACCATCAAGTCCCGGCAACATCCTAGTAAATCTTTTCTGCACTCTTTCTAGTTTAATCTCTCTCACACACATTCTCTCTATCTTGCTGTATCTCTCTCTCTCACACATTCTCTCTATCTTGCTGTATTTCTCTCTCACACATTCTCTCGATCTTGCTGTATCTCTCTCACACACATTCTCTCTATCTTGCTGTATCTCTCTCTCTCTCACTCACATTCTCTCTATCTTGCTGTATTTCTCTCTCACACACATTCTCTCAATCTTGCTTTATCTCTCTCGCATACACATTCTCTCTATCTTGCTGTATTTCTCTCTCACTCACATTCTCTCTATCATGCTGTATTTCTCTCTCACACATTCTCTCTATTTGCTGTATCTCTCTCTCTCTCACACACATTCTCTCTATCTTGCTGTATTTCTCTCTCACACACATTCTCTCTATCTTGCTGTATTTCTCTCTCACACATTCTCTCGATCTTGCTGTATCTCTCTCACACACATTCTCTCTATCTTGCTGTAGCTCTCTCTCACACACATTCTCTCTATCTTGCTGTATCTCTCTCTCTCACACACATTCTCTCTATCTTGCTGTAACTCTCTCTCTCTCACACACATCCTCTCTATCTTGCTGTATCTCTCTCTCTCACACATTCTCTCTATCTTGCTGTATTTCTCTCAAACACAATCTCTCTATCTTGCTGTATTTCTCTCAGACACAATCTCTCTATCTTGCTGTATCTCTCTCTCACACATTCTCTCTATCTTGCTGTATTTCTCTCTCACACATTCTCTCTATCTTGCTGTATCTCTCTCTCTCACACATTCTCTCTATCTTGCTGTATCTCTCTCTCTCACACATTCTCTCTATATTGCTGTATCTCTCTCACACACATTCTCTCTATCTTGCTGTATTTCTCTCTCTCACACATTCTGTCTATCTTGCTGTATCTCTCTCACACACATTCTCTCTATCTTGCTGTATTTCTCTTTCACACACATTCTCTCAATCTTGCTGTATCTCTCTCTCACACACATTCTCTCTATCTTGCTGTATCTCTCTCGCTCACACATTCTCTCTATCTTGCTGTATCTCACTCTCTCTCACACATTCTCTCTATCTTGCTGTATTTCTCTCTTACACATTCTCTCTATCTTGCTGTATCTCTCTCTCTCACAAACATTCTCTCTATCTTGCTGTATTTCTCTCTCACACATTCTCTCTATCTTGCTGTATTTCTCTCTTACACATTCTCTCTATCTTGCTGTATCTCTCTCTCTCACACACATTCTCTCTATCTTGCTGTATCTCTCTCTCTCACACATTCTCTCTATCTTGCTGTATTTCTCTCACACACATTCTCTCTATCTTGCTGTCTTTCCCTCTCACACATTCTCTCTATCTTGCTGTATCTCTCTCACACACATTCTCTCTATCTTGCTGTATTTCTCTCTCTCTCACACACATTCTCTCTATCTTGCTGTATCTCTATCACACACATTCTCTCTATCTGGCTGTATTTCTCTCTCACACATTCTCTCTATCTTGCTGTATCTCTCTCACACACATTCTCTCTATCTTGCTGTATTTCTCTCTCTCACACACATTCTCTCTATCTTGCTGTATTTCTCTCTCACACATTCTCTCTATCTTGCTGTATCTCTCTCTCACACATTCTCTCTATCTTTCTGTATCTCTCCCTCTCTCACACACATTCTCTCTCTCTTGCTGTATTTCTCTCTCACACACATTCTCTCTATCGTGCTGTATTTCTCTCTCACACATTCTCTCGATCTTGCTGTATCTCTCTCTCTCACACACATTCTCTCTATCTTGCTGTATCTCTCTCTCTCTCACTCACATTCTCTCTATCTTGCTGTATTTCTCTCTCTCACACATTCTCTCTATCGTGCTGTATTTATCTCTCATAGAATCATAGAATCATAGAAGTTTACAGCATGGAAACAGGCCCTTCGGCCCAACCAGTCCATGCCGCCCAGTTTTTTACCATTAAGCTAGTCCCAGTTGCCCGCACTTGGCCCATAACCCTCTATACCCATCTTACCCATGTAACCATCTAAATGCTTTTTGAAAGACACAATTGTACCCGCTTCTACTACTACCTCTGGCAGCCCATTCCAGACACTCACTACCCTCTGAGTGAAGAAATTGCCCCTCTGGGCCCTTCTGAATCTCTCCCCTCTCACCTTAAACCTATGCCCTCTAGTTTTAGACTCCCCTACCTTTGGGAAAAGATGTTGACTATCTACCTTATCTATGCCCCTAATTATTTTATAGACCTCTATAACATCACCCCTAAGCCTCCTACACTCCAGGGAAAAAAGTCCCAGCCTATCCAGCCTCTCCTTATAACTGAAACCATCAAGTCCCGGCAACATCCTAGTAAATCTTTTCTGCACTCTTTCTAGTTTAATCTCTCTCACACACATTCTCTCTATCTTGCTGTATCTCTCTCTCACACACATTCTCTCGATCTTCCTGTATCTCTCTCACACACATTCTCTCTATCTTGCTGTATCTCTCTCTCTCTCACTCACATTCTCTCTATCTTGCTGTATTTCTCTCTCACACACATTCTCTCAATCTTGCTTTATCTCTCTCGCATACACATTCTCTCTATCTTGCTGTATTTCTCTCTCACTCACATTCTCTCTATCATGCTGTATTTCTCTCTCACACATTCTCTCTATTTGCTGTATCTCTCTCTCTCTCACACACATTCTCTCTATCTTGCTGTATTTCTCTCTCACACACATTCTCTCTATCTTGCTGTATTTCTCTCTCACACATTCTCTCGATCTTGCTGTATCTCTCTCACACACATTCTCTCTATCTTGCTGTAGCTCTCTCTCACACACATTCTCTCTATCTTGCTGTATCTCTCTCTCTCACACACATTCTCTCTATCTTGCTGTAACTCTCTCTCTCTCACACACATCCTCTCTATCTTGCTGTATCTCTCTCTCTCACACATTCTCTCTATCTTGCTGTATTTCTCTCAAACACAATCTCTCTATCTTGCTGTATTTCTCTCAAACACAATCTCTCTATCTTGCTGTATCTCTCTCTCACACATTCTCTCTTCACACATTCTCTCTATCTTGCTGTATCTCTCTCTCACACATTCTCTCTATCTTGCTGTATTTCTCTCTCACACATTCTCTCTATCTTGCTGTATCTCTCTCTCTCACACATTCTCTCTATCTTGCTGTATCTCTCTCTCTCACACATTCTCTCTATCTTGCTGTATCTCTCTCACACACATTCTCTCTATCTTGCTGTATCTCTCTCTCTCTCACACACATTCTCTCTATCTTGCTGTATTTCTCTCTCACACATTCTCTCTATCTTGCTGTATTTCTCTCTCACACACATTCTCTCTATCTTGCTGTATCTCTCTCTCTCACACACATTCTCTCTATCTTGCTGTATTTCTCTCTCACACACATTCTCTCTGTCTTGCTGTAACTCTCTCTCTCTCACACACATTCTCTCTATCTTGCTGTATTTCTCTCTCACACACATTCTCTCTATCTTGCTGTATCTCTCTCTCTCTCACACACATTCTCTCTATCTTGCTGTATTTCTCTCTCACACATTCTCTCTATCTTGCTGTATTACTCTTTCACACACATTCTCTCAATCTTGCTGTATCTCTCTCTCACACACATTCTCTCTATCTTGCTGTATCTCTCTCGCTCACACATTCTCTCTATCTTGCTGTATCTCTCTCTCTCTCACACATTCTCTCTATCTTGCTGTATTTCTCTCTTACACATTCTCTCTATCTTGCTGTATCTCTCTCTCTCACAAACATTCTCTCTATCTTGCTGTATTTCTCTCTCACACATTCTCTCTATCTTGCTGTATTTCTCTCTTACACATTCTCTCTATCTTGCTGTATCTCTCTCTCTCTCACACATTCTCTCTATCTTGCTGTATCTCTCTCTCTCACACATTCTCTCTATCTTGCTGTATTTCTCTCACACACATTCTCTCTATCTTGCTGTCTTTCCCTCTCACACATTCTCTCTATCTTGCTGTATCTCTCTCATACACATTCTCTCTATCTTGCTGTATTTCTCTCTCTCTCACACACATTCTCTCTATCTTGCTGTATCTCTCTCACACACATTCTCTCTATCTGGCTGTATTTCTCTCTCACACATTCTCTCTATCTTGCTGTATCTCTCTCACACACATTCTCTCTATCTTGCTGTATTTCTCTCTCTCACACACATTCTCTCTATCTTGCTGTATTTCTCTCTCACACATTCTCTCTATCTTGCTGTATCTCTCTCTCACACATTCTCTCTATCCTTCTGTATCTCTCCCTCTCTCACACACATTCTCTCTCTCTTGCTGTATTTCTCTCTCACACACATTCTCTCTATCGTGCTGTATTTCTCTCTCTCACACACATTCTCTCTATCTTGCTGTATCTCTCCCTCTCTCACACACATTCTCTCTCTCTTGCTGTATCTCTCTCTCTCACACATTCTCTCTATCTTGCTGTCTCCCTCTCACACACATTCTCTCTATCTTGCTGTATCTCTCTCTCACACACATTCTCTCTATCTTGCTGTATCTCTCTCTCTCTCTCTCTCACACATTTTCTCTATCTTGCCGTCTCTCTCTCTCACACACATTCTCTCTATCTTGCTGTCTCTCTCTCTCACACACTCATTCTCTCTATCTTGCCGTCTCTCTCACACACACACACATTCTCTCTATCTTGCTGTCTCTCTCTCTCTCACACATTCTCTATCTTGCTGTATCTCTCTCTCACACATTCTCTCTATCTTGCTGTCTCTCTCTCTCTCACACATTCTCTATCTTGCCGTCTCTCTCTCTCTCACACATTCTCTATCTTGCCGTATTTCTCTCTCTCACACATTCTCTTTAACTTGCTGTATCTCTCCCTCTCTCACACGTTCTCTCTATCTTGCTGTATTTCTCTCTCTCTCTCACACATTCTCCCTATCTTGCTGTATTTCTCTCTCTCTCACACATTCTCTCTATCTTGCTGTATTTCTCTCACACACATTCTCTCTATCTTGCTGTCTTTCCCTCTCACACATTCTCTCTATCTTGCTGTATCTCTCTCTCTCACACATTCTCTCTAGCTTGCTGTATTTCTCTCAAACACAATCTCTCTATCTTGCTGTATTTCTCTCAAACACAATCTCTCTATCTTGCTGTATCTCTCTCTCACACATTCTCTCTATCTTGCTGTATCTCTCTCTCACACATTCTCTCTATCTTGCTGTATTTCTCTCTCACACATTCTCTCTATCTTGCTGTATCTCTCTCTCTCACACATTCTCTCTATCTTGCTGTATCTCTCTCTCTCACACATTCTCTCTATCTTGCTGTATCTCTCTCACACACATTCTCTCTATCTTGCTGTATCTCTCTCTCTCTCACACACATTCTCTCTATCTTGCTGTATTTCTCTCTCACACATTCTCTCTATCTTGCTGTATTTCTCTCTCACACACATTCTCTCTATCTTGCTGTATCTCTCTCTCTCACACACATTCTCTCTATCTTGCTGTATTTCTCTCTCACACACATTCTCTCTGTCTTGCTGTATCTCTCTCTCTCTCACACACATTCTCTCTATCTTGCTGTATTTCTCTCTCACACACATTCTCTCTATCTTGCTGTATCTCTCTCTCTCTCACACACATTCTCTCTATCTTGCTGTATTTCTCTCTCACACATTCTCTCTATCTTGCTGTATTACTCTTTCACACACATTCTCTCAATCTTGCTGTATCTCTCTCTCACACACATTCTCTCTATCTTGCTGTATCTCTCTCGCTCACACATTCTCTCTATCTTGCTGTATCTCTCTCTCTCTCACACATTCTCTCTATCTTGCTGTATTTCTCTCTGACACATTCTCTCTATCTTGCTGTATCTCTCTCTCTCACAAACATTCTCTCTATCTTGCTGTATTTCTCTCTCACACATTCTCTCTATCTTGCTGTATTTCTCTCTTACACATTCTCTCTATCTTGCTGTATCTCTCTCTCTCTCACACATTCTCTCTATCTTGCTGTATCTCTCTCTCTCACACATTCTCTCTATCTTGCTGTATTTCTCTCACACACATTCTCTCTATCTTGCTGTCTTTCCCTCTCACACATTCTCTCTATCTTGCTGTATCTCTCTCACACACATTCTCTCTATCTTGCTGTATTTCTCTCTCTCTCACACACATTCTCTCTATCTTGCTGTATCTCTCTCACACACATTCTCTCTATCTGGCTTTTTTCTCTCTCACACATTCTCTCTATCTTGCTGTATCTCTCTCACACACATTCTCTCTATCTTGCTGTATTTCTCTCTCTCACACACATTCTCTCTATCTTGCTGTATTTCTCTCTCACACATTCTCTCTATCTTGCTGTATCTCTCTCTCACACAGTCTCTCTATCTTTCTGTATCTCTTCCTCTCTCACACACATTCTCTCTCTCTTGCTGTATTTCTCTCTCACACACATTCTCTCTATCGTGCTGTATTTCTCTCTCTCACACACATTCTCTCTATCTTGCTGTATCTCTCCCTCTCTCACACACATTCTCTCTCTCTTGCTGTATCTCTCTCTCTCACACATTCTCTCTATCTTGCTGTCTCCCTCTCACACACATTCTCTCTATCTTGCTGTATCTCTCTCTCACACACATTCTCTCTATCTTGCTGTATCTCTCTCTCTCTCTCTCACACATTTTCTCTATCTTGCCGTCTCTCTCTCTCACACACATTCTCTCTATCTTGCTGTCTCTCTCTCTCACACACTCATTCTCTCTATCTTGCCGTCTCTCTCACACACACACACATTCTCTCTATCTTGCTGTCTCTCTCTCTCTCACACATTCTCTATCTTGCTGTATCTCTCTCTCACACATTCTCTCTATCTTGCTGTCTCTCTCTCTCTCACACATTCTCTATCTTGCCGTCTCTCTCTCTCTCACACACATTCTCTCTATCTTGCCGTATTTCTCTCTCTCACACATTCTCTTTAACTTGCTGTATCTCTCCCTCTCTCACACGTTCTCTCTATCTTGCTGTATTTCTCTCTCTCTCTCACACATTCTCCCTATCTTGCTGTATTTCTCTCTCTCTCACACATTCTCTCTATCTTGCTGTATTTCTCTCACACACATTCTCTCTATCTTGCTGTCTTTCCCTCTCACACATTCTCTCTATCTTGCTGTATTTCTCTCACACACATTCTCTCTATCTTGCTGTCTTTCCCTCTCACACATTCTCTCTATCTTGCTGTATCTCTCTCACACACATTCTCTCTATCTTGCTGTATTTCTCTCTCTCTCACACACATTCTCTCTATCTTGCTGTATCTCTCTCACACACATTCTCTCTATCTGGCTGTATTTCTCTCTCACACATTCTCTCTATCTTGCTGTATCTCTCTCACACACATTCTCTCTATCTTGCTGTATTTCTCTCTCTCACACATTCTCTCTATCTTGCTGTATCTCTCTCACACACATTCTCTCTATCTGGCTGTATTTCTCTCACACACATTCTCTCTATCTTGCTGTCTTTCCCTCTCACACATTCTCACTATCTTGCTGTATCTCTCTCACACACATTCTCTCTATCTTGCTGTATTTCTCTCTCTCTCACACACATTCTCTCTATCTTGCTGTATCTCTCTCACACACATTCTCTCTATCTGGCTGTATTTCTCTCTCACACATTCTCTCTATCTTGCTGTATCTCTCTCACACACATTCTCTCTATCTTGCTGTATTTCTCTCTCTCTCACACACATTCTCTCTATCTTGCTGTATCTCTCTCACACACATTCTCTCTATCTGGCTGTATTTCTCTCTCACACATTCTCTCTATCTTGCTGTATCTCTCTCTCACACATTCTCTCGATCTTGCTGTATCTCTCTCTCACACATTCTCTCTATCTTTCTGTTTCTCTCCCTCTCTCACACACATTCTCTCTATCTTGCTGTATTTCTCTCTCACACACATTCTCTCTATCTTGCTGTATTTCTCTCTCACACACATTCTCTCTATCGTGCTGTATTTCTCTCTCTCACACACATTCTCTCTATCTTGCTGTATCTCTCTCTCTCACACATTCTATCTATCTTGCTGTATTTCTCTCTCTCACACATTCTCTCTATCCTGCTGTATCTCTCTCTCTCACACATTCTCTCTATCTTGCTGTATCTCTCTCTCTCACACATTCTATCTATCTTGCTGTATTTCTCTCTCTCACACATTCTATCTATCCTGCTGTATCTCTCTCTCTCACACATTCTCTCTATCCTGCTGTATCTCTCTCTCACACATTCTCTCTATCTTTCTGTATCTCTCCCTCTCTCACACACATTCTCTCTATCTTGCTGTATTTCTCTCTCACACACATTCTCTCTATCTTGCTGTATTTCTCTCTCACACACATTCTCTCTATCGTGCTGTATTTCTCTCTCTCACACACATTCTCTCTATCTTGCTGTATCTCTCTCTCTCACACATTCTATCTATCTTGCTGTATTTCTCTCTCTCACACATTCTCTCTATCCTGCTGTATCTCTCTCTCTCACACATTCTCTCTATCTTGCTATATTTCTCTCTCACACATTCTCTCTATCTTGCTATATTTCTCTCTCACACATTATCTCTATCTTGCTGTATCTCACACACATTCTCTCTATCTTGCTGTATTTCTCTCTCACACACATTCTCTCTATCTTGCTGTATTTCTCTCTCACACACATTCTCTCTATCGTGCTGTATTTCTCTCTCTCACACACATTCTCTCTATCTTGCTGTATCTCTCTCTCTCACACATTCTATCTATCTTGCTGTATTTCTCTCTCACACATTCTCTCTATCTTGCTGTATCTCTCTCTCACACATTCTCTCTATCTTTCTGTATCTCTCCCTCTCTCACACACATTCTCTCTATCTTGCTGTCTCTCTCTCTCACACACTCATTCTCTCTATCTTGCCGTCTCTCTCTCACACACACACATTCTCTCTATCTTGCCGTCTCTCTCTCTCTCACACACATTCTCTCTATCTTGCCGTATTTCTCTCTCTCACACATTCTCTCTAACTTGCTGTATCTCTCCCTCTCTCACACGTTCTCTCTATCTTGCTGTATTTCTCTCTCTCTCTCACACATTCTCCCTATCTTGCTGTATTTCTCTCTCACACACACATTCTCTCTATCTTGCTGTATTTCTCTCTCTCTAACACACATTCTCTCTATCTTGCTGTATTTCTCTCTCTCTAACACACATTCTCTCTATCTTGCTGAATTTCTCTCTCTCACACATTCTCTCTATCTTGCTGCATCACTCTCTCTCACACATTCTCTCTATCTTGCTGTATTTCTCTCTCACACATTCTCTCTATCTTGCTGTATTTCTCTCTTACACATTCTCTCTATCTTGCTGTATCTCTCTCTCTCTCACACATTCTCTCTATCTTGCTGTATCTCTCTCTCTCACACATTCTCTCTATCTTGCTGTATTTCTCTCACACACATTCTCTCTATCTTGCTGTCTTTCCCTCTCACACATTCTCTCTATCTTGCTGTATCTCTCTCACACACATTCTCTCTATCTTGCTGTATTTCTCTCTCTCTCACACACATTCTCTCTATCTTGCTGTATCTCTCTCACACACATTCTCTCTATCTGGCTGTATTTCTCTCTCACACATTCTCTCTATCTTGCTGTATCTCTCTCACACACATTCTCTCTATCTTGCTGTATTTCTCTCTCTCACACACATTCTCTCTATCTTGCTGTATTTCTCTCTCACACATTCTCTCTATCTTGCTGTATCTCTCTCTCACACATTCTCTCTATCTTTCTGTATCTCTCCCTCTCTCACACACATTCTCTCTCTCTTGCTGTATTTCTCTCTCACTCACATTCTCTCTATCGTGCTGTATTTCTCTCTCTCACACACATTCTCTCTATCTTGCTGTATCTCTCCCTCTCTCACACACATTCTCTCTCTCTTGCTGTATCTCTCTCTCTCACACATTCTCTCTATCTTGCTGTCTCCCTCTCACACACATTCTCTCTATCTTGCTGTATCTCTCTCTCACACACATTCTCTCTATCTTGCTGTATCTCTCTCTCTCTCTCTCACACATTTTCTCTATCTTGCCGTCTCTCTCTCTCACACACATTCTCTCTATCTTGCTGTCTCTCTCACTCACACACTCATTCTCTCTATCTTGCCGTCTCTCTCACACACACACACATTCTCTCTATCTTGCCGTCTCTCTCACTCTCACACACATTCTCTCTATCTTGCCGTATTTCTCTCTCTCACACATTCTCTTTAACTTGCTGTATCTCTCCCTCTCTCACACGTTCTCTCTATCTTGCTGTATTTCTCTCTCTCTCTCACACATTCTCCCTATCTTGCTGTATTTCTCTCTCTCTCACACATTCTCTCTATCTTGCTGTATTTCTCTCACACACATTCTCTCTATCTTGCTGTCTTTCCCTCTCACACATTCTCTCTATCTTGCTGTATCTCTCTCACACACATTCTCTCTATCTTGCTGTATTTCTCTCTCTCTCACACACATTCTCTCTATCTTGCTGTATCTCTCTCACACACATTCTCTCTATCTGGCTGTATTTCTCTCTCACACATTCTCTCTATCTTGCTGTATCTCTCTCACACACATTCTCTCTATCTTGCTGTATTTCTCTCTCTCACACATTCTCTCTATCTTGCTGTATCTCTCTCACACACATTCTCTCTATCTGGCTGTATTTCTCTCACACACATTCTCTCTATCTTGCTGTCTTTCCCTCTCACACATTCTCTCTATCTTGCTGTATCTCTCTCACACACATTCTCTCTATCTTGCTGTATTTCTCTCTCTCTCACACACATTCTCTCTATCTTGCTGTATCTCTCTCACACACATTCTCTCTATCTGGCTGTATTTCTCTCTCACACATTCTCTCTATCTTGCTGTATCTCTCTCACACACATTCTCTCTATCTTGCTGTATTTCTCTCTCTCTCACACACATTCTCTCTATCTTGCTGTATCTCTCTCACACACATTCTCTCTATCTGGCTGTATTTCTCTCTCACACATTCTCTCTATCTTGCTGTATCTCTCTCTCACACATTCTCTCGATCTTGCTGTATCTCTCTCTCACACATTCTCTCTATCTTTCTGTTTCTCTCCCTCTCTCACACACATTCTCTCTATCTTGCTGTATTTCTCTCTCACACACATTCTCTCTATCTTGCTGTATTTCTCTCTCACACACATTCTCTCTATCGTGCTGTATCTCTCTCTCACACACATTCTCTCTATCTTGCTGTATCTCTCTCTCTCACACATTCTATCTATCCTGCTGTATCTCTCTCTCTCACACATTCTCTCTATCCTGCTGTATCTCTCTCTCACACATTCTCTCTATCTTTCTGTATCTCTCCCTCTCTCACACACATTCTCTCTATCTTGCTGTATTTCTCTCTCACACACATTCTCTCTATCTTGCTGTATTTCTCTCTCACACACATTCTCTCTATCGTGCTGTATTTCTCTCTCTCACACACATTCTCTCTATCTTGCTGTATCTCTCTCTCTCACACATTCTATCTATCTTGCTGTATTTCTCTCTCTCACACATTCTCTCTATCCTGCTGTATCTCTCTCTCTCACACATTCTCTCTATCTTGCTATATTTCTCTCTCACACATTCTCTCTATCTTGCTATATTTCTCTCTCACACATTATCTCTATCTTGCTGTATCTCACACACATTCTCTCTATCTTGCTGTATTTCTCTCTCACACACATTCTCTCTATCTTGCTGTATTTCTCTCTCACACACATTCTCTCTATCGTGCTGTATTTCTCTCTCTCACACACATTCTCTCTATCTTGCTGTATCTCTCTCTCTCACACATTCTATCTATCTTGCTGTATTTCTCTCTCACACATTCTCTCTATCTTGCTGTATCTCTCTCTCACACATTCTCTCTATCTTTCTGTATCTCTCCCTCTCTCACACACATTCTCTCTATCTTGCTGTCTCTCTCTCTCACACACTCATTCTCTCTATCTTGCCGTCTCTCTCTCACACACACACATTCTCTCTATCTTGCCGTCTCTCTCTCTCTCACACACATTCTCTCTATCTTGCCGTATTTCTCTCTCTCACACATTCTCTCTAACTTGCTGTATCTCTCCCTCTCTCACACGTTCTCTCTATCTTGCTGTATTTCTCTCTCTCTCTCACACATTCTCCCTATCTTGCTGTATTTCTCTCTCTCTCACACATTCTCTCTATCTTGCTGTATTTCTCTCTCTCTAACACACATTCTCTCTATCTTGCTGTATTTCTCTCTCTCTAACACACATTCTCTCTATCTTGCTGAATTTCTCTCTCTCACACATTCTCTCTCTCTCACACACATTCTCTCTATCTTGCTGTATTTCTCTCTCTCACACACATTCTCTCTATCTTACTGTATCTCTCTCTCTCACACATTCTCTCTATCTTGCTGTATCTCACTCTCTCACACATTCTCTCTATCTTGCTGCATCACTCTCTCTCACACATTCTCTCTATCTTACTGTATCTCTCTCACACATTCTCTCTATCTTGCTGTATCTCTCTCACACACACATTCTCTCTATCTTGCTGTATCTCTCTCTCTCTCACACATTCTCTCTATCTTGCTGTATCTCTCTATCTCACACACACATTCTCTCTATCTTACTGTATCTCTCTCTCTCACACATTCTCTCTATCTTGCTGTATCTCTCTCTCTCACACACATTCTCTCTATCTTGCTGTATCTCTCTCTCTCTCACACATTCTCTCTATCTTGCTGTATTTCTCTCTCTCTCACACACATTCTCTCTATCTTGCTGTATCTCTCTCTCTCACACATTCTCTCTATCTTGCTGTATCTCTCTCTCTCTCACACATTCTCTCTATCTTGCTGCATCTCTCTCTCTCCTGTGACAGGGAGGAGGGCGAGAGCAACAGCAATTGAAGGAGGAACAAAGAGTGACAGGCGAGGTACAGATTTTGGATTGACGAGGATTATCGGGAAGACAGGAAAGTGGTGTTAGATCCACAATGACCAGCCCTGATTAGGCAGAGCCGTCCTGATGGACCCGATGATCTCGCTCATATTCCTGATGTTTTTATTAGTTTGGACAGGAGTTGGGAGGATGTGACACAGAGAGTAGAAAGTAGAAACTATATCGAGATAGAGAGAGTGTGAACCAGATATGGAGTGAAATGAAAAAATGAAATGAAAATCGCTTATTGTGACAAGTAGGCTTCAAATGAAGTTACTGTGAAAAGCCCCTAGTCGCCACATCCCGGCGCCTGCTCCGGGAGGCTGGTACGGGAGAGGAAAGAGGCAATGGTAACATTGAGGGGGAAACATGAAATAGAGGGAAGAATGGCCAGGCCCCAGTACCTCCTGGGAGCTGGGCTCAGTGAGTTTAACCTTTTAAAGCTGTGATTGTTGTCTTTAGGAATGGGTGGCAAACAGTTTCAACTGGTGATCACATTGCTGGGAGACTTTGATCCTGACTCGATGCAGAAAATCATTCTGGAGGTGAGAAACTGTTTCGAGATTCAATATTGACACCAACACCTGCCTCTCACTGTCTGGATTCAGAGATCAGGAGCCGTCACCTCACATACAGCAGCTCCACCCCCCCTCTGGCCACCCTCCTATCACCCAGACAACCCTCCTGTCCCACGGAACAGGTTCAATGGGCTGAATGGCCTCCTCCTGTTCCTGTCTTGGTGTCTGAGCCTCGACAGTGCCGCTGAAGCAGGGGCTTTGTCACAGTCCAGTCCCATTCGGCCGATCTCCTCATACAAGGGGCAGACTCACATTGCACTGCTGTCCCCGAGATCACCTCTCTCTGTATCTTTCCCTCTCTCTCTCTCTCTCTGTCTCTGTTTCTTTCCCCCCCCCCCCTCTCTCTGTCTCTGTATCTTTCCCTCCCCCTCTCTCTCTGTCTCTGTATCTTTCCCTCGAACTCTCTCTGTCTCTGTATCTTTCCCTCGCTCTCTCTCTCTCTGCCTCTGTATCTTTCCCTCGCTCTCTCTGTCTCTGTATCTTTCCCTCCCCCTCTCTCTCTGTATCTTTCCCTCACTCTCTGTTTCTGTATCTATCCCTCACTCTCTCTCTCTCTGTATCTTTCCTTCGCTCTCTCTCTCTGTATCTTTCCCTCGCTCTCTCTCTCTGTATCTTTCCCTCGCTCTCTCTCTGTCTCTGTCTCTTTCCCTCGCTCTCTCTCCCTGTCTCTGTCTCTTTCCCTCCACCTCTCTCTGTCCCTGTATCTTTCCCTCACTCTCTCTCTCTCTCTGTATCTTTCCCTCGCTCTCTCTCTCTCTGTCTCTGATCTTTCCCTCGCTCTCTCTCTCTGTCACTGCATCTTTCCCTCATTCTCTCTCTCTGCCTCTGTATCTTTCCCTCCCTCTCTCTCTCTGTCTCAGCATCTTTCCCTCTCCCTCTCTCTCTCTGTCTCTGTATCTTTCCCTCGCTCTCTCTCTCTCTCTCTGTATCTTTCCCTCACTCTCTCTCTCTGTATCTTTCCCTCGTTCCCTCTCTCTCTCTGCATCTTTCCCCCTCCCTCTCTCTCTGGTCTCTTTACCTTTCCCTCGTTCTCTCTCTCTGCCTCTGTATCTTTCCCTCCCTCTCTCTCTGTCTCTGTATCTTTCCCTCGCTCTCTCTCTGCCTCTGTATCTTTCTCTCGCTCTCTCTCTCTCTGTATCTTTCCCTCACTCTCTCTCTGCCTCTGTATCTTTCCCTTTCCCTCTCTCTCTGTCTCTGTATCTTTCCCTCGCTCTCTCTCTCCCTCTGTCCCTGTATCTTTCCCTCGCTCTCTCTCTCTCCCTCTGTCCCTGTATCTTTCCCTCACTCTCTCTCCCTATCCCTGTATCTTTCCCTCACTCTCTCTCTCTGCCTCTGTGTCTTTCCCTCTCCCTCTCTCTCTGTCCCTGTATCTTTCTCTCTCTCTCTCCCTCTGTCCCTGTATCTTTCCCTCGCTCTCTCTTTCTCTCCCTCTGTCCATCTCTGTTGCTGCCTCAACCTGTCTGTCCTCTGTCTCCCTCTCAATCTCTCACTCTTTCTCACACTCTCGCTCCCTCTAACCTTCAATGTTTCTCTCTCTCTCTCACGCTTTGTCTCCATCTGCCCCTCTTTTACTTTCTGTTCTGTATCAGAGTAACACCATTGGCTGGTGTAATAGAACCTCAGAAATCCATCGAATCCCAACGTTGCAGAAGGAGGCCATTCAGCCCATCGAGTCTGCGCCGACCCTCTGAAAGAGCACCCTGCCGAGGCCCCCGTCCCCGTTACCCCCATAACACCCCCTAACCGGCAAACCTTTGGACAGTGGGAGGAAACCGGAGCACCCGGAGGAAACCCACGCAGACACGGGGAGAAAGTGTAAACTCCGCTCAGTCACCCGAGGTCGGAATTGGACCCGGGACCCTGGCGCTGTGAGGCAGCCGTGTTAACCACTCAGCCACCGAGCCGCCCGCGTGTTATTGTCACGTGTTCCGCAATGACATAATCGGAGCGTTTCACGGGCTTTTGTGGAGTTCATCATTGTGCCCTGTTTGAGCTGCATTTTGTAAATAAACCCCGTCCTCAATGTGATACCAACTCGACGTGTGTCGCCTCTGAACCCTTCTCTTTGGAGCCACAAGAAAAAATAAAACCCCTTTTCTCTCTCTCTCGCCTCTGCCCCATTCTCTCTCTCTTTCTCTCTGCCTCCTGTCTGCCCCACTCTCTCTTTCTTTCTGTCTCGTGCCTGTCCCACTCTCTCATCCCTCTCTCTCTCGCCTCTGCCCCACTCTCTCCATTTCTGTCCCACTCTCTCTTTCTGCCTCGTGTAGGTCCCACTCAATTCCTGTTTCTTTCTATCCCACTCTCTCTCTTTCTACTCCACTCTCTCTCTCTTTCTACTCCACTCTCTCTCTCTTTCTATTCCACTATCTCTCTCTCCCACTCTTTCCCTTTCTATCCCACTCTCTCTCTCTCTCTCTTTCTATCCCAGTCTCTCTCTTTCTATCCCACTCTCTCTCTTTCTATCCCAGTCTCTCTCTTTCTATCCCACTGTCTCTCTCCTTTCTATCGCAGTCTCTCTTTATTTCTATCCCAGTCTCTCTCTCTCTCTCTTTCTATCCCACTCTCTCTCTCTATCCCAGTCTCTCTTTCTCTTTCTATCCCAGTCTCTCTCTTTCTAACCCACTCTCTCTCTCTTTCTGTCCCACTCTCTCTCTATTTCTATCCCACTCTCTCTCTCTTTCTATCCCACTCTCTCTTTCTATCCCAGTCTCTCTCTCTCTTTCTATCCCACTCTCTCTCTATTTCTATCCCACTCTCTCTCACTTTCTAACCCACTCTCTCTCTCTCTCTATTTCTATCCCACTCTCTCTCTCTCTCTTTCTATCACAGTCTCTCTCTCTCTTTCTATCCCACTCTCTCTTTCTATCGCAGTCTCTCTCTTTCTTTCTGTCCCAATCTCGCTCTCACTTTCTATCCCACTCTCTCTCTCTCTCTATTTCTGTCCCACTCTCTCTCTCTCTCTATTTCTATCGCAGTCTCTCTCTATTCCTATCCCACTCTCTCTCTTTCTATCCCACTCTCTCCCTCTCTTTCTCTCCCACGCTCTCTCTCTCTCTTTCTAGCACACTCCCTCTCTCTTCCTATGCCAGTCTCTCTCTCTCTCTCTGCCTCATCCTGTCTCCCTCTTTCTCTGTTCCTCTCACACCCTCTTCCACTCTGTCTCTCACTAAGTTCATTTCTCCCTCTTATCTCTCCATTACACATATTGGCAGCAAATTCCCGCGTTCCTCACACCCTGAGCCGTTCCAGCCAGTGATTGGCAGTGAAGGTGACTTTTTATCCCCAAACTCTACCCCCTCCCATCACTGCAACATTAACCATTTCTCCCCCCCCCCCTCACTGCAATATTAACCATGTCTCCCCCCTCACTGCAATATTAACCATGTCTCCCCCCCTCACTGCAATATTAACCATGTCTCCCCCCTCACTGCAATATTAACCATTTCTCCCCCCCTTACTGCAATATTAACCATGTCTCCCCCCCCACTGCAATATTAACCATGTCTCCCCCCTCACTGCAATATTAACCATTTCTCCCCCCTCACTGCAATATTAACCATGTCTCCCCCCCCTCACTGCAATATTAACCATTTCTCCCCCCCCCTCACTGCAATATTAACCATGTCTCCCCCCTCACTGCAATATTAACCATTCCCACCCTCACTGCAATATTAACCATTTCTCCCCCCCTCACTGCAATATTAACAATGTCTCCCCCCCTCACTGCAATATTAACCATGTCTCCCCCCCTCTCACTGCAATATTAACCAGGTCTCCTCCTCTCACTGCAATATTAACCATGTCTCCCCCCTCACTGCAATATTAACCATTTCTCCCCCCCCCTCACTGCAATATTAACCATGTCTCCCCCCTCACTGCAATATTAACCATGTCTCCCCCCCTCACTGCAATTTTAACCATTTCTCCCCCCTCACTGCAATATTAACCATGTCTCCCCCCTCACTGCAATATTAACCATTCCCACCCTCACTGCAATATTAACCATTTCTCCCCCCCTCACTGCAATATTAACAATGTCTCCCCCCCTCACTGCAATATTAACCATTTCTCCCCCCCTCACTGCAATATTAACCATGTCTCCCCCCTCACTGCAATATTAACCATGTCTCCCACCCTCACTGCAATATTAACCATTTCTCCCCCCCCTCACTGCAATATTAACCATTTCTCCCGCCCTCTCTGCAATATTAACCATGTCTCCCCCCTCACTGCAATATTAACCATGTCTCCCCCCCTCACTGCAATATTAACCATGTCCCCCCCCTCACTGCAATATTAACCATTTTTCCCCCCTCACTGCAATATTAACCATGTCTCCCCCCCCTCACTGCAATATTAACCATGCCCCCCCCTCTCTGCAATATTAACCATGTCTCCCCCCTCACTGCAATTTTAACCATTTCTCCCCCCCTCTCTGCAATATTAACCATTTCTCCCCCCCCACTGCATTATTAACCATTTCTCCCCCCCCACTGCAATATTAACCATTTCTCCCCCCCTCACTGCAATATTAACCATTTCTCCCCCCCCACTGCAATATTAACCATGTCTCCCCCCCACTCACTGCAATATTAAACATTTCCCCCCCCCTCACTGCAATATTAACCATGTCTCCCCCCCTCACTGCAATATTAACCATGTCTCCCCCCCTCACTGCAATATTAACCATGTCTCTCCCCCCCTCACTGCAATATTAACCATTTCTCCCCCCCTCACTGCAATATTAACCATTTCTCCCCCCCCACTGCAATATTAACCATGTCTCCCTCCCACTCACTGCAATATTAAACATTCCCCCCCCCTCACTGCAATATTAACCATGCCCCCCCCTCACTGCAATATTAACCATGTCTCCCCCCCTCACTGCAATATTAACCATGTCTCTCCCCCCCTCACTGCAATATTAACCATTTCTCCCCCCCTCACTGCAATATTAACCATTTCTCCCCCCCACTGCAATATTAACCATGTCTCCCTCCCACTCACTGCAATATTAAACATTCCCCCCCCCTCACTGCAATATTAACCATGCCCCCCCCTCACTGCAATATTAACCATGTCTCCCCCCCTCACTCCAATATTAACCATGTCTCCCCCCCTCACTGCAATATTAGCCATTTCTCCCCCCCTCACTGCAATATTAACCATGCCCCCCCCTCACTGCAATATTAACCATGTCTCCCCCCCCTCACTCCAATATTAACCATGTCTCCCCCCCCTCACTGCAATATTAACCATTTCTCCCCCCCTCACTGCAATATTAGCCATTTCTCCCCCCCCCACTGCAATATTAACCATGTCTCCCCCCCTCACTGCAAAATTAACCATTTATCCCCCCCTCACTGCAATATTAACCATGTCTCCCCCCCTCACTGCAATATTAACCATGTCTCCCCCCTCACTGCAATATTAGCCATGCCCCCTTCACTGCAATATTAACCAATTCTCCCCCCCCTCACTGCAATATTAACCATGTCCCCCCCCTCACTGCAATATTAACCATGTCTCCCCCCCTCACTGCAATATTAACCATTTCTCCCCCCCTCACTGCAATATTAACAATGTCTCCCCCCCTCACTGCAATATTAACCATGCCTCCCCCCTCTCACTGCAATATTAACCATGTCTCCCCCCCCTCACTGCAATATTAACCATTTCTCCCCCCCCCCCTCACTGCAATATTAACCATGTCTCCCCCCTCACTGCAATATTAACCATTCCCACCCTCACTGCAATATTAACCATTTCTCCCCCCCTCACTGCAATATTAACAATGTCTCCCCCCCTCACTGCAATATTAACCATGTCTCCCCCCTCTCACTGCAATATTAACCAGGTCTCCCCCTCTCACTGCAATATTAACCATGTCTCCCCCCTCACTGCAATATTAACCATTTCTCCCCCCCCTCACTGCAATATTAACCATGTCTCCCCCCTCACTGCAATATTAACCATGTCTCCCCCCCTCACTGCAATTTTAACCATTTCTCCCCCCTCACTGCAATATTAACCATGTCTCCCCCCTCACTGCAATATTAACCATTCCCACCCTCACTGCAATATTAACCATTTCTCCCCCCCTCACTGCAATATTAACAATGTCTCCACCCCTCACTGCAATATTAACCATTTCTCCCCCCCTCACTGCAATATTAACCATGTCTCCCCCCTCACTGCAATATTAACCATGTCTCCCACCCTCACTGCAATATTAACCATTTCTCCCCCCCCTCACTGCAATATTAACCATTTCTCCCGCCCTCTCTGCAATATTAACCATGTCTCCCCCCCTCACTGCAATATTAACCATGTCTCCCCCCTCACTGCAATATTAACCATGTCCCCCCCCTCACTGCAATATTAACCATTTCTCCCCCCTCACTGCAATATTAACCATGTCTCCCCCCCCTCACTGCAATATTAACCATGCCCCCCCCTCTCTGCAATATTAACCATGTCTCCCCCCTCACTGCAATTTTAACCATTTCTCCCCCCCTCTCTGCAATATTAACCATTTCTCCCCCCCCACTGCAATATTAACCATTTCTCCCCCCCCCACTGCAATATTAACCATTTCTCCCCCCCTCACTGCAATATTAACCATTTCTCCCCCCCCACTGCAATATTAACCATGTCTCCCCCCCACTCACTGCAATATTAACCATTTCCCCCCCCCTCACTGCAATATTAACCATGTCTCCCCCCCATCACTGCAATATTAACCATGTCTCCCCCCCTCACTGCAATATTAACCATGTCTCCCCCCCCTCTCTCCAATATTAACCATGTCTCCCCCCCTCACTGCAATATTAACCATTTCTCCCCCCCTCACTGCAATATTAACCATGCCACCCCCTCACTGCAATATTAACCATGTCTCCCCCTCACTGCAATATTAACCATGTCACCCCCCCTCGCTGCAATATTAACCATTTCTCCCCCCCTCACTGCAATATTAACCATGTCTCCCCCCTCACTGCAATATTAACCATTTCCCCCCCTCACTGCAATATTAACCACTTCTCCCCCCCTCACTGCAATATTAACCATGCCCCCCCCTCACTGCAATATTAACCATGTCTCCCCCCCTCACTGCAATATTAACCATTTCTCCCCCCCTCACTTCAATATTAACCATGTCTCCCCCCCTCACTGCAATATTAACCATGTCTCCCCCCCACTCACTGCAATATTACCCATGCCCCCCCCTCACTGCAATATTAACCATGTCTCCCCCTCACTGCAATATTAACCATGTCACCCCCCCTCGCTGCAATATTAACCATTTCTCCCCCCTCACTGCAATGTTAACCATGTCTCCCCCCCTCACTGCAATATTAACCATTTCTCCCCCCCTCACTGCAATATTAACCATGTCTCCCCCCTCACTGCAATATTAACCATTTCTCCCCCTCACTGCAATATTAACCATTTCCCCCCCCCCTCACTGCAATATTAACCATTTCTCCCCCCCTCACTGCAATATTAACCATGCCCCCACCTCACTGCAATATTAACCATTTCTCCCCCCCCTCACTGCAATATTAACCATGCCCCCCCTCACTGCAATATTAACCATTTCTCCCCCCCCTCACTGCAATATTAAGCATTTCTCCCCCCCCCTCACTGCAATATTAACCATTCCCCCCCTCACTGCAATATTAACCATGTCTCCCCCCTCACTGCAATATTAACCATACCCCCCTCACTGCAATATTAAACATGTCTCTCCCCCCCTCTGCAATATTAACCATGCCCCCCCTCGCTGCAATATTAACCATTTCTCCCCCCCCTCACTGCAATATTAACCATGTCCCCCCACTCACTGCAATATTAACCATGTCTCCCCCCCTCACTGCAATGTTAACCATGTCCCCCCCCCCTCACTGCAATATTAACCATGTCTCCCCCCCCTCACTGCAATATTAACCATTTCTCCCCCCCCCTCACTGCAATATTAACCATTTCTCCCCCCCTCACTGCAATATTAACCATGTCTCCCCCCTCACTGCAATATTAACCATGTCTCCCCCCCCTCACTGCAATATTAACCATGTCTCCCCCCTCCCCTCACTGCAATATTAACCATGCCCCCTCACTGCAATTTTAACGTCTCGCCCCCTCACTGCAATATTAACCATGTCTCCCCCCCTCACTGCAATATTAACCATTTCTCCACCCCTCACTGCAATATTAACCATGCCCCCCCCTCACTGCAATATTAACCATGTCTCACCCCCTCACTGCAATATTAACCATTTCTCCCCCCCTCACTGCAATATTAACCATGCCCCCCTCCTCACTGCAATATTAACCATGTCTCCCCCCCCTCACTGCAATATTAACCATGCCCCCCCCCCGTCACTGCAATATTAACCATGTCTCCCCCCCCCACTGCAATATTAACCATGTCTCCCCCCCCTCACTGCAATATTAACCATGCCCCCCCCTCACTGCAATATTAACCATGTCTCCCCCTCCCCTCACTGCAATATTAACCAGGTCTCCCCCCCCCCTCACTGCAATATTAACCATGTCTCCCCCCCTCACTGCAATATTAACCATGTCTCCCCCCCCTCACTGCAATATTAACCATTTCTCCCCCCCCTCACTGCAATATTAATCATTTCTCCCCCCTCCACTCACTGCAATATTAACCATGTCCCCCCCCCCCCGTCACTGCAATATTAACCATGTCTCCCCCCCCCTCACTGCAATATTAACCATTTCTCCCCTCCCCTCACTGCAATATTAACCATGTCCCCCCCCGTCACTGCAATATTAACCATGTCTCCCCCCCCTCACTGCAATATTAACCATGTCTCCCCCCTCACTGCAATATTAACCATTTCTCCCCCCCTCACTGCAATATTAACCATGTCTCCCCCCCCCCTCACTGCAATATTAATCATTTCTCCCCCCCTCCCCTCACTGCAATATTAACCATGTCCCCCCCCCCGTCACTGCAATATTAACCATGTCTCCCCCCCTCACTGCAATATTAACCATTTCTCCCCCCCCTCACTGCAATATTAACCATTTCTCCCCCCCTCACTGCAATATTAACCATGTCTCCCCTCTCACTGCAATATTAACCATGTCTCCCCTCTCACTGCAATATTAACCATTTCTCCCCCCCCTCACTGCAATATTAACCATGTCCCCCCCCCCTCACTGCAATATTAACCATGTCTCCCCCCCCCTCACTGCAATATTAACCATGTCTCCCCCCCCCCTTCACTGCAATATTAACCATGTCTCCCCCCCTCACTGCAATATTAACCATGTCTCCCCCCCTCACTGCAATATTAACCATGTCTCCCCCCCCCCCCTCACTGCAATATTAACCATGCCCCCCTCACTGCAATATTAACCATGTCTCCCCCTCCCCTCACTGCAATATTAACCAGGTCTCCCCCCCCCCTCACTGCAATATTAACCATGTCTCCCCCCCCTCACTGCAATATTAACCATGTCTCCCCCCTCACTGCAATATTAACCATTTCTCCCCCCCCTCACTGCAATATTAACCATGTCTCCCCTCTCACTGCAATATTAACCATGTCTCCCCTCTCACTGCAATATTAACCATTTCTCCCCCCCCTCACTGCAATATTAATCATTTCTCCCCCCCTCCCCATACTGCAATATTAACCATGTCCCCCCCCATCACTGCAATATTAACCATGTCTCGCCCCCTCACTGCAATATTAACCATGTCTCCCCCCCTCACTGCAATATTAACCATTTCTCCCCCCGTCACTGCAATATTAACCATGTCTCCCCCCCCTCACTGCAATATTAACCATGTCTCCCCCCCCTCACTGCAATATTAACCATTTCTCCCCCCCTCACTGCAATATTAACCATGTCTCCCCCCTCACTGCAATATTAACCATGTCTCCCCCCCCCTCACTGCAATATTAACCATTTCTCCCCCCCCCACTGCAATATTAACCATTTCTCTCCCCCTCACTGCAATATTAACCATTTCTCCCCCCCCCACTGCAATATTAACCATGTCTCCCCCCCTCACTGCGATATTAACCATGTCTCCCCCCCCCCCTCACTGCAATATTAACCATTTCTCTCCCCCTCACTGCAATATTAACCATTTCTCCCCCCCCCACTGCAATATTAACCATGTCTCCCCCCCTCACTGCAATATTAACCATGTCTCCCCCACCTCACTGCAATATTAACCATGTCTCCCCCCCCTCACTGCAATATTAACCATGTCCCCCCCCTTCACTGCAATATTAACCATGTCTCCCCCCCTCACTGCAATATTAACCATGTCTCCCCCCCTCACTGCGATATTAACCATGTCCCCCCCCCTCCCCCTCACTGCAATATTAACCATGTCTCCTCCCCCCTCTCTGCAATATTAACCATGTCTCCCCCCCCTCACTGCAATATTAACCATGTCTCCCCCCTCTCTCTGCAATATTAACCATGTCTCCCCCCCTCTCTGCAATATTAACCATGTCTCCCCCCCCTCACTGCAATATTAACCATGTCCCCCCCCCTCACTGCAATATTAACCATGTCTCCCCCCCCCTCTCTGCAGTATTAACCATGTCTCCCCCCCCTCTCTGCAATATTAACCATTTCTCCTCCCCACTGCAATATTAACCATGTCCCCCCCCCTCACTGCAATATTAACCATGTCTCCCCCCCCTCACTGCAATATTAACCATGTCTCCCCCCTCACTGCAATATTAACCATGTCTCCCCCCCTCACTGCAATATTAACCATGCCCCCCCCTTCACTGCAATATTAACCATGTCTCACCCCCTCACTGCAATATTAACCATGTCTCCCCCCCCCACTGCAATATTAACCATGTCTCCCCCCCTCACTGCAATATTAACCATGTCTCCCCCCCCTCACTGCAATATTAACCATGTCTCCCCCCCCTCACAGCAATATTAACCATGTCTCCCCCCCCTCACTGCAATATTAACCATGTCTCCCCCTCACTGCAATATTAACCATGTCTCCCCCCCCTCACTGCAATATTAACCATGCCCCCCCTTCACTGCAATATTAACCATGTCTCCCCCCCTCACTGCAATATTAACCATGTCTCCCCCCCCCTCACTGCAATATTAACCATGTCTCCCCCCCTCACTGCAATATTAACCATGTCTCCCCCCCTCACTGCAATATTAACCATTTCTCCCCCCCTCACTGCAATATTAACCATGTCTCCCCCCTCGCTGCAATATTAACCATGTCTCCCACCCTCACTGCAATATTAACCATTTCTCCCCCCCTCACTGCAATATTAACCATTTCTCCCACCCTCTCTGCAATATTAACCATGTCTCCCCCCCTCACTGCAATATTAACCATGTCTCCCCCCCTCACTGCAATATTAACCATGTCCCCCCCTCACTGCAATATTAACCATTTCTCCCCCCTCACTGCAATATTAACCATGTCTCCCCCCCTCACTGCAATATTAACCATGCCCCCCCTCTCTGCAATGTTAACCATGTCTCCCCCCTCACTGCAATTTTAACCATTTCTCCCCCCCTCTCTGCAATATTAACCATTTCTCCCCCCCCCACTGCAATATTAACCATTTCTCCCCCCCCCCACTGCAATATTAACCATTTCTCCCCCCCTCACTGCAATATTAACCATTTCTCCCCCCCCACTGCAATATTAACCATGTCTCCCCCCCACTCACTGCAATATTAACCATTTCCCCCCCCCTCACTGCAATATTAACCATGTCTCCCCCCCATCACTGCAATATTAACCATGTCTCCCCCCCCTCACTGCAATATTAACCATGCCCCCCCTCACTGCAATATTAACCATGTCTCCCCCCCTCACTCCAATATTAACCATGTCTCCCCCCCTCACTGCAATATTAACCATTTCTCCCCCTCACTGCAATATTAACCATGCCCCCCCCTCACTGCAATATTAACCATGTCTCCCCCCCCTCACTCCAATATTAACCATGTCTCCCCCCCTCACTGCAATATTAACCATTTCTCCCCCCCCCCTCACTGCAATATTAGCCATTTCTCCCCCCCCACTGCAATATTAACCATGTCTCCCCCCCTCACTGCAATATTAACCATTTATCCCCCCTCACTGCAATATTAACCATGTCTCCCCCCCCTCACTCCAATATTAACCATGTCTCCCCCCCTCACTGCAATATTAACCATTTCTCCCCCCCTCACTGCAATATTAGCCATTTCTCCCCCCCCCACTGCAATATTAACCATGTCTCCCCCCTCACTGCAATATTAACCATTTATCCCCCCCTCACTGCAATATTAACCATGTCTCCCCCCCTCACTGCAATATTAACCATGTCTCCCCCCTCACTGCAATATTAGCCATGCCCCCCTCACTGCAATATTAACCATTTCTCCCCCCCTCACTGCAATATTAACCATGTCCCCCCCCTCACTGCAATATTAACAATGTTACCCCCCCCCTCACTGCAATATTAACCATGTCTCCCCCCCTCACTGCAATATTAACCATTTCTCCCCCCCTCACTGCAATATTAACCATGTCTCCCCCCTCACTGCAATATTAACCATTTCTCCCCCCCTCACTGCAATATTAACCATGTATCCCCCCCCTCACTGCAATATTAACCATTTCTCCCCCTCCCCTCACTGCAATATTAACCATGTCCCCCCCCCTCACTGCAATATTAACCATGCCCCCCCCTCACTGCAATACTAACCATGTCTCCCCCTCACTGCAATATTAACCATGTCACCCCCCCTCGCTGCAATATTAACCATTTCACCCCCCCTCACTGCAATATTAACCATGCCCCCCCTCACTGCAATATTAACCATGTCTCCCCCCCCCTCACTGCAATATTAACCATTTCCACCCCCCTCACTGCAATATTAACCATTTCTCCCCCCCTCACTTCAATATTAACCATGCCCCCACCTCACTGCAATATTAACCATTTCTCCCCCACCCTCACTGCAATATTAACCATGTCTCCCCCCTCACTGCAATATTAACCATGTCTCCCCCCTCACTGCAATATTAACCATTTCTCCCCCCCTCACTGCAATATTAACCATGTCTCCACCCCTCACTGCAATATTAACCATGCCCCCCCTTCACTGCAATATTAACCATGTCTCCCCCCCCTCACTGCAATATTAACCATGTCTCCCCCCCACTCACTGCAATATTAACCATGCCCCCCCCTCACTGCAATATTAACCATGTCTCCCCCTCACTGCAATATTAACCATGTCACCCCCCCTCACTGCAATATTAACCATTTCTCCCCCCCTCACTGCAATATTAACCATGTCTCCCCCCTCACTGCAATATTAACCATTTCCCCCCCCTCACTGCAATATTAACCATTTCTCCCCCCCTCACTGCAATATTAACCATGCCCCCCCCTCACTGCAATATTAACCATGTCTCCCCCCCCCTCACTGCAATATTAACCATTTCTCCCCCCCTCACTTCAATATTAACCATGTCTCCCCCCCTCACTGCAATATTAACCATGTCTCCCCCCCACTCACTGCAATATTAACCATGCCCCCCCCTCACTGCAATATTAACCATGTCTCCCCCTCACTGCAATATTAACCATGTCACCCCCCCTCGCTGCAATATTAACCATTTCTCCCCCCTCACTGCAATATTAACCATGCCCCCCCCTCACTGCAATATTAACCATGTCTCCCCCTCACTGCAATATTAACCATGTCACCCCCCCTCGCTGCAATATTAACCATTTCTCCCCCCTCACTGCAATATTAACCATTTCTCCCCCCCTCACTGCAATATTAACCATGTCTCCCCCCTCACTGCAATATTAACCATTTCTCCCCCTCACTGCAATATTAACCATTTCCCCCCCCCTCACTGCAATATTAACCATTTCTCCCCCCCTCACTGCAATATTAACCATGCCCCCACCTCACTGCAATATTAACCATTTCTCCCCCCCCTCACTGCAATATTAACCATGCCCCCCCCTCACTGCAATATTAACCATTTCTCCCCCCCTCACTGCAATATTAAGCATTTCTCCCCCCCCTCACTGCAATATTAACCATTCCCCCCCTCACTGCAATATTAACCATGTCTCCCCCCTCACTGCAATATTAACCATTCCCCCCTCACTGCAATATTAACCATGCCCCCCCCTCGCTGCAATATTAACCATTTCTCCCCCCCTCACTGCAATATTAACCATGTCCCCCCCCTCACTGCAATATTAACCATGTCTCCCCCCCTCACTGCAATGTTAACCATGTCCCCCCCCCTCACCGCAATATTAACCATGTCTCCCCCCCCCTCACTGCAATATTAACCATTTCTCCCCCCCCTCACTGCAATATTAACCATTTCTCCCCCCCTCACTGCAATATTAACCATGTCTCCCCCCCCTCACTGCAATATTAACCATGTCTCCCCCCCCTCACTGCAATATTAACCATGTCTCCCCCCTCCCCTCACTGCAATATTAAGCATGCCCCCTCACTGCAATTTTAACGTCTCCCCCCCTCACTGCAATATTAACCATGTCTCCCCCCCTCACTGCAATATTAACCATTTCTCCCCCCCTCACTGCAATATTAACCATGCCCCCCCCTCACTGCAATATTAACCATTTCTCCCCCCCCTCACTGCAATATTAACCATGCCCCCCTCCTCACTGCAATATTAACCATGTCTCCCCCCCCTCACTGCAATATTAACCATGCCCCCCCCCCCCGTCACTGCAATATTAACCATGTCTCCCCCCCCCACTGCAATATTAACCATGTCTCCCCCCCCCTCACTGCAATATTAACCATGCCCCCCCCTCACTGCAATATTAACCATGTCTCCCCCTCCCCTCACTGCAATATTAACCAGGTCTCCCCCCCCTCACTGCAATATTAACCATGTCTCCCCCCCTCACTGCAATATTAACCATGTCTCCCCCCCCTCACTGCAATATTAACCATTTCTCCCCCCCCTCACTGCAATACTAATCATTTCTCCCCCCTCCCCTCACTGCAATATTAACCATGTCCCCGCCCCGTCACTGCAATATTAACCATGTCTCCCCCCCCTCACTGCAATATTAACCATGTCTCCCCTCCCCTCACTGCAATATTAACCATTTCTCCCCCCCCTCACTGCAATATTAACCATGTATCCCCCCCCCCTCACTGCAATATTAATCATTTCTCCCCCCCTCCCCTCACTGCAATATTAACCATGTCCCCCCCCGTCACTGCAATATTAACCATGTCTCCCCCCCTCACTGCAATATTAACCATTTCTCCCCCCCTCACTGCAATATTAACCATTTCTCCCCCCCTCACTGCAATATTAACCATTTCTCCCCCCCCCCCACTGCAATATTAACCATGTCCCCCCCCCCCCTCACTGCAATATTAACCATGTCTCCCCCCCTCACTGCAATATTAACCATGTCTCCCCCCCCTTCACTGCAATATTAACCATGTCTCCCCCCCCTCACTGCAATATTAACCATGTCTCCCCCCTCACTGCAATATTAACCATGTCTCCCCCCCCCCCCTCACTGCAATATTAACCATGCCCCCCCTCACTGCAATATTAACCATGTCTCCCCCTCCCCTCACTGCAATATTAACCAGGTCTCCCCCCCCCCTCACTGCAATATTAACCATGTCTCCCCCCCCTCACTGCAATATTAACCATGTCTCCCCCCTCACTGCAATATTAACCATTTCTCCCCCCCCCTCACTGCAATATTAACCATGTCTCCCCTCTCACTGCAATATTAACCATGTCTCCCCTCTCACTGCAATATTAACCATTTCTCCCCCCCCTCACTGCAATATTAATCATTTCTCCCCCCCTCCCCATACTGCAATATTAACCATATCCCCCCCCATCACTGCAATATTAACCATGTCTCGCCCCCCTCACTGCAATATTAACCATGTCTCCCCCCCTCACTGCAATATTAACCATTTCTCCCCCCGTCACTGCAATATTAACCATGTCTCCCCCCCCTCACTGCAATATTAACCATGTCTCCCCCCCCTCACTGCAATATTAACCATTTCTCCCCCCCTCACTGCAATATTAACCATGTCTCCCCCCTCACTGCAATATTAACCATGTCTCCCCCCCCCTCACTGCAATATTAACCATTTCTCCCCCCCCTCACTGCAATATTAACCATTTCTCTCCCCCTCACTGCAATATTAACCATTTTTCCCCCCCCCCACTGCAATATTAACCATGTCTCCCCCCCTCACTGCGATATTAACCCTGTCTCCCCCCCCTCACTGCAATATTAACCATTTCTCTCCCCCTCACTGCAATATTAACCATTTCTCCCCCCCCCACTGCAATATTAACCATGTCTCCCCCCCCCTCACTGCAATATTAACCATGTCTCCCCCCCTCCATGCAATATTAACCATGTCTCCCCCCCCCCTCACTGCAATATTAACCATGTCCCCCCCCCTTCACTGCAATATTAACCATGTCTCCCCCCCTCACTGCAATATTAACCATGTCTCCCCCCCTCACTGCGATATTAACCATGTCCCCCCCCCTCCCCCTCACTGCAATATTAACCATGTCTCCCCCCCCCCTCTCTGCAATATTAACGACGTCTCCCCCCCTCACTGCAATATTAACCATGTCTCCCCCCTCTCTCTGCAATATTAACCATGTCTCCCCCCCTCTCTGCAATATTAACCATGTCTCCCCCCCCTCACTGCAATATTAACCATGTCCCCCCCCTCACTGCAATATTAACCATGTCTCCCCCCCCCCCTCTCTTCAATATTAACCATGTCTCCCCCCCCTCTCTGCAATATTAACCATTTCTCCTCCCCACTGCAATATTAACCATGTCCCCCCCCCTCACTGCAATATTAACCATGTCTCCCCCCCTCACTGCAATATTAACCATGTCTCCCCCTCACTGCAATATTAACCATGTCTCCCCCCCCCTCACTGCAATATTAACCATGCCCCCCCCTTCACTGCAATATTAACCATGTCTCCCCCCCTCACTGCAATATTAACCATGTCTCCCCCCCCCCACTGCAATATTAACCATGTCTCCCCCCCTCACTGCAATATTAACCATGTCTCCCCCCCCCTCACTGCAATATTATCCATGTCTCCCCCCCCTCACAGCAATATTAACCATGTCTCCCCCCCCTCACTGCAATATTAACCATGTCTCCCCCCTCACTGCAATATTAACCATGTCTCCCCCCCCTCACTGCAATATTAACCATGCCCCCCCTTCACTGCAATATTAACCATGTCTCCCCCCCTCACTGCAATATTAACCATGTCTCCCCCCCCCCCTCACTGCAATATTAACCATGTCTCCCCCCCTCACTGCAATATTAACCATGTCTCCCCCCCTCACTGCAATATTAACCATGTCTCCCCCCCCCCATCACTGCAATATTAACCATGTCTCCCCCCCCCCTCACTGCAATATTAACCATGTCTCCTGTCTGTGATGTAGCTGCAGCTGTCGTTCAGGGAACGATTCCCGGACCTGAAGCTTCATTTGAGTCTGGGAGAAAGTTAGCTCTGGGCTGTGGCTGCTCCAGAAGATTGACGGTGATGGATCGTACCAGTGAGCACCTGGTCACCTGTGCGTTTACAGTTTCGCTCAGTAATAGCCCTGCCTTACAGCGTGACGCAGCGAGCAAAGGGTTAATCGCTCGCTGTGTGTTAATCTTACATTGCGATTGATTCTTCTTCATATTAGGGAATGTGGGAGCTTTTAGTTTTGGCTTTGTGGAATAGGGAAGTATAACCTCCATTTGGAAGTCCTGACCACTGGGCTGTGGGACAGAGACTGACCCCAAATGACCCTTTTTAACCTTCTGCTTAACGAGAGGATTTTATAAAGATCTGTGTCCAGTTGCTGAATTCCGAGATTTGTCAGCACCGGGAATGGGTGTCCAGACAACAGTGAATCCCAGCACAATCTCTGGGTAGAGATCATCCATTCCCTCAGGGTTCCTCGACAATGGTGTTGTTGGGACAGAATAAAATCCAGCGTTCTTGTTTCCTTCACAGAAACACATTCTGTTGAGCAAAGTGAAATATTTGATAACTGATCCCAGGAGCCCAATGAAACAAGGGAGGGAATCAGCTTTTCCGATATGTGGTGGGTCCAATCAGATGCTCCTTATCTGGAGGAGCGATATTCCTGATGGAGCAGAGAGCAATGTGTTCCCACCTTCACTCGTGTCGACCAATAGACCCGGTGAAAATGTCCTGTTGGTCACAACTCTGCAGCGTGAAGCTGGCAAACCGCTGGTGTGAGCGAGACATGGTCAGGACTAATATCAGGGAAACTCCTGCAGACACTGAACTCTCAGCTAGTCAGGCAGCGGCTGTGGAGAAACCCCAGATCATGTTTCAGCTCAATGCTTTGGCTCCTGACCCTGAAAGAGTAACTGGGATTCTCTCCACAGTTACTGCCTGACCGGCTCTGCATTTACAGCTCGCTGGGTTTTCTCTTGTTTCTGTCACACAATCAGGTCTGTGAGCTTCCCATTAATGGACTTTCACAGCCACAAACCTGGGGTCAAAAAGGTCTCGAATGAAGCAGTCGACTGTCCTGAGGATCTGGATTGTGGAGAGTTTGTTTCACTGAATATTTAGCTGGGAAGTGTAACATGTCGGAGTTCCTCACCATCACATGTGGGCTGATCGGTTCAGCGGGTGTTTCAATGTTATTGCATGAAGTGTGTGCTCAATAAATCTGTAACTGCTTGACCACAATGTGTGAAAGGTGTTTCTTTTGGAGAAATGTGCAGATGATCTGATTCAGAGTGAAAACCATCCTGGTCCAGATTGAAACTCATTCTGACGCTGAGACTGATGTTTGGCTTGTTTCTCCGAGTGGGATCTTTCTGTTCCTCTGTCCTCCACCCGCTTCACCTTCCTCTCTCTGCTTCACTCTGACCACGTCCACTGTCCCTGGCTCCTTCACGTGCAAGAAGTGTGTCCAGTTGCAGCTCCTGTTAGACCGCTTGACGGCTCTGGAGCTGCGGATGGACTCACTTTGGAGCATCCGCGATGCTGAGGACGTCGTGGATAGCACGTTTAGCGAGTTGGTCACACCGCAGGTGAAAGGTACTGAGGGAGATAGTAAATGGGTGACCAAAAGACAGAGCAAGAGTAGGAAGGCAGTGCAGGTGTCCTCTGCGGTCATCTCCCTGCAAAACAGATATACCGCTTTGGATACTGTTGGGGGAGATGGCTCACCAGGGGAAGGCAGCAGCAGCCAGGTTCATGGCACCGTGGCTGGCTCTGCTGCACAGCTGGGCAGGAAGAAGAATGGCAGGGCTAGAGTGATAGGGGACTCAATTGTAAGGGGAATAGACAGGCGGTTCTGCGGACGCAATCGAGACTCCAGGATGGTATGGTGCATCCCTGGTGCAAGGGTCAAGGATGTCTCGGAGCGGCTGCAAGACATTCTGGGGAGGGGGGGGGGGGGGGGGGGAGGGCGAACAGCCAGCTGTCGTGGTGCACATAGGCACCAACGATATAGGTAAAAAACGGGACGAGGTCCTACAAGCTGAATTTAGGGAGCTAGGAGTTAGACTAAAAGGTAGGACCTCAAAGGTAGTAATCTCAGGATTGCTACCAGTGCCACGAGCTAGTCAGAGTAGCAATGTCAGGATAGATAGGATGAATGCATGGCTCGGGAGATGGTGCAAGAGGGAGGGATTCAAATTCCTGGGGCATTGGAACCGGTTCTGGAGGAGGGGGACCAGTACAAACCGGACGGTCTGCACCTGGGCAGGACTGGAACCGATGTCCTAGGGGGGGGGGGTGTTTGCTAGAGCTGTTGGGAAGAGTTTAAACTAATGTGGCAGGGGGATGGGAACCGTTGGAGGAAGTTGGAAGGTAGTAAAACAGGGACAGAAACAAAAGGCAGTAAGGGGGAAGGTGTAAGGCAGAGAAGCCACAGTCAAAAATCAAAAAGGGCGACAGTACAAGGTACAGTGACTGAGGGGAGCTCAGTGAATCAGACCAGGAATACTAAAAGGAATAAAACGGGAAGTGAAAACATTAATGGTAAGCGACGCGGCAGGTTGTTACATGAAGATATGGGTTAAACGACAAGGAAAATTAGGAGAAAGGTTAAGAGGAAATAGAACTTAGGAGAGGTTACTGATCGAGGTGTTAAGATTCAGAACAGAGGTAAAAAAGCCAACATAAGTGTACTTTACCTGAATGCTCGTAGTATTCGGAATAAGGTAAATGAGTTGATGGCGCAAATCTACGTGAATGACTATGATTTAGTGGCCATTACTGAAACATGGTTAAAGGATGGTCACGACTGGGAGTTAAATATCCCAGGGTGTCAAACTATTCGGAAGGACAGAGTGGATGGTAAGGGAGGTGGTGTAGCTCTGTTATTTGAGGATGACATCCGGGCAACAGTAAGGGATGACATCGGTGCTATGGAGGATAAGATTGAATCCATTTGGGTGGAAATCAGGAATAGTAAGGCGAAAAAGTCACTGATAGGAGTAGTCTATAGGCCACCAAATAGTAACATTATGGTGGGGCAGGCAATAAACAAAGAAATAACAGATGCATGTAGAAATGGTACAGCAGTTATCATGGGGGATTTTAATCTACATGTTGATTGGTTTAACCAGGTCGGTCAAGGCAGCCTTGAGGAGGTGTTTATAGAACGTATCCACGATAGTTTCCTGGAACAGTATGTAATGGAACCTACGAGGGAACAAGCGGTCCTAGATCTGGTCCTGTGTAATGAGACAGGATTGATTCAGGATCTCATAGTTAGGGATCCTCTCGGAAGGAGCAATCACATTATGGTGGAATTTAAAATACAGATGGAGGGTGAGAAGGTAAAATCAAACACTAGTGTTTTGTGCTGAAACAAAGGAGATTACAATGGGATGAGAGAAGAACTAGCTAAGGTAGACTGGGAGCAAAGACTTTATGGTGAAACAGTTGAGGAACAGTGGAGAACCTTCCAAGCGATTTTTCACAGTGCTCAGCAAAGGTTGATACCAACAATAAGGAAGGACGGTAGAAAGAGGGAAAATCGACCGTGGATATCTACGGAAATAAGGGAGAGTATCAAATTGAAGGAAAAAGCATACAAAGTAGCAAAGATTAGTGGGAGACTAGAGGACTGGGAAATCTTTAGGGGGCAACAGAAAGCTACTAAAAACGCTATAAAGAAGTGGAAGATAGATTATGAGAGTAAACTTGCTCAGAATATAAAAACAGATCGTAAAAGTTTCTACAAATATATAAAACGAAAAAGAGTGGCTAAGGTAAATATTGGTCCTCTAGAGGAGGAGAAGGGAGATTTAATAATGGGAGATGAGGAAATGGCTGAGGAACTGAACAGGTTTTTTGGGTCGGTCTTCACAGTGGAAGACACAAATAACATGCCAGTGACTGATGGAAATGAGGCTATGACAGGTGAGGACCTTGAGAGGATTGTTAGAATCATAGAATCATAGAGGTTTACAGCATGGAAACAGGCCCTTCGGTCCAACCAGTCCATGCCGCCCAGTTTTTACCATTAAGCTAGTCCCAGTTGCCCGCACTTGGCCCATAACCCTCTATACCCATCTTCCCCATGTAACTATCTAAATGCTTTTTAAAAGACACAATTGTACCCGCCTCTACTACTACCTCTGGAAGCACATTCCAGACACTCACTACCCTCTGAGTGAAGAAATTGCCCCTCTGGGCCCTTCTGAATCTCTCCCTTCTCACCTGAAACCTATGCCCTCTAGTTTTAGACTCCCCTACCTTTGGGAAAAGATGTTGACTTTCTACCTTATCTATGCCCCTCATTATTTTATAGACCTCTATAAGATCATCCCTAAGCCTCCTACGCTCCAGGGAAAAAAGTCCCAGTCTATCCAGCCTCTCCTTATAACTCAAACCATCAAGTCCCGGCAACATCCTAGTAAATCTTTTCTGCACTCTTTGTAGTTTAATAATATCTTTTCTATAATAGGGTGACCAGAACTGCACACAGTATTCCAAGTGTGGCCGTACCAATGTCTTGTACAACTTCAACAAGACGTCCCAACTCCTGTATTCAATGTTCTGACCAATGAAACCAAGCATGCCGAATGCCTTCTTCACCACCCTGTCCACCTGCGACTCCACCTTCAAGGAGCTATGAACCTGTACTCCTAGATCTCTTTGTTCTATAACTCTCCCCAACGCCATACCATTAACTGAGTAGGTCCTGGCCTGATTCGATCTGCCAAAATGCATCACCTCACATTTATCTAAATTAAACTCCATCTGCCATTCGTCGGCCCACTGGCCTAATTGATCAAGATCCTGTTGCAATCCTAGATAACCTTCTTCACTATCCACTGTGCCACCAATCTTGGTGTCATCTGCAAACTTACTAACCATGCCTCCTAAATTCTCATCCAAATCATTAATATAAATCACAAATAACAGTGGACCCAGCACAGATCCCTGAGGCACACCACTGGTCACAGGCCTCCAGTTTGAAAAACAACCCTCTACAACCACCCTCTGTCTTCTGTCGTCCAGCCAATTTTGAATCCAATTGGCAACCTCACCCTGGATCCCGTGAGCTTTAACCTTCTGCAACAACCTACCATGCGGTACCTTGTCAAAGGCTTTGCTAAAGTCCATGTAGACAACGTCTACTGCACTGCCCTCATCTACCTTCTTGGTCACCCCCTCAAAAAACTCAATCAAATTTGTGAGACATGATTTTCCATGCACAAAGCCATGCTGACTGCCCTGAATCAGTCCTTGCCTCTCTAAATGCTTGTAGATCCTGTCTCTCAGAATACCTTCTAGCAACTTACCTACTACAGACGTTAGGCTCACCGGTCTGTAGTTCCCAGGCTTTTCCCTGCTGCCCTTCTTAAACAAGGGCACAACATTCGCCACTCTCCAATCTTCAGGCACCTCACCTGTGGCTGCCGATGATTCAAATATCTCTGTGAGGGGACCCGCAATTTCCTCCCTAGCCTCCCACAACATCCTGGGATACATTTCATCAGGTCCCGGGGATTTATCTACCTTGATGCGCTTTAAGACTTCCAGCACCTCCTCCTCTGTAATATGTACACTTCTCAAGACATCACTATTTATTTCCCTTAGTTTCCTAACATCCATGCCTTTCTCCACCGTGAATACCGAGGTATCACCAAGGAGGTAGTGATGGGCAAGCTAATGGGGCTAAAGGTAGACAAGTCTCCTGGCCCTGAATGAATGCATCCCAGAGTGCTAAAAGAGATGGCTAGGGAAATTGCAAAGGCACTAGTGATAATTTACCAAAATTCACTAGACTTTGGGGTGGGCCCGGCGGATTGGAAATTAGCAAACGGGACACCACTGTTTAAAAAAGGATGTAGGCAGAAAGCGGGTAATTGTAGGCCAGTGAGCTTAACTTCGGCAGTAGGGAAGATGCTGGCAACTATCATCAAGGAAGAAATAGCGAGGCATCTGGATGGAAATTGTCCCATTGGGCAGATGCAGCATAGGTTCATAAAGGGCAGATTGTGCCTAACTAATTTAGAGGAATTTTTTGAGGACATTACCAGTGCGGTAGATAACAGGGAGCCAATGGATGTGGTATATCTGGATTTCCAGAAAGCCTTTGACAAGGTGCCACACAAAAGGTTGCTGCATAAGATAAAGATGTATGGCATTAAGGGGAAAGTAGGAGCATGGATAGAGGATTGGTTAATTAATAGAAATCAAAGAGTGGGGATTAATGGGTATTTCTCTGGTTGGCAATCAGTAGCTAGTGGTGTCCCTCAGGGATCAGTGTTGGGCCCACAACTGTTCACAATTTACATAGATGATTTGGAGTTGGGGACCAAGGGCAATGTGTCCAAGTTTTCAGACGACACTAGGATAAGTGGTAAAGCAAAAAGTGCAGAGGATACTGGAAGTCTGCAGAGGGATTTGGATAGGCTAAGTGAATGGGCTAGGGTCTGGCAGATGGAATACAATGTTGATAAATGTGAGGTTATACATTTTGGTAGGAATAACAGCAAAAGGGATTATTATTTAAATGATAAAATTTTAAAACATGCTGCTGTGCAGAGAGACCTGGGTGTGCTAGTGCATGAGTCGCAAAAAGTTGGTTTACAGGTGCAACAGGTGATTAAGAAGGCAAATGGAATTTTTACTTCATTGCTAGAGGGATGGAGTTTAAGACTAGGGAGGTTCTGCTGCAATTGTATAAGGTGTTAGTGAGGCCACACCTGGAGTATTGTGTTCAGTTTTGGCCTCCATAGAACATAGAACATAGAACATAGAACAATACAGCGCAGTACAGGCCCTTCGGCCCACGATGTTGCACCGAAACAAAAGCCATCTAACCTACACTATGCCATTATCATCCATATGTTTATCCAATAAACTTTTAAATGCCCTCAATGTTGGCGAGTTCACTACTGTAGCAGGTAGGGCATTCCACGGCCTCACTACTCTTTGCGTAAAGAACCTACCTCTGACCTCTGTCCTATATCTATTACCCCTCAGTTTAAAGTTATGTCCCCCCGTGCCAGCCATATCCATCCGCGGGAGAAGGCTCTCACTGTCCACCCTATCCAACCCCCTGATCATTTTGTATGCCTCTATTAAGTCTCCTCTTAACCTTCTTCTCTCCAACGAAAACAACCTCAAGTCCATCAGCCTTTCCTCATAAGATTTTCCCTCCATACCAGGCAACATCCTGGTAAATCTCCTCTGCACCCGCTCCAAAGCCTCCACGTCCTTCCTATAATGCGGTGACCAGAACTGTACGCAATACTCCAAATGCGGCCGTACCAGAGTTCTGTACAGCTGCAACATGACCTCCCGACTCCGAAACTCAATCCCTCTACCAATAAAGGCCAACACTCCATAGGCCTTCTTCACAACCCTATCAACCTGGGTGGCAACTTTCAGGGATCTATGTACATGGACACCTAGATCCCTCTGCTCATCCACACTTTCAAGAACTTTACCATTAGCCAAATATTCCGCATTCCTGTTATTCCTTCCAAAGTGAATCACCTCACACTTCTCTACATTAAACTCCATTTGCCACCTCTCAGCCCAGCTCTGCAGCTTATCTATATCCCTCTAACCTGCTACATCCTTCCACACTATCGACAACACCACCGACTTTAGTATCGTCTGCAAATTTACTCACCCACCCTTCTGCGCCTTCCTCTAGGTCATTGATAAAAATGACAAACAGCAACGGCCCCAGAACAGATCCTTGTGGTACTCCACTTGTGACTGTACTCCATTCTGAACATTTCCCATCAACCACCGCCCTCTGTCTTCTTTCAGCTAGCCAATTTCTGATCCACATCTCTAAATCACCCTCAATCCCCAGCCTCCGTATTTTTTGCAATAGCCTACCGTGGGGAACCTTATCAAACGCTTTGCTGAAATCCATATACACCACATCAACTGCTCTACCCTCGTCTACCTGTTCAGTCACCTTCTCAAAGAACTCAATAAGGTTTGTGACGCATGACCTACCCTTCACAAAGCCATGCTGACTATCCCTGATCATATTATTCCTATCCAGATGATTATAAATCTTGTCTCTTATAATCCCCTCCAAGACTTTACCCACTACAGACGTGAGGCTCACCGGTCTATAGTTGCCGGGGTTGTCTCTGCTCCCCTTTTTGAACAAAGGGACCACATTTGCTGTCCTCCAGTCCTCTGGCACTATTCCTGTAGCCAATGATGACATAAAAATCAAAGCCAAAGGTCCAGCAATCTCTTCCCTGGCCTCCCAGACAATCCGAGGATAAATCCCATCAGGTCCCGGGGACTTATCTATTTTCAGCCTGTCCAGAATTGCCAACACCTCTTCCCTACGTACCTCAATGCCATCTATTCTAAAGGACTTACTTGAGAAAGGACGTACTGGCACTGGAGGGTGTGAAGAGGAGATTCACTCGGTTAATCCCAGAGCTGAAGGGGTTGGATTACGAGGAGAGGTTGAGTAGACTGGGACTGTACTCGTTGGAATTTAGAAGGATGAGGGGGGACCTTATAGAAACATATAAAATTATGAAGGGAATAGATAGGATAGATGCGGGCAGGTTGTTTCCACTGGCGGGTGAAAGCAGAACAAGGGGGCATAGCCTCAAAATAAGGGGAAGTAGATTTGGGACTGAGTTTAGGAGGAACTTCTTCACCCAAAGGGTTGTGAATCTATGGAATTCCTTGCCCAGTGAAGCAGTTGAGGCTCCTTCATTAAATGTTTTTAAGATAAAGATGGATAGTTTTTTGAAGAATAAAGGGATTAAGGGTTATGGTGTTCGGGCCGGAAAGTGGAGCTGAGTCCACAAAAGATCAGCCATGATCTCATTGAATGGCGGAGCAGGCTCGAGGGGCCCGATGGCCTACTCCTGCTCCTAGTTCTTATATTGCAGGTTTTCTGCTGATGAAAGCTCGCTGTTCACAGTACCGAATAAGACAAGGGATGGGAGCAGGAGACCAATCGGCCCCTCGAGCCTGTTCTACCATTCAAAGCCATCATGGGTGACCTTGGGCTTCATCTCCACTTTCCCGGCCACTCCCCACATCCCGAATTCCCCGAGACCAACAACCTGCCTCTCCCAGCCTGAAATATATTCCGCGATGGAGCTTCCGCACCCTCTGCAGTGAGAACTCCAAACAT
The DNA here is from genome assembly GCF_047496885.1 of Scyliorhinus torazame. Lineage (NCBI taxonomy): Eukaryota > Metazoa > Chordata > Chondrichthyes > Carcharhiniformes > Scyliorhinidae > Scyliorhinus > Scyliorhinus torazame. The sequence goes on along the minus strand of NC_092733.1, from coordinate 43,997,497 downwards.
TCCCAACCCTTTGAGTGAAGAACTTTCTCCTCATCTCAGTCCTCAGTGATCCTGAGACTGTGTCCTGTGGTTTAGATTCCCGGGCCAATGGACACAAACCCTCCGTGTCCCCCCGTCACAGCTCCTCGGAATCTTGTATCTTTCCCTCTCTGAACTCGAGAGAAGATCGACACAACTTTACTCAGCCTCTCATCCCAGGGACCAATCTACTCAATCTTCACTGTTCCACCTCCAATACAACTAAACCCTTCCTTAAATATGGAGACTGAGGCCGGGATTTCCCCAGAATGTGGCCGAGTGCGATAGTGGACAGGAAAAGCAGCGTTTACCCCACTCATAGAAACACGGGGCGGGATTCTCCGTTGCCTGACGCTGAAATCGGGAAACACGATTGGGCGGAGAATAGTTTCCGACCCGAAATCGTGGGGGGCGCCGTTTCGGGGGATTTGACACCAAATCACAATTCTCCGTCACCTCGACACGGAAAGCGGGGCCAACATCGCCACGGTCTCCTGACAGCTGTGCCGCTGGCCGGGGGCTTCTGCCAGGGCAGGGGGGAGTAGCGGGGGGGGGGGGGGAGTAGCGGGGGGGGGGGGAGTAGCGGGGGGGGGGGGGGCGGGTGGCCAGCTGGGCTGTGGGATGGGGGTGGACGGGCACCAAACTCCATTGCCGCGGCTGGCAAGGCAGCCATGCAGCTGCGCAGGCCGCTGACAGCCCCACTGGGAACTTAGTGCCCCCAAGCCACCCCCTAGGTGCCCTCTGGCCCCAGACAACCCAACAGCTGGATGGGCTCCAGCACAACCAGTGCCATCTTGTTGGCTGGGATGGTGTGTGTGGGGAGTGTAATGTGTACAGGCAGTTGCAGCTTGTCAGCCTCCCGAGTGTCAATCACGGACCCGGTCATTCCTGCACCGTTTCCCATTGGGATCGATTGTTTTCCACGTGACGCCGGTTCGAACCCCTCCACAGTCGCTGGATCGGTCCAGGGTCAGCGACAGTTTGGATGTTGTGAAAGTTCACGAATCCTGACCCGACGTCAGCTCTTCGTCTCAGAAACGGAAAATCCAGCCCATAGAATTCCTACGATGCAGAAGGAGGCCATTCAGCCCATCGAGTCTGCAGAATCACAGAATAACACAGCACAGAGGGCCCTTCGGCCCATCGAGTCTGCACCGACATGAGAAACGCCCGACCTGCCGACCCATTCCCATTCCCAGCACTTGGCCCCGGGCCTGGAATGTTGGGACGCGTTAACTGCTGATCCAGGTACTTTTTAAAGGATGTGAGGCGACCCGCCTCTCCCCCCCTCCCAGGCCGTGCGTTCCAGACCCTCACCACCCTCTGGGGAAAAAGCTTTTCCCTCAAATCTCCCCTAAACCTCCCGCCCCTCACCTGGAGCTGTGTCCCCCTCGGAACCGACCCTTCAACTCAGGGGAAGAGCTGCTCCCTCTCCACCCTGTCCATGCCCCTCAGAATCTTGTCCACCTCGATCAGGTCGCCCCTCAGTCTTCTCTCCTCCAGCGAAAACAACCCCAGCCGATCGAAACTCTCTTCATAACTGAAATGTTCCATCCCAGGCAACTTGAAAATGTTTCCACGGGATGTGGGGGTCATACTGTTCAACAAGAGTAATATTTATAGTGACGAACACAGTGACAAACACAGTGACTGACAAGAGAGTCCATAAAGCAGCGGGAGTTCACAGAGAGAGAGTCCATAAAGCAGCGGGAGTTCACAGAGAGAGAGTCCATAAAGCAGCGGGAGTTCACAGAGAGAGAGTCCATAAAGCAGCGGGAGTTCACAGAGAGAGAGTCCATAAAGCAGCGGGAGTTCACAGAGAGTCCATAGTTTTGGGAGAACAGTTTCGGGAGCAGGCCTATTGGCTGACTGTAAATCAGGAAGGATACAAAAGGTGTGGCTGAAGTGCCTTTAGAAATGGAGTGCTGGAAGCAAACAGAGTGTATCTGAGTTTGGGTAAGGCTGAGTTTGGGTAAGAGGTGAGTGAGGGCTGTGTTTTTTGGAGTTTGGTGTTTGGGGTTGAGTTTCCAAAAAAAAAACCAATTATTTAAGTAAATTAATTAACTAGTAAGGGAATTTGGTGCTCATCTTAAGGAGGTGCAGAGAAGCAGACCTGTGAGGGAGCCTCGGGAGCAATTACATCACAGCCAGCAGGTAAGTGATTGGCTTGTGACTGGTAAGTGATTTTTCTTTTCTCTCTTTTACTTTCTCTTAGCTGTGTAGTGTAGTTCAAATTTAACTTCAGGTTTTGTCATGGCAGGAGAGCTCAGACCCGTGTCATGCTCCTCTTGTGAGATGTGGCAATTCAGGGACCCTTCTGGTGTCCCTGACTCCTTCATCTGCAAGAAGTGTGTCCAACTGCAGCTCCTGTTAGACCGCTTGACGGCTCTGGAGCTGTGGATGGATTCACTTTGGAGCATCCGCGATGCTGAGGAAGTTGTGGATAGCACATTCAGTGAGTTGGTCACACCGCAGATTAAAATTACTGAGGCAGATAGGGAATGGGTGACCAACAGACAGAGGAAGAGTAGGAAGGCAGTGCAGGGATCCCCTGCGGTCATCTCCCTGCAAAACAGATATCCCGCTTTGGATACTGTTGAGGGAGATGGCTCACCAGGGGAAGGTGGCAGCAGCCAGGTTCAGGGCACCGTGGCTGGCTCTGCTGCACAGAAGGGCGGGAAAAAGAGTGGCAGAGCAATAGTGATAGGGGATTCAATTGTAAGGGGAATAGACAGGCGTTTCTGCGGACGCAAACGAGAATCCAGGTTGGTATGTTGCCTCCCTGGTGCAGGGGTCAAGGATGTCTCGGAGCGGCTGCAGGGCATTCTGGAGGGGGAGGGTGAACAGCCAGCTGTCGTGGTGCATATAGGCACCAACGATATAGGTAAAAAACGAGATGAGGTCCTACAAGCTGAATTTAGGGAGTTAGGAGTTAAACTAAAAAGTAGGACCTCAAAGGTAGTAATAGAACATAGAACATAGAACATAGAATGATACAGCGCAGTACAGGCCCTTCGGCCCACGATGTTGCACCAAAACAAAAGGCATCTAACCTACACTATGCCATTATCATCCATATGTTTATCCAATAAACTTTTAAATGCCCTCAATGTTGGCGAGTTCACTACTGTTGCAGGTAGGGCATTCCACGACCTCACCACTCTTTGTGTAAAGAACCTACCTCTGACCTCTGTCCTATATCTATTACCCCTCAGTTTAAAGCTATGTCCCCTCGAGCCAGCCATTTCCATCCGCGGGAGAAGGCTCTCACTGTCCACCCAATCCAACCCCCTGATCATTTTGTATGCCTCTATTAAGTCTCCTCTTAACCTTCTTCTCTCCAACGAAAACAACCTCAAGTCGATCAGCCTTTCCTAATAAGATTTTCTCTCCATACCAGGCAACATCCTGGTAAATCTCCTCTGCACCCGCTCCAAAGCCTCCACGTCCTTCCTATAATGCGGTGACCAGAACTGTACGCAATACTCCAAATGTAGCCGTACCAGAGTTTTGTACAGCTGCAACATGACCTCCTGATTCCGGAACTCAATCCCTCTACCAATAAAGGCCAACACTCCATAGGCCTTCTTCACAACCCTATCAACCTGGGTGGCAACTATCAGGTATCTATGTACATGGACACCTAGATCCCTCTGCTCATCCACACTTCCAAGAACTTTATCGTTAGCCAAATATTCCGCATTCCTGTTATTCCTTCCAAAGTGAATCACCTCACACTTCTCTACATTAAACTCCATTTGCCACCTCTCAGCCCAGCTCTGCAGCTTATCTATATCCCTCTGTAACCTGCTACATCCTTCCACACTGTCGACAACACCACCGACTTTAGTATCGTCTGCAAATTTACTCACCCACCCTTCTGCGCCTTCCTCTAGGTCATTGATAAAAATGACAAACAGCAACGGCCCCAGAACAGATCCTTGTGGTACGCCACTTGTAACTGAACTCCATTCTGAACATTTCCCATCAACCACCACCCTCTGTCTTCTTTCAGCTAGCCAATTTCTGATCCACATCTCTAAATCTCCCTCAATCCCCAGCCTCCGTATTTTGCAATAGCCTACCGTGGGGAACCTTATCAAACGCTTTACTGAAATCCATATACACCACATCAACTGCTCTACCCTCGTCTACCTGTTCAGTCACTTTCTCAAAGAACTCGATAAGGTTTGTGAGGCATGACCTACCCTTCACAAAGCCATGCTGACTATCCCTGATCATATTATTCCTATCTAGATGATTATAAATCTTGTCTCTTATAATCCCCTCCAAGACTTTACCCACTACAGACGTGAGGCTCACCGGTCTATAGTTGCCGGGGTTGTCTCTGCTCCCCTTTTTAAACAAAGGGACCACATTTGCTATCCCCCAGTCCTCTGGCACTATTCCTGTAGCCAATGACTACAGGAATCTCAGGCTTGATACCAGTGCCACGTGATAGTCAGAGTAGGAATGACAGGTTAGCTAGGATGACTACGTGGCTTGAGAGATGGTGCAAGAGGGAGGGTTTCAAATTCCTGGGACATTGGAACCGGTTCTGGGGGAGGTGGGACCTGTACAAATCGGACGGTCTGCATCTGAGTGGGACCGGAACCAATGTTCTCGGGGGTGTGTTTGCTAGTGCAGTTGGGGAGGGTTTAAACTAATGTGGCAGGGGGATGGGAACCGATGTAGGAAGTCAGTGAGGACAGAAACAAAAGGCAGGAAGGGAGAGTGTGTAAAGCATGACCAGAGAAAGCAGGGCAGAGAGCAAGGAAAGTCTACATTAAACTGCATTTATTTCAATGCAAGGGGCCTGACGGGCAAAGCGGATGAACTCAGGGCATGGACGGGCACATGGGACTGGGATATTATAGCTATGACTGAAACATGGCTAAAGGAGGGGCAGGACTGGCAGCTCAATGTTCCGGGGTACAGATGCGATAGAAAGGATAGAACAGGAGGTAAGAGAGGAGGGGGAGTGGCGTTTTTGATTAGGGAGAACATCACGGCAGTACTTAGAGGGGATATATCCGAGGGTTCGCCCACTGAGTCTATATGGGTGGAACTGAAAAATAAGAAGGGAGAGATCACCTTGATAGGACTGTACTACAGGCCCCCAAATAGTCAGCGGGAAATTGAGGAGCAAATATGTAAGGAGATTACAGATAGCTGCAAGAAAAATAGGGTGGTAATAGTAGGGGACTTTAACTTTCCCAACATTGACTGGGACAACCATAGCATTAGGGGCTTGGATGGAGGGAAATTTGTTGAGTGTATTCAGGAGGAATTTCTCATTTAGTATGTGGATGGACCGACTAGAGAGGGGGCAAAACTTGACCTCGTCTTGGGAAATAAGGAAGGGCAAGTGACAGAAGTGTTAGTGAGGGATCACTTTGGGACAAGTGACCATAACTCCATTAGTTTTAAGATAGCTATGGAGAATGATAGGTCTGCCCAAGAGTTAAAATTCTTAATTGGGGCAAGGCCAATTTTGATGGTATCAGACAGGAACTTTCAGAGGTAGATTGGGGGAGACTGTTGGCAGGCAAAGGGACGGCTGGTAAATGGGAGGCTTTTAAAAATGTGTTAACCAGGGTTCAGGGTAAGCACATTCCCTTTAGAGTGAAGGGCAAGGCTGGTAGAAGTAGGGAACCCTGGATGACTCGAGATATTGAGACTCTGGTCAAAAAGAAGAAGGAGGCATATGACGTACATAAACAACTGGGATCAAGTGGATCCCTTGAAGAGTAGTCGAAATAGAGTTAAGAGGGAAATCAGGAGGGCAAAAAGGGGACATGAAATTGCTTTGGCAAATAATGCAAAGGAGAATCCAAAGAGCTTCTACAGATACATAAAGGGAAAAAGAGTAACTAGGGACAGGGTAGGGCCTCTTAAGGATCAACAAGGACATCTATGTGCAGAGCCACAAGAGTTGGGTGAGATCCTGAATGAATATTTCTCATCGGTATTCACGGTGGAGAAAGGCATGGATGTTAGGAAACTAAGGGAAATAAATAGTGATGTCTTGAGAAGTGTGCATATTACAGAGGAGGAGGTGCTGGAAGTCTTAAAGCGCATCAAGGTAGATAAATCCCCGGGACCTGATGAAATGTATCCCAGGATGTTGTGGGAGGCTAGGGAGGAAATTGCGGGTCCCCTAACAGAGATATTTGAATCATCGGCAGCCACAGGTGAGGTGCCTGAAGATTGGAGAGTGGCGAATGTTGTGCCCTTGTTTAAGAAGGGCAGCAGGGAAAAGCCTGGGAACTACAGACCGGTGAGCCTAACGTCTGTAGTAGGTAAGTTGCTCGAAGGTATTCTGAGAGACAGGATCTACAAGTATTTAGAGAGGCAAGGACTGATTCGGGGCAGTCAGCATGGCTTTGTGCGTGGAAAATCATGTCTCATAAATTTGATTGGGTTTTTTGAGGGGGTGACCAAGAAGGTAGACGAGGGCAGTGCAGTAGACGTTGTCTACATGGACTTTAGCAAAGCCTTTGACAAGGTACCGCATGGTAGGTTGTTGCAGAAGGTTAAAGCTCACGGGATCCAGGGTGAGGTTGCCAATTGGATTCAAAATTGGCTGGACGACAGAAGACAGAGGGTGGTTGTAGAGGGTTGTTTTTCAAACTGGAGGCCTGTGACCAGTGGTGTGCCTCAGGGATCGGTGCTGGGTCCACTGTTATTTGTGATTTATATTAATGATTTGGATGAGAATTTAGGAGGCATGGTTAGTAAGTTTGCAGATGACACCAAGATTGGCGGCACAGTGGATAGTGAAGAAGGTTATCTAGGATTGCAACGGGATCTTGATCAATTAGGCCAGTGGGCCGACGAATGGCAGATGGAGTTTAATTTAGATAAATGTGAGGTGATGCATTTTGGCAGATCGAATCAGGCCAGGACCTACTCAGTTAATGGTATGGCGTTGGGGGGAGTTATAGAACAAAGTGATCTAGGAGTACAGGTTCATAGCTCCTTGAAGGTGGAGTCGCAGGTGGACAGGGTGGTGAAGAAGGCATTCGGCATGCTTGGTTTCATTGGTCAGAACATTGAATACAGGAGTTGGGACGTCTTGTTGAAATTGTACAAGACATTGGTACGGCCACACTTGGAATACTGTGTGCAGTTCTGGTCACCCTATTATAGAAAGGATATTATTAAACTAGAAAGAGTGCAGAAAAGATTTACTAGGATGTTACCGGGACTTGATGGTTCGAGTTATAAGGAGAGGCTGGATAGACTGGGACTTTTTTCCCTGGAATGTAGGAGGCTTAGGGGTGATCTTATAGAGGTCTATAAAATAATGAGGGGCATAGATAAGGTAGATAGTCAACATCTTTTCCCAAAGGTAGGGGAGTCTAAAACTAGAGGGCATAGGTTTAAGGTGAGAGGGGAGAGATTCAGAAGGGCCCAGAGGGCAATTTCTTCACTCAGAGGGTAGTGAGTGTCTGGAATGTGCTGCCAGAGGTAGTAGTAGAGGCGGGTACAATTGTGTCTTTTAAAAAGCATTTAGATAGTTACATGGGTAAGATGGGTATAGAGGGTTATGGGCCAAGTGCGGGCAACTGGGACTAGCTTAATGGTAAAAACTGGGCGGCATGGACTGGTTGGGCCGAAGGGCCTGTTTCCATGCTGTAAACTTCTATGATTCTATGATTCTAAAAGCTGCCTTTCTGCAGGGGCATCAGCTCCAGAGAGACATTTTTCTCCGTCCTCCTAAAGAAGCAGCTAACACAGAAGGGGTACTCTGGAAGTTGAACAAATGTGTATATGGATTAAATGATGCATCTAGAGTCTGGTATTTTTCGGTAAGGTCAGTTTTGCTAAAGTTAGGCTGTTGCCAGTTGAAAGCAAATCCTGCAATGTTTTACTGGCACTATAAAGGAAATCTTTCTGGCATTTTTATGATGCATGTCGATGATTTTTTGTGGGATGGGACTAGTGATTTTGAAGCTATTGTAATCTCTGGTTTGAGGAAAGAATTCAGGGTTGGAAGTCAGGCTTCCGGTGCATTTAAATATATTGGACTGGAAATTGGACAGACTAAGTTAGGGGCAACTTTACGTCAGCAATCTTATTTGGAAAGCATCACCCCAATAGCAATTAGTCGTGGCCGAGTTTCACAAAAAGACGCAATGGTTTCAAAGATAGAAAAAGAGCAACTGCGAAGTTTAATTGGGCAACTGAACTGGTTAGGTAGACAGACTAGACCGGATGTGAGTTTTGATGTCTTAGATTTGCGTACAAAAATGAATGATCCCAAAGTGGAAGACATAATAAGAGCAAATAAAGCGTTAGCCAAAATAAAAATGCAGGAGTGTGTTTTGAAGTTCCCGGTTTTAGGTGACCTTAAGCACTTGAAACTCAGTTTATAGTGATGCGTCCTACGCAAATTTATGTGATGGGGTTTCAAGCGCAGGAGGTTTTATAATTTTCCTTTTGGGGAACAATGGTAAATGTTGCCCACTTGTGTGGGAAACAAAGGAAATAAGGAGAGTGGTAAAAAGCACTTTGGCTGCTGAGAAGTTAAGCCTTGTAGAGGCGGTGGATATGGCTTTTTATAGAAGTATGATATTGACAGAAATTTTGGGATTTGGGGATTTGGGTAATATACCTATTGACTGTCACATTGACAATAAATCCCTGTGGGAAAATGTGCACTCTACAAAAAGTGTCAATGAAAAGAGGTTACGGATAGACATCGCAAGTTTGAAGCAGATGTTGGATAGAGGGGAAATAACAAAAATTAAATGGGTCGACAGGAGCTATCAACTGTCAGACTGTTTTACGAAAAGAGGGGCGAGTTCACAAACTTTTGGATATTGTTAATGAAGGGCGCTTGTTTCTGTGACTTTTTTTCTCTTTCTCGTCCAAACAAAAAAAAAGGGGGGACATCATCTGTGTGTGTTTTTGAGTTTCTTGAAATTTTGTTTTCACCTAATTTTTGTTTTCTCCAAGGAAGGGGAGACTGTTAAGTAATGGGTTAACAGACATTGCAATTAGTTGTCTCATTTATGTTCAGTAGCCAATGATTGACACTGATATGTAAAGGGGCTTCAGGTGGCCTCTGCCAGGTGGTGTGTTGTTAAGAGTTTTGTGCAGAGGCTGTGGAAGTGAAATAAATGGTGTTTGGTGAAAAGGAACAAGAACTTTAGACTCTTCATTTCACAGCCACTAAAACGTCTAACATTCGGGAGTCTCGTTTGCGACCACAGAATCGCCTGTCTACTCCCCTTACGATTGTATCCCCTATGACTATAGCCCTGCCAGTCTTTTTCCCGCCCTTCTGTGCAGCAGAGCCAGCCACGGTGCCATGAGCCTGGCTACTACTGCCTTCCCCTGGTGAGTCATCTCCCCCAACAGTGTCCAAAACGGTATACCTGTTTTGGAGGGAGATGACCGCAGGGGACACCTGCACTGCCTTCCTACTCTTTCTCTGCCTTTTGGTCACCCATTCCCTGTCTCCCTCACCAACCCTAATCTGCGGTGTGACCGACTCACTGAACGTGCTATCCACGACCTCCTCAGCATCCAAAGTGAGTCCATCCGCAGCTCCAGAGCGTCAGGCGGTCTAACAGGAGCTGCAACTCGACGCACATGAAGGGGTCAGGGGCATCGGCTGTGTCCCTGAACTCCCACATTGAGCACGAGGAGCAGAACATAAGAGGTGTCCAGCGTGCAGATACAGAACAACATTTTGGGGCCTGCACCTGATCCTTGTCAACCGCTGAGAGGTGGAGGTGGGGGCGACGGCGCCTTGCCAGGCGGGATTGCTGCCAGATTGGTGGCCTCGTGGTGCGAGGTGTCCGGAGGAGGCAGAACAACATCTGGGAACGTGAGATTCGGTGGTGGGCAGGCAGCTTTGTGCCTGACAATGGAGCCATCAGCCTTACGAACTACAAACGATCTGGGAGCAGCCTGTCGAACAGCATCAGCTGCAGCTGACCAGCCTCCATCAGGTAGCTTGATCCGAACAGCATCTTCTGGAGATAGCACAGGCAAATCGGTAGCATGAGCATCGTACGTCAGCTTTTGCCGGTTCCTGAGTTGCTGCACCTTTTGCAGCACTGGGAGGTGATCCAGGTCTGGTAAGTGTATGGCCGGAACAGTCGTCCGCTGGCCTCTGTTCATGAGGAGTTGAGCCGGAGACATACCGGTGGACAGGGGGGTTGCCCTGTACGCCAACAGCGCAAGGTTGAAGTCAGAAGCAGAGAGCGCAGACTTGCAGAGCAGTTGTTTCACTATATGGACCCTTTCTCGACCTTCCCGTTGGTAGCGGGTAGTGTGGGCTCGAGGTAATGTGGTTGAATTGGTACGACTTGGCGAAATTGGACCACTCTTGGCTGTGGACGGTCACTCATGACAGTGAGCGGAATACCATGCCTGGCAAATGTCTCCTTGTCGGGCTTGATGACTGTCCTTGATGTGAGGTCTGACAGCTTCACAACTTCCGGGTAATTTGAGAAGTAATCTATGATGAACACATAGTTACGCCCATTGGCGTGAAAAAGGTCGATTCCCACCTTGGACCACGCAGAGGTCACGATCTCGTGTTGCTGGAGTGTTTCTTTGGGCTGAGCAGGCTGGAAGCGCTGGCAGGTCACACAATTGAGGACAATGTTGGATATGTCCTGGCTGATCCCAGGCCAATAGACAGCCTGCCGGGCCCTGCGTCTACACTTTTCCACACCTAGGTGTCCCTCGAGGATTTGTTTGAGCACTAAGCTCTGCAGGCTGTGAGGACTAACGATACGATCGAGCTTGAGGAGGATCCCCTCGATGACTGTCAGGTCGTCCTTAACATTAAAGCCTTTTTGCCAGCCATTTGCGAGGTGGTGCATTACACGCTGCAGAAGAGGGTCCTTGGCAGTCTCTTCACGAATGCTGATCACTCTTTCATCTGAGGCCGGGAGGTTGCTGGCACACAGCTGCACCTGTGCCTCAACGGGGCAGCACGGTAGCCTTGTGGATAGCACAATTGCTTCACAGCTCCAGGGTCCCAGGTTCGATTCCGGCTTGGGTCACTGTCTGTGCGGAGTCCGCACGTTCTCCCCGTGTCTGCGTGGGTTTCCTCCGGGTGCTCCGGTTTCCTCCCACAGTCCAAAGATGTGCAGCTTAGGTGGATTGGCCGTGATAAATTGCCCTTAGTGTCCAAAATTGCCCTTAGTGTTGGGTGGGGTTACTGGGTTATGGGGATAGGGTGGCGGTGTTGACCTTGGGTAGGGTGCTCTTTCCAAGAGCCGGTGCAGACTCGATGGGCCGAATGGCCTCCTTCTGCACTGTAAATTCTATCTATAATCTGGTGGATGAGGTCAACCTGTTCCCAGGGCGAGGTGATGGAGCGGGACAGGGCATCCGCAATTATCAGCTCCTTGCCTGGTGTGTATACCAACTCAAAATCCTACCTGCGGAGTCGAAGGAGAATGCGCTGAAGCCTGGGCGTCATGTCATTCAAGTCCTTGTGAATGATATGGACCAAGGGTCTGTGGTCAGTCTCCACTGTGAAGGTAGGGAGACCGTAGACGTCGTCATGGAACTTTACAATGCCGGTTAGGAGGCCCACGCACTCTTTCTATCTGGGCGTACCTCTGTTCAGTAGGAGTCATGGCCCTTGACGCATAAGCCACTGGAGCCCAGGACGAGGAGTCATCCCTCTGGAGGAGCACCGCATCAATGCCGTCCTGACTTGCGTCCGTGGAGATTTTTGTTTCCCTGTCGGGGTCAAAAACCGCTAGTACCGGAGTAGCGGTGAGCTCTGCTTTGAGCTCGAGCCACTCTGCTTCATGTGTGGGTAGCCACTGGAATGCAGTGGACGTCTTCACCAGATGCCTGAGAGCCGAGGTGTGCGAGGCCAGGTTGGGAATGAATTTTCCCAAGAAGTTCACCAGTCCGAGGAAGCGTAGTACCGCCTTTTAGTCTTCATGGCGTTAATGGCCTTGACGTTGTCTGAATCTGGTCGCACACCCTGCTGGGATATCTGGTCGCCCAAGAAATTGATGGTTGACATGCCAAAGGAGCACTTGGCCTTGTTCAGCTTGAGGCCGTTTTCATGGACACGTCAAAAGACTTGTTTGAGATGAGATGTGTGTTCCTCGGGGGTAGTGGACCATATGATTACATCATCTACGTGGACACGCACACCCTCAATGCCCTCCATCATCTGCTCCATGATCCTGTGGAAGATTTCAGAGGCTGAGACACTGCCGAGCGGTTATAACAGTACCTGTCAAATTGTGTGTTGAACGTGCAGAGCTTCCTGCTGGACTCGTCCAGTTCTATCTGCCAGAAACTATGCGATGCATCTAGCTTCGTGAAGAATTTGGCGTGTGCCATCTCACTGGTCAGTTCCTCCCGCTTCGGGATCGGGTAGTGTTCCCGCATTATGTTCTGGTTAAGATCTTTGGGATCTATGCATATCCGCAACTCGCCTGAGGGCTTCTTCACACAGACCATCGAGCTGACCCAGTCAGTCGCTTCCGTCACTTTGGAGATGGTGCCCTGGTCTTGGAGCTCCTGCAGCTGTGCCTTTAAACGTTCCTCCAGAGGAGCCGGCACCCGGCGTGGTGCCTGGATCACAGGCGTGGCATCAGGCCTGAGTAGGATCTTGTAGCAGTATGGCAGAGTGCCCATTCCATCAAACACATCCGGATATTGCGCCAGGATGTCATCAATGTCAGCCTGAAGATCCACATTGGAAGAAGACATGGCATGGACTCGCTGTACGAGGTTGAGTAGCTGGCATGCATGGGCACCGAGCAGGGATGCCTTACTAGGCTTGACGATTTCGAATCGCAGTGTGGCATTGATGGTCTTGTTGGAGACAAGCAGATGACTGGATCCTAGAGCAGTTATGGCATTGCCATTATAATCGAGGAGCTGGCAGGCTGGCGGAGGAATTTTGGGTTGCTTTTTAATGCGTTCAAAATCAGCTTGAGAGAGGAGATTGGCAGAAGCACCAGTGCCCAGCTTGAACTGGATGCTGCATTGATTTACATGTATGACAGCACGCCATCCGTCCGCGGAATCCACATGGAGGATGATAGGCGTCTTGCTGAATTTGAGGAGGATACTCACATGTAGTGATGATGCCCACACGATAGGGGGACTCCAGGCAGTCGTCCTCTGGATCCGTAGTGCTACCAGGATCAGAATCCAGTAAACCTTGCTGTACACATCGAACGCGCTTGCGTCGGAATTGGGAGCGCTGGCCCTTGACTGGTGGTGCAGACCTGCACAAGGCTGCATAATGTCCAGGCTTCCCGCAATTTAAACATCGCCTGCCTTTTGCAGGGCATTGCCGCTTTAAGTGGGCGGTGCCGCAGTTCGGGCACGGCATGATGTTGGCGTCATTACGCTCCGTGCGTCGTTGCACATGCGCAGTGCGGTCAGTCGACATTCGCACCTGCGCAGTTTGGTTTTCGGCCGCTTCGTCCTCCCGTTCGTGTTGCGCATGTGTGGGGCCCGGGAAAAGCGCGCAAAATGATATGGAGGCGCTGCATCCGGGCGATGGCCCGTACACTCTCTGCCTTGTGGGAGGCAAGTTGTTCTTGTTCTGCCGATTTGAAACGGGAGAACCGATTTCTCGCATGCTCATGCACTATACACGGCTCGATTGCGACTGGCAGGGTCATGTGCTTAAACTTGAGGAGTTGCTCCCGCAAGGAATCAGAGTGGACCCCAAACACGATCTGATCCCGGATGATGGAATCAGCGGTGTCACCATAATTGCAGGACTGCGCTAATATACGGAGATGAGTTAGAAAGGATTGGAAAGGTTCATCCGTACCCTGAAGGCGTTGCTGGAAGATATAGCGCTCAAAGCTCTCGTTTGTTTCGACTTCACAGTGACTGTCGAACTTCTCCACAACGGTCTTGAATTTGGTCTTGGCCTGGCTGTCGGTAAAATCAAGCGAGTTGAAAATCTGGATTGCTTGGTCCCCCGCAGGAGCAGCGCGGTATTTCTGGCATCGGACGCATCCTCGAGGTCTGAGGCCTCAATGTAGAGAAGGAACCTCTGCTTGAAGACCCGCCAGTTGGCGCCAAGATTGCCGGAGATCAGTAGCTGTGGAGGGGCCTGGATCTTCTCCATGCCGCTGGAAGGCACTTGCTGGTCATCCCAGAATCACTCGAGGTAAACCACTTAGAGAAAGTAGACTACTGGTACCATGTCGTGTTAATCACCCTGGGGTATCACGGACTGCAATTGGATGCAGTTGTACTTGAAAGTAGACTCCAAACTGTGACGTTAGTTCAATACATTTTATTGAACTTGTTAAGCAGAGCACACAGTCTGCTGTGGGTTTGACACTCTACTAATCTAAACGTGTTTACTATAACTAACTAGCCCAGACTAGCTCTGAGCCACGTGTAGAGGATGCTAACTGATTATATACATCCTGACTGTCACTACAGTTGCCTCGTGTGTTTTATAGTGGGTGACCACCCTCCAGTGTTCTGCCTGGTGATTGGTTGTGGTCTGTCCTGTGTGTTGATTGGCCGTACTGGGTGTCTGTCACTGCCTGTCTGTATCTCATTATGTGCTTAAGTGCATATCATTACACCCCATTAGAGCAACTCCTATTCGTTTAAATAAAATAGGCCTAATTCCATGTGCTGTGTCATTGGTGGGAAATTGTGGATATTCTGGCTGGTTAATTGGTCCAATGTTGCTGCCTGGTGTCAGGTGAGTGCAGGTTGGGAGTATAAAAGGTGCTGCTCCCTGCTGGATGGGATGGTGCAGTTGTTTGGTATGATGGGGGCTTTGCTCCTGGTGTTCGTTGGAGCTGTTTGTTCCTCTGATACTCGGTAACGGTTTCCAGGCCGGAGGTTTCCATGGAGCAGAGTCAAAGCCACCCCTGTGCCTCAGAGAGTCCCTCCTCCTGGGCCTCCCTTTGCTTCCCATTTCCGTGTGTCTGCGGGTCAAAGTGTGTGTGCGCTGCAGACTGTGACGGTGCAGTGTGGGGAGGACAAGCTGCTGGTCAGGGCCCAGCTGGATTTATTTGGAACCAGGCACCTGATTCAAGCTGCTGTCCTGCCCCTGGGGGCAGCAAGTTGTCGGCCAACCAGGATCTACTCTCACAACCACACTGTCCTCTTTGACGATGGACTCCATGAGTGTGGCAGCAGATTGCAGGTAATGTCAATCCTCCACTCTGGCTGGAAGCTGGGGCTGGAGATTGTTCCCCACTCACATTCCAACACTTGGTGAGATGTCATTGATATTGAGGAGATCGCTGCTTCAGAAACCCCCAAACGAGCTTTCTGTTCTGGATTGGACTTTGCTTCCACTGGTCTCGGAGTCTCTCTAACCTTTGTGACATTAACCCCATTGGTCTGGAAGCTTCTCTTTGTTCTCCAAGCTGTTCCCCTTGTTGATTATCTGCTCTATTCACCCCTCATTCAGATCAATTGAACTGAGGGTTGAGTTTCAGTCCAGTTTAATCCGGTTGGGTTGGTTGTTAATGAACCGAATGAAATGGGGAATTCTGATGGATTAGACTAAAGAGGAACTCCGAACTTCCCACTTTCCCAGACATCAATGGGGCCCTGGATTAAAACTGTTCTATTTCCAGCCTCTGTGTTACTGCCACCTTGTGGCTCCTTTTCCTGTAACTGAAGCTGTCCTTTTATTGAATCCATTCCCTGTGAGTTGATCCTGGTCTTGTGTTAATGATCTCTCTCCTTGTATAAATGGCTGGAGGTTGCTGAGCAACACAATTAACAAGATGAGTCTGTACGGCCCCTCCAGCCTGGTCCCCATTCATTAAGATCAGGGCTGAACTTCCCACAGCCTCTGTGTCCCTGTCCTCACCACATGATTCCCTCAATGTCCACAAATAAATCCACCTGTCCTGAATATCCTCAGTGACTGAGCATTCCCAGCTCTCTGGGATAGGGAATTCCAAAGATTCAGGAGCTGCTGAATGAAGAAATTCCTTGTCATGTTTATCCTAAATGACTGACCCCTGACCTGAGATGACCCTTCCCCCTAATACTCTCCAGCTGGGGTCAGCAGCCTCTTTGCACCGACCCTGTCAATCCCCCTGAGAATAGTTTTAATTGGATGGGATGAGTTCATTGTTACCCCCTGTGTAGAACTTTCTCATTTCAGATCAGTTCTTCATTCCTTAACCTGGTGTCTTTCAGATGTCTGGAGATTTCCTGATCTACACCACCCACCTGGGCCACAGCCCAGAGTATCCTGGATCTGTCATTGTGAGAACGGATGGCGCGCTCGTTCCCATTGAGTGTCCTTACTTTAGGTGAGAATCTTTACTCGATGCTCAATAAGATCCACAGCGGCTGTAATAGCAACAACATCATAATTCCACAGACTAATCCAAGCACCTTAAAGTGCATCTGTTTTACCTGAAATACTCCTCGCATTGAAACTGATGCACTTCAGCCCACCAGGCCCGCTGCGTTGACCAGCCACTCCCTGCCTGCTCTTCCCCTTAATCTTACTGGCCTTAGTCTGTGGCTCTCCCTCAGTTATTTCTCCTGCTGTACTACTGCTTTGGTTGCCACCCCCCTGCCACACTCGGCAGTTCAATCTATTTCTCTGCCTTCCACTTTTCTCCTCACTAGATTTGTTTCTATTGCCTCTTTACTACCCTCTGACTTCCTGCACTGCTTCCCATCCCCCTGACAGATTAGAACCTTCCCCAACAGCGCTAGCAACTCCCCCGCAGGACATTGGTTCCAGTCCTTCCCAGATGTAGACTGTCGGGTTTGTTATGGTTCCACGTCTCCCAGAACCGGTTCCAATGCCCCAAAAATCTGAATCCCTCCCTCCTCCATCATCTCTCAGACCACGCGTTCATCCTGTCTATCCTGTCATTCCTACTCTGGCTAGCACGTGGCACTGGGAGCAATCCCAAGATTAATATCTTTGAGGTCCTACTTTTTAGTTTAGCTCCTAACTCCTGAAATTCAGCTTGTAGGACCACATCCTGTTTTTTTTTTTACCTCTATCATTGGTGCCTATATGCACCATGACAACTAGCTGTTCACCCTCCCCCTTTAGATTGTCCTGCAGCCTCTCCGAGACATCCAAGAGGAGTTGTCCCAGAATAACTGGTGAGAGTGGGAATGGTCGGGTGCAGTGCAGTCTGGGATACTGGAGGAGCTGCCCCTGGCTGAGTGGTGAGAGCGGGAATGGTCGGGTGCAGTGCAGTCTGGGATACTGGAGGAGCTGCCCCTGGCTGACTGGTGAGAGCGGGAATGGCCGGGTGCAGTGCAGTCTGGGATACTGGAGGAGCTGCCCCTGGCTGAGTGGTGAGAGTGGGAATGGTCGGGTGCAGTGCAGTCTGGGATACTGGAGGAGCTGCCCCTGGCTGACTGGTGAGAGCGGGAATGGCCGGGTGCAGTGCAGTCTGGGATACTGGAGGAGCTGCCCCTGGCTGACTGGTGAGAGCGGGAATGGCCGGGTGCAGTGCAGTCTGGGATACTTGAGGAGCTGCCCCTGGCTGACTGGTGAGAGCGGGAATGGCCGGGTGCAGTGCAGTCTGGGATACTGGAGGAGCCGCTGCTGGATGACTGGTGAGAGTGGGAATGGCCGGGTGCAGTGCAGTCTGGGATACTGGAGGAGCTGCCCCTGGCTGACTGGTGAGAGCGGGAATGGCCGGGTGCAGTGCAGTCTGGGATACTGGAGGAGCCGCTGCTGGATGACTGGTTGAGGCTGTGAAATTCGGCAGTGAATTCATTTTTTAAAGTCCAGTTCTCTATTGTAATGCAGGAAAGGCTGCAAGCATTTTATACACAGCAAGGTCCCACAACAGCAATGTGTTAATATGCAGAGAAATCAGTTTCCGGGACAAGAACAGGTCCCAGTCAAACAGAACAATCCCCCCACAGCTCAGCCCCAACCTCACAGACAGAGCGGGAAGGGGCGAGTGGGGAATGGGAGTCACTCCCCCCCCCCCCCCCCCCCCCCCCACCCACTGGAGTTTAGAAGAGGGCAGCACGGTAGCACAGTGGATAGCATTGTGGTAGCACAGTGGCTTCACAGCGCCAGGGACCCAGGTTCGATTCCCCGCTGGGTCACTGTCTGTGCGGAGTCTGCATGTTCTCCCCGTGTGTGCGTGGGTTTCCTCCGGGTGCTCCGGTTTCCTCCCACAGTCCAAAGATGAGCAGGTTAGGTGGTTTGGCCATGCTAAATTGTAAGAGGCAACTTGATCAAAACC